>NW_028277030.1:47920000-48265000 GCF_059951505.1 Python bivittatus | reverse complement strand
TCATCAAAGCTGGTTGGTCAGGCATTCCAGATAGTGGTTCTTTTCAGAACCTTTTTTAAAGGGTTGGTTAACTACCTCAGTAGCAGAGGATTGAACTATACCCTATCTGTACTGTACATAGAAAATCTTTGTAGATAAAATCAAGGCTTGTTTAATTTTGACAAGAGGGTAAAATATATACCAAATGTAACATTCGAAGTTGCCTTTAATTTCAGAGGCTTTGTAAAAGATTCCCTCCTGTCCATCATAACAGGCCTTGTTTTTGTCGTATTTTGTGGCTGAAAAAGCAGCCTTGCTTCTTCAGATATTGTAGTTATTTGGATGTATAATAGTTTAGCAAGATGTTACTTTTTGTAAGACATCAAATGTTAAAAAAGTGCATCAGCAACTTGTACTAAATACTGCAGTGTCCCTTTATAAAAGGTCAGACTAAAACTGACAGCTGTACAGTGAAGCCTGACATTTGGATATTTTGAAGTTTTTCATAAATCATAGAAAATAGTATATGGCTGTAGTTTAGCTTTTTAGGTAAAGGTATGTTTTCTCATTAGTGCATTTCTTATTGCTGATTGCTGTAAAAACAAGCAGATCAGCTTTCCATTTTCTCTTTATGCAGATCATGATAATCTGTAGAGTAGAATACAATCATTTGTGCTATGTTTTAATTTTCTAAAGCACCTTGATGACAGTGAGTGTTAAGTGGTGAAGCATCCTCTATTGAATCACTCTTCCAAAAAGTTCTGTCAAGTCCAACTATGCATAGGTAAGATAAACTATGATCTAATATGGACTTCACAGAAAAAGCTTTTGTTATACCTTCCCCAAAGGGATACTGCAGTTGTTACTTACCTGTAGGCACCACAATAAGATCTGAGACACCGAACTAAGGTTTTATACACACCAGTTCCCCAGTAAATGAAAAAATTAACAAAAAAATAGATGTCATATGTTAAATTGCTCATTGCAAACAATCATTTTGCATTCCTGCAAATAAAATTGTTTTATACTGTAAGCTGGAGGCAAGTGTAACTTATTTTTGTAATAAAGTTTTTATTTTTTTTATGTGTCATTAATATAAATGTGTGTTAGTGCAGAAATCTTCTGGTTTAAAAACTCGTGCGCACACATTTCAGTATGTTTACTTGTATTTACATTTTTTAGAATAGTCATTTCCAGTAGTCTGTCTCTCACATTAATTGAATTTTTGTTATCTTAATAAACCATTTTAGTATATTGTATGTCAATTACTGGGATAGCTGGGACATAAAGTGTAATTTAAAATTTGTCAAGTATTCATGGGAATATGTAAATGTGCCTTGCTAGTTAAAAGAGAAGCTAAGTGGCTGATGGTAAAAAGTCATTGCTTAATGAAACACCTGTTGCCACAGTTTCATATGCTGCCCATGGTAAAGTTCTACTTTCCGTATTTGGATAAGAAATATGAGTGTTGCATCAGCTTCTAAAATCTTAAACTTGATAGGATGAGGTTTATCGAACTTAGGTTTGCTAAATGTAGCCTTAAATTCAATTTTGATTTCATTGTAATCCTTGGTATTGGCAATCCCAGTGCCAAGGAGGTTGAAATGCTCCCTTCAATGAGGTTGTAGTGCCAACTGGCATCTTTACTGTCATAGTTTTATGAAGAGCACTGTCAAGGTGTTCACGCCAAATCTGACCTGATCCTTAATTGAGTTTTGGAGAGAGGGAAAACCGTCTTAACTTGTATCTTCCAAATCCTTCCCATTGCTGAAAAAACAAACTTCTTAAAGGCTTTCAAGTATGACTGATTTTGACTTGGGGAAGAAAAAAGTAAATGATCATTATTTATTCAGAACAAATATTGATACAGATTAAAAATGAAAATTGACAATAATATAGAAGCTGAAATTGAAGTTGCATGTCTGCAAGAGAAGGTGGGCTATAGGATACACGTCAAAGTGGGCTGGAATTGACTATCTCTAGAGTTTGTAAGCAATGGTGAGTAATAAGTAACAGAATCTTGACAGTGTTCTCAAATAATTATGAATTCAAGCCATTCTGACTTTTACAATTAAACATTATTTGCACTGTTCTGACATTGGTGCAGTTTTTTAACAGTATAATGATAAAGCTACAGTAAAATGCATGTGGAAACTTGTATTGTGAAAAATTGATCTTTTAAGAGAAAATGTTAATTTTGAAAGTTTTAAAGTTGGATATGTAAATGAAATGAGATTTCACTATTGGATATATATTGATATATGATTTTTAGGTAACACTGAATTGATCATAATGGATGTCAATATTGTAGATCACATCAGCTTTTATTGAAGTTATCAGGATATGATGCTTATGAAATATCACACATCCTGTTGTCATAGTAAGACAGAGGTTTACTATTGTATTACAGCAGAAATGTTGGAGGTATATAGTTCTGTGTTAGCTTCTATATTAATGAAGGTATTTGTGTTCCAGAACTGAGTAGCTTATGCAAGTTACTGTTGCAACTTTTAGAAGACCAAGAATTGGAACCTAGTCTATTTTAATGAAAAGTAGTATTTCCTGGAACCCATGTTTAAAGCTATTATTCTAGACTTTACAGTTTATATAGTATATAGCTGAACTAAAGTGAACTTGATAAGCAACAATATTTGCGAACATCAGTGAATATAAGAAGTGGTGAGTAAACTAAATTTGATTGTTTATACTCTAATAAGTACTCTTATATCACAGGTGGTAGCACATAACTGAGCTGGGCTGAACTGAAAAAAAGCTAAAGGTCAGATCTGTAAATTCCAGGGCTTATAGGCTAGATTGAGGAGTTTAAAAAAATCCTGGAACAAGGCAATTGCAACTATTTCATTAGTTTGCCAGCAAAATTACATGGAGGTATTGGCATGGTCATCAAAAATTAAGCACAATTTAAGACAGTCTTTATAGCATATTTTGACAAATCATTAACTGAGAAGAAATTATGAGCTACATAAAGGTATCCTGAAATTCTGTTTGCCCTTCAGTATACAAGATGGCTTTAAAGAAAACTACGAAAAAGTGTCCATATATTTTTGATAGTCCTTTTGGTAGAAAGTTACGTTGTATGAAGTGGACAGGAGAGATGATGGTAGCCATACTTGATTACAGTAAAAGGTGAAAGAATACGTTGGAAATGAAACTCAAATGATGATTCCATCAACAGATATTCTTTAAAAAAATGAAATTCAGATATTCCTTTTAAAAATGAAATTCAGATAACTTTGCTTAAGATTGTACTACTTGCTTTTGAGGTTAGAATCAGTGTTTGCTTATAAGCTAAATCAGAAAGACTAACTGGATGCTGTAGTCTTCATCAAGCAATGAGTCTTGCTGGATTTAATTGCTGCCAAAGAAACTTGTGACATTGTATTTACTATATGCCACTGAAAGTATTACACATGTTAGTACTTTTTAGAACAAAACTTCAAGATGTTATTTGAGGTCTATACTACTTTCCCAAAACAGGCTTGGAATTCTAGGAATAGTGTATGTGATGAAACGCTTAGAAACATAAAGTTAATATTAAATGACTAGTGTCATATATATTTAATCCTAATACACTTCTAGAATAGGGAGATGTTAGTATGATTGTCTGCTGTTCTGAAGAGGTTGTGCATAAACAATGCAGGTAAGTAGGTAATAACATTTGAGTATGATTATGAGAGATAAAACAGGTGAGATAAAATTCTTGAAGGAATTATTGGGGGGAGGGGCTTCCAAAAGCCTCCATTTTATCCAAGTCCCTTCCGCAGACAAAAGATAGGAACAAGGAAAGGAAAATTTGCCACTATTGTTCAGCCTAGCACACTGCCTCCCATTCAATTTGGAAAGGTCCCTCAACTCACAGATTCAGATGTTGGGGGCAAAATGATGTAAGTTAGCCTATGAATAGAACACCATTCACAGAACAATATATAAGGACTGTATCTCAAATGCAGAACATAACTGCTTAAACCAAATAATTCACTGTATTCCAAATCATGTCATGAACACCATGTCACACTGAAGTACTTATTTGTAGTGGAATTACAGGCTGGGACTGTCACATAGTACATGAAAAAATTGCATGTGCAGACACTTTGATGGTTGTGTCAAGAATTACCAGACTTGGATTAATTTTCTTAGACTATTCATTTGTATTCAAATGAAATTCAAATTTGCATGATGGCTTAATGGAAAAAGAGAGCAGGAAGATGAGCTTTGCTCTTGATACTCTACTGTACTTTTTACGTCTGGTAAGTAGAGGGCATAATAATCCCTCAGTTTTAATCAGGCATCATAAGAATTGGCATCTATTCTAGTTATAAGAAGATTCATTTGTTTTCTAATAAAAGAATGAGATTTTTGTAAAAAACACAACTATTTAGGAGTTTTCAGTATGAGTTTCCCAAAGTGTTTTCTGCAAGATCTTAATTTTTGAATTTGTTTCTGGATTATGAAAGTTAAACATAGTGCCCATTTTCTGTGGTTTGCATTTTATACTTAATTCTGAAACTATTTTTGATTTGTTGTTGAGTATTGACTATTTTGTTATAAGCTAAAGTACAGGATCTGTATGTTTTGTTAAAATGACATCAAATTTTCTGGAAGAAAAAATGGCTAAAGATAAGAAAACTACAGTACTTTAAATTATTTTTGGTTTTAAACTTCCCAACTCTTGCTTAGATTGTGGGAATTTGACATGATCTTGCATACTCTGCTTTTTGTTTATGCCACAAAACTGAAGCATAAAAAGAATGCTAATTTTTACTTCCTGTACTTAGTGGGCCAGTTCACACTGCATAGCAAGCCAAATTATAGTTTATCGAAATGTAAGAGGCTATCTTTTTCTGTAAGTTTTATACTAATTTTATTGATTTGCACAATAGTAGTTAACCTGATGGATGACAAAATTATTAAAGGGATACATCATAACACAAGAGAAAGCATATGACATAAAAGCCATCTTTCTGTATAATGCAGATACTTAAAATTTAAAATACCAAACTCAGAAGTTTCAAATGCATTTTAATGCTTTGGTGAAGGAGGATTACACTTCCCCCAAGAAAACAGCATTAATGACTGAAGACTTTCTATGAATGGGGTTCACAACAGGGGAGTCTCCAAAGATTGCTAGTTGGGCTGAGAAAGTAAATATTTCAAACCCAAATTGTTCATGGCTTTAAAGGTCACCACTAACATAGAAATGGACTTGGAGATGAGTTTGGAGGTCTATAATGTAGTCAGTTTATATCAGTCATTTCTAGTTAGCTCAGCTGAGAGGTTTCTGGAGCAATACAACCGAAGTCAGTCTGTTCTGATACGGCCTGTGTGTGGTGTATTGACCAAAGCTGATAAACTCCCAGCTACTTAGGCAGTCTTTCTCCTGTAATAATGTTAGATTTAAGAACATTTGCAAAGTGCAAATTTGAGTCCCGCAACCTTTGGCCAGGTTGGGCATTATTCACCTGCATAGGCTCTCCACCCAACAAGTGCCTGTCTTGTCTAGATAAGTTTCTGTTTATTTACTTATCAGTTTACTGGTATGTATATCCCATTTCCCAAGACTCTTAAGTCATGGTCCTGCTCAGGTTAATGTACATCAGAATATCCACTGGCTGCCTCATCAGGGGTAGATTAAAGCAAGCTAGATGTGAACTGCCCACATTCCTGGATAACTTCTCCCAGTGGTTTCATCTAGAAGTTACACCGGCATAATTTGAGGGGAAAAGGCCTGGGGTGTACATGATAAAACTGCCAGAAAACACAGCAACAGTCCCCCAATACGGCCAGGAAAGAAGATTTTGGAGTGGTGTGACAGTCTCTCATTTTTGGCAAAGTTTATCCAATAAGACAGGTTTGTAGCCAAAAGCCAGATTTAAATTAATCTAGAACAGCAATTTAACAGTAAATCAGACATGATGGGAATTGGTCAGTAACCCCACGTAAGCACTTTACCAAGAAAGAGACGTTAACTAACAATCTGTTTAGTTGAAGTCCTCTTGAGTCCTCAATGGAATCATACTTGGACTATATATCATTAGAGGAGCAGGTGAATGCAACTGGTAACGTCCAATTGGTTTGTATCAGAAGTGATGAACAGGTACTGTATACGCTAGAGGTTGCTGAAGCACAACTCTCAGCGTCCCTCAATATTTCCCATACTAGTTGCAGGTAATGAAAATTGAAATTTATATTCAGCCGCATCTGGGCCCCAAGTTCACCGTCACTATCGAAAAGCCACCTTCCTTTCTGCAATCTTACCGCTGTGGATTTGTGGGCAGGATATACAGCGCTGGGGACCTTCAGTTCGGGAAGGAATTGCTAGACCGCCTTGTAAATGACGGGGACCACGGCGTTCTAGAGTTCCAAGGCTCGCATCCGACAGAACGCGAGGGGTTCGGCGTTCGGGCAAGTATTAGCGCGGCCATTTTAATCGGCTTTACTTCCTCCAGGCTAAAGGGCAACTCGATGAGGCAAGGTAAGGGCGGAAGTGCCTCCCTGTCCTCCGTTCTGCCCCTCCTTGTTTTGCCGATGGCTTTTGCAACTTCGGAGATCGTGAGAAGAGTCAGAGAGGAGACCCAATTCCGCTCCTTTCAAACCGCGGTTAGCGCTAACTAAAGAAACGGGGGGAAAATAAACAGGAACGGCTTTGGGGCCAACTAGAATTATCTTCCGCCCTGGAGGAGCGACGCTATTGGTCTAGCCCTCCGCCACGTGATGCAAAGGGATCAAGTGGTGGAAACCGGAAGGCAGGGGCGTTCGGTCCCTTCAAGTGTGCTGCGGGGTGTCTGGGGATCCGCGGCTCAAGCTGAAGCCGGGGGCGCGGGCTCTTCCCCCCCTCCAGGATGAGGTGGGCGCGCGCGGCCGTGGAGCAGCTGTGCCAGCGCGCGCGCCGGGTGGACGCTCTGCGCGAGACCTGCCGCCAGTACCCTTTGTTTTGCTGTATCCTTTTGGGGTTCAGTGTGGCAACGCTCCTGCTCAGCCGGTAAGGAGGGAAGCGCGCCTGGGTCCGGGTCCCCGCTCGCGGGGGTGAGGTTGACTGACTTGGGCGAGATGGTTTGGACTTCGTCGTATGTGCTGCTGGCGCAGCTTCTCCTTTCGGGGCGATGGGGGAGGATGTAACTCGAGAAGGAAAATGGTACCTTCTGATAGAAGGATAAAGAGGGGGAGGATGCGATGCCTTCTAAAACAAAGGGAAAGAGGTCTCCGATGAATATCAGAGTCTGAGAATGCCTTTTGATATGCCTGGGATCCCTCGGTCACCATACAAGTTACACAGTGGTGCTCAACATACATAGCGCTGCGATCCCCTAAAAGTCAGTGAACTTGTGAGGCGACCCCCCTCCCCCCTAAAGTAGATGATTTCGTTCGTGTTAGGACTGGAGAAGAAATAAATATGCTACTTTTATAAGTTTTATTCCCCCCCTCCCTAATATATAGCAAACGTTGTTGAATTTTGTGGAACTGCAGCTGTGCGGCTTGCACTGACAAAAGAGGAGTGAAGCTCAACCAGTTCTGGTAATGTCCCTACTTTGGTTGTACAGCATGATTGGGTATTTTTTGTTCTTTTTAAATGTGATGCCCAGGGGGCCTGACTCACCCATTGGGAACCCTTGGCCAAGCATGAATTGGATGCTGATATGACTGCATATGGAGACATGGAAGTGGTTGGGTTGTTTCCCCTTCCTCCAACCATTCAGTGTACAATATTGTATGTGTAACTCATGCATAGCTTGCACTGGTTTCTCTGACCCCAGTCAGTTGTCATTCTTAGTTCATGCCCTTCCTTTTAGTATGATTCAGGCAGGTAGAAGGCACAAACATAAACAAACATGTAAGATTATTTTTCTTGTCAACTTTCTGAAGGAGTCTAGCTAGTTTCACTTTTTCTCTCTGTACATAATCCACTTATAAGCATGAACACTTTATTGTGAAGGAGGGATTTGTAATTGGTCCAATATAAACAAGACTGGTTTACTTTTGTGTTCAGCTTCAGAAATTTCTTTCAGGAAAGAAAGGATTGCATGAATTTGTTCTTACTGAAGTCTGAGAAATCTGGGGAAGTTGGTTAGAACTATGAATGTCCCCTCCTTCTTCCTACCTAGTGACTTTCTTTTAACATGTATTCATTTATGTATAGCTGTCTTAAAAGACTAATAGGAGTTGTGGTTTATCGCATCTGATGATACCAGCTTGAGGAAGTCTTATTTATAGGCTGTGGTCATAATTTATGTAAAGCAAAACAAAATTCAGATAAGTATATTGGCAGAATCTGGAGAGGACCGGTTAAGGGATAATGAACAGATTTGTGAGCTCTGCTGATTTTGCTGCTGAGTCTTGGAAACTTAGTTAAATATATATAGTAAACTGCTGTTCTGATTTTACAGTGGGGCAAAAAAGTATTTAGTCAGCCACCAATTGTGCAAGTTCTCCCACTTAAAAAGATGAGAGAGGCCTGTAATTTTCATCATAGGTATACCTCAACTATGAGAGACAAAATGGGGGGAAAAATCCAGAAAATCACATTGTCTGATTTTTAAGATTTATTGATTTAAAGAATTTATTTGCAAATCATGGTGGAAAATAAGTATTTGGTCACCTACAAACAAGCAAGATGTCTGGCACTCATAGACCTATAACTACTTCTTTAAGAGGCTCCTCTGTCCTCCACTTGTTACCTGTAGTAATGGCACCTGTTTGACCTTGTTATCAGTATAAAAGACACCTGTCCACAACCTCAAACAGTCACACTCCAAACTCCACTATGGCCAAGACCAAAGAGCTGTCGAAGGACACCAGAAACAAAATTGTAGACCTGCACCAGGCTGGGAAGACTGAATCTGCAATAGGCAAGCAGCTTGGTGTGAAGAAATCAATTGTGGGAGCAATAATTAGAAAATGGAAGACATACAAGACCACTGATAATCTCCCTCGATCTGTTGCCCAGCGACAGCCCCAAAACATCACTGCTCTAGAGGAGATCTGCATGGGGGAAAGGGCCAAAATACCAGCAACAGTGTGTGAGAACCTTGTGAAGACTTACAGAAAACGTTTGACCTCTGTCATTGCCAACAAAGGATATATAACAAAGTATTGAGATGAACTTTTGATATTGACCAAATACTTATTTTCCACCATGATTTGCAAATAAATTCTTTAAAAATCAGACAATGTGATTTTCTGGATTTTTTCCCCCCATTTTGTCTCTCATAGTTGAGGTATACCTATGATGAAAATTACAGGCCTCTCTCATCTTTTTAAGTGGGAGAACTTGCACAATTGGTGGCTGACTAAATACTTTTTTGCCCCACTGTAATTGGCATTTGTCAAGACATAATAGCCTCCAAAGCAATGTGAAACAGTGGAGTTGTGTTTACACAATTAGCAAAAAGTCTGGTTAACAAATGAGCACTTCCTGCAATTTTCCCCTGCATGTCTTAAATTACCTTGTTATCTGAATCTAGAGCAACCACTGCTTTGGAATTAAGGAAATCAGAATGCGTATCCAGGGTTTATTGTAGGTTTGTACATATATATAGCCTAAACATAACAGTTATGGAATTAACTTTTGCATCCTGAAATAGTAGGGGAGAGGATCAAGAGTGAGGGCCAGGTGCAAAGGACTTAGCCCATTTCATCTGCAGCATGATCCAGGATAGTTGCTCTTTGGTTAGTGTAGAGAGTTTTCCCCTTAGATTGCTGGAATGAAAAGAAAGCATCAAATCCTTCTTTTTCCATAACCCTTCCATAAAATTGCCAGCCATTTTTGAACCCAAGACAAATTCATATTTGAGTATTTATATCTCTTTTGGAAATCTTACACTGAGAAGGAGATAGATAGGTGTATAAAAAAACAAACGTCAGGCACTATAGACAGTTTATTATATAAATTACATTAAATGTTCAAATCGGTTGCCATTTTCTTGTAAACACTTCCTTACTTGTTTGATGCCTGACATTTGAACCTTTCTAACTAATATTCTGAAAAAAAATAATTAATAAAACATGCTATGATTGGCCTATGGGGCCTGAATGTGCTATTTCTGAAGTAAATGCCATGTAGGATGACTCTTTTGATAGGTATGTTGTTATATATCGGGCATGTAGGTATTTAATACAATATTCCAGGGTTGGAGACAGAGCTATGTTATTTTGCACTCTTTGTTGGATTGTAATTTTTCCCTTTACTTTTGAGGTATCGTCACATCTTAATGATCTTCTGGTCTTTTGTGGCGGGAGTTGTAACATTCTATTGTTACTTAGGACCAGATACCCTCTTACCAAATATTCTGCTTACAATAAAACATAAATCCAAGGTAATGTATAATTTTATCAATGTACTTTAGATATTTCACGATGGACAAAAGTGAAGTATTACTTGTGTTACTCGCAGGCTTCAATGCTTTTAAATATTGTGAGAAGCTGAAATTTCTATTTATCGGTAATTTTAGTTGCTGCTGATGCAATTCAAAGATATTCTTGATCTAAAAGGAAGAATAAAGTTGGAGAAATAAAACTTGTTAAATAAACTTTCTTACACTTTTCTTTTGTATCCTGTATATGCTTTGAAGGATTTCTAGTTGTTTGGAGCAAATTTGGATTCTATATGTAGAGATTTGCAGTGGAAACAGGAAATCCATTTTGCCACTGTGAATGAATAAAGAGAGTTTAATTTCATCCATCGGTTTAGTAGTAGTAGTAGTAGTTTTTAAAAAAAGTTTTCATTCTTTTTTCACCATTCTCAGAAAGTTGGTTACAAGGCTGTTCTTTAATTGACTAAATTATTTGATAGCCTTTTATTGACTTATTGGCTAGGATATATTGATAAGATATACAGAGTTACTTTGTTGAGGAGTTCACTCTATAAATACTTTATATATTATCTAGTAGTGAAGTAATATCTAGGAATCTATGTTAGGAAGGAATCCTTATTTTACTTTCTGTATTTTCAGATTATACAAAAAAAAACCCTATGAAACATGCATGCAAAAAAAGCACAAGGTCTTCAGATGTAGAACAGGAGCTATGGGAGTGGTGTTGGCAATGTTATGATATTGGAGAAGTGGCTTGAAGTTGTAATGAGAGAGGGAGATTCTAAGGCAATTTGGATTTTCCTACTTATTTTCAGCCAAGGTTTGGTAGCGTTGCTTCTTTAAACAAATAAGCAAACCCGGAATGTGAAAGAAAGTGGACCTGCAAAGTTTTCACTTGCACATTGTCCAAGGTGAGACTAGGCAGCCTCCTCCTGTTTCCTTGATTTGGTTGCCTTGGTAGGAAAACTGGTCTCTCATTAATAGCAGATAAGAATTGGTTGGAAGGAAAGGGAAGGCAGAAGATGAAAAATGAAGTTTTGAAGTGGGAGCCAGACTCTAATACATTTGAGGATTGCTTCAGTTTGTAAATTGGCTGAACTTTATAGGTGATGTCTTTCAAAACATGTTTATGCTAAGGGAATAATTTCTTCCTGTTTTTTCCATACTGTAACTGCATTCCCTCATTTCCACAACTGACAATGTTTGATCAGTTTTGTTACAAAAAACTTGAAATGGATGGTTATTTTCTTAGTATTCTGAAGAATGGATTTCTTTGTGTGTTTTCCTTTTAGCAATTAAAATTGCAAGAACAGTGTTCCCAGAATGACAGTTGTGCTATATGTGAAGATATCAAATGTAATAGGCATGGGTAAGTTAAAATATTTACAGATGTAACTATATTTTTGTATCTTGGGGAAGATGAATGGAATATTTCTGTTGTTGTTTCTATAGACCTGCATCACTGCTAGAAGATTATCGCCCTTGGTTGGGGCTGAAAGTTCCTTCTAAAGTTGATGCTTCCCTATCAGAGGTAATTATTTAGCATCACCAGTTATAGAAAACTCATGTTATCCTTTTTTTTCCCTTTTAAATCAGAATCCTTTTTATTGCAGCAGTATCAACTGTCGTTCTTCTAAAAATGATCAAATATAAATATTTCTGTCATATTTTCTAATACCTGAGATGAACATTTTTGTTGCATAGGTTCACACAGTTTTCACTATTTTTATAATTGCTACACTGGTAGGATAGCTATTTTTTTCTGGCTGCTGATCATGTAACTGCATTAGAAAACCCAAGCGCCATTACTCAAGTGTCTCAAAATCTGGGTACATGGAAGAATTTACCTAGCTGTACTCTTGGACCTATAACTCTGACCATAGATTCATGTAGCATTTGTAGTTATGTATGCTATTGAATGTGTCCTTCAGTTGCGTACAATGTCCATGATTACCTCTTTTATTATGAACAAGCAGCATGTATTATAAAGTGGGGAGGGAAAATTATTCTCTATCCATTGCTCTTGGATATGTGTTTATATATGCTAAGTATGATTGTTGGCTGTTTTATGGCATACACATCTTAATTATTTTGATTGTTTGCAGATGTTTGAGCTAGTTCTAGAAAACTTTGTTTATCCCTGGTACAGGTAAGATTCTTATATAATTTGCCTTTGAAGTTCCATCTGCTCTCCTAAGACAGTATTTTGTTATCTTACTTTCATGTTTATTTGGGCTGGTTAATAATGCATTCTTTTCCAAAGGCCAATTTATTCCATAAGCCAAATTATAAGGTATTGCTTGTGTAGTGATATTTAACTCTTTAAATGCTGATTTCAGTTTTATTTTCATGTGGCTATTTTTGTCTTTCTAGCTTGACTTTATTTGTTTATTTAAAGCATTTATATGGCTGTCCATTTTAATCAAATTCTGGACAGCTCACAACCCAAGGATAAAAACAGTATGTACAAACAATGAAATAAAAGCAGTAAAGCAAGCCACTCACAGAACACTACTAGCAGAACTCCAGCTGCACCACTTGAACTAACTTTTGATATGTGTGACTTAGACTAAAGACGGGAATTCCTTTGGAGGGTCCCTCTGAGTGTGGCTTTAGATGTTCAGCAGGATGTAAAATAATCGTTCTGAGGGCTGTGCTGGAATTCAGAATGGATTATTTCTGAGCTCAGGTGGGGTAGTTCTTGTCCAAATACTTCTCCACATGTTAGGTTCACAGCTAACACTTCTGGAGCCCAGTCTAGCCATCTTTTCTCTGAAGTGATGTCTTTCAATGGGCAAGAAGGTTTTGCCCAGTGAAATTAAAATGTGTGCTTTTCTACCTGCATTCTGAATGGGCCACATTGGTAGAAGATTGTACCATATATTTCTGATTACTTGAATATTCTTGCTTATTGTATTAAGGAAGATTTGAGTTGTTCCAGTGCAATTTACTGTCTGAATCATGGTAGATAAATAGGAAGCTCATCTACTTAGATTTACTGAAAGAGATTTTCACAAGGCAATTGGGATCCAATCCACTAAGTTAGTGAGTTTAACTACAGATGAAATCAGAATAAAAGTTAATTGTACCTTTAAGTCCCCTTGCAGATTTTAGTAGGAACATCAAATAAATTTAGACTGAATCCACTCCCAACAGGTTAAATTAAAGACAGTTCTTTTGGGAAACTTGCTCATTGATGTATCGTTTTAATTTCTGTACATAGAAATTTCCAAGTACACAGGAGGTTTTGAATAATAAAAATCTATATAATTTATTAAACAAAACGAGTGATTTTTTGTATTTTGAATTATTGAAGTATGCTTAGTGTGTATATGTTAATAGGATATCAGTGAGGTACCTTGTTTTATAGGCAATTGAGTTTAATTATTAATTCTATTAATATTTAACTTTTTGTCCTGATTCTGCCCTTTTTTGGGAGCATGGCTTCTGGTCAGTGCGTATTTAACCATGCATGTATACTCATGCAAATACAAGTATGTCAAAATATTGACATGTTTGGGGTGGAGATTCTTCGGGGTTGGTTTTGATGGGAGTTGGCAATCCTAGTTGACAAGATAGGATCTTGGGCAATGCAGAATTTTGTTTATGTATGCTTATAGCTTTTTTCCTGTCTAATGTTCCTTTTGGCATTTTGAGCTACATTAGATGTTTAACTTTTTATTCCAGCCCTCAGTGCATCTGATTTATAAATCACTTGTTACCTATAGATTTTCCTCAATTTCTAAAGAAAAGAACATTTGATAAAAAGAGAATGATCCTCTTAGCTCAGGGCCCTGAGCAGGGATAGTTTAAATTCCGAAACTCCCTGATAAGATTTGATAAGTGTTCCAGTTTTCATCCTGGACTGAATTATCCTTGAAAGAGGTTTTAGTCCAAATAAAACTTTCCTTTTTTGTCTGTTATAGCACTAGTAAAGATTTTGAGTGTTTATGGTAGTATTTTCTGTTTTGTAATTTCTGGAAGAGAAGAAAGGTTGCAAAAACTTCCCATATTAAGTTGCCCAGGATAATAGAAATTGTACAGGTAGTCCTCGACTTACAACCACAATAGGGTCCGGAAAATTTGTTGTCAAGTGGTGTGGTTGTTAAGTGAGGCATCACCTGACTGCACCTGATTTTATGACATTTTTTGCAACAGTCATTAAGTGAATCACCGCAGTTGTTAAGTGAATCACCCAGTTCCCCATTGATTTTGCTTGCTGGAAGCTAGCTGGGAAAGTTGCAAATAATAATCACATGGCCCTGGGATGCTGCAACTGTCGTAAATTCATGCCAGTTGCCAAGCACCTGAATTTTGATCACGTGACCATGGGGATGCTACAATAGTTGTAAGTGTGAGGACCAGTCATAAGTCACTTTTTTCAGCACCATTGTAACTTGTTTTTTTTTCCCAGTAAAGCTACCTTCCCATTCATGGATTAGGCACTGCAACATATAATCCACAGTTGGTGGTGCATTCTTGGCATGTATTTTATGGAATATCATGGGATGTGTGTTGAAAACTGCCATGATTGATGAGATGCTGCCATGTCTGCTCTCCCATGGTTTTCTCTGGAAGGAGGTAGTTCAAGAGCCATTTTCCTGTCCTCCCAAGTACACGTGCCTCTGAGCCTTGGCAGCCCAAGGATATGCAGAATTCGCAAGAAGAGAGCCCTAACTGACCCTCTGCCAAAAGTTGAGTAGCAAGCAACTCAGTAGCAAGAATTATATTATTCTGAACACATATATTATTTTTTTCCAAATTATGAATAGCATACTTCAATAAAGTGCTCAAGTGATTAGTATTAGTATTTACAATTATAGATCTTGGAATACCAAAGACTCTTGGTGATTTACAGATAAGATACATAGGAAACAATATACAGTTTAAAAATATACCCCAAAAAATGCACCAAGTCCCAAACTAATGAAAACCTAAAATAAAATTAATGTTATAGTTTAATAAAATAAAATTAACCAAATACAAGTGTAACCAAACTAAGATGGAGTTACATTTTTTTTTAATTTTGTAGAGATGTAACTGATGATGAATCATCTGTGGATGAACTGAGAGTAACATTACGATTTTTCGCATCTGTGTTAATTCGCAGAATTTACAAGGTGAGAACTACAATATTGGAATCAAAATCGTATTTAACTAATGGCTTTGAGATAGGTGTAGTAAAATATTTAGGACATTATCCCATTGTAAACTTAATTGTTTTATATTAATCTAATACTTGTGATGTTCTTCAAAAAATCTTGGGAATAGTAGTTTAGTAGAGTAGTGAAAACAATTTGTTGCAAAAACAATACATGGCTAGAAATTCTATGGAATGTAATTATATGTTGAATTTAGTGATGAGTTTTTATGAATTAGGAAGGGATGATTGTTCCTCTCTTCTGAAGGTTTTTATGAAGTTTGCAAAATAGGTCCAAGGTAATTCTAAATAATTTTCCAAGATCTTGACAGTGTGCTACAGGCTGTAGGAAATAAGAGAGCAAAGGAAAGTTTCCTCGCATAAGCAAAATCTACTCAGAAAACAAAATCTACCGTTGGATTCCACTCTGGCTTTTTAAAGTCTATTTCATAAGTGCAATAATACAGTCACCAGGAGTTGAACTTACTTGATGGCATGTAATTAACTTGAATGTTATTGTATAAGCAAATGTACTTCATAGTTACCTTTTTAGTTGTAATAGGACAAATAATTTCTCTTCCCACTTGTTCTTCAGGTGAATATTCCAACTGTTATAACAAAAAAAATGCTGAAGGCAGCAATGAAGCACATAGAAGTAATAGCTAAAGCTAGGCAGAAAGGTAACATTAAATGTTGCATACCTTTTATTTAGAAATAAATTGACCTTTCTGCTCCTATATTTGCTTTTATTTTTATTTTTTTAAGTACTGTCAGAAATGAATTTTCATATGAATTTTACTGAATCTCATTTTCCCTACAGTAAAAAATACAGAATATTTACAGCAAGCAGCTTTAGAAGAATATGGACCAGCACTCCACGTGGCTTTGAGAAGTAGAAGAGATGAACTCAATTATTTAAGAAAACTTACTGAACTTCTTTTTTCCTATATTCTGCTTCCAAAAGCAACAGACTGCGGGTATATTATACTTCATAATATATTATATTATGAAGCTCTAATATTCAACATGTTTACATTTCCTCCTTTTGCAAAATTGAAAAGCTAACGTAATGTCAGAAAGTCCTGCTGTAGGCAGATTACTCTTCCAGTCTTAATTTGTAACAGATAAATGAACTTTGAATAGTTGATTGAAGTTGATATTGCAGTGCTCATGAAAAACCATCAGTGTAGGGTATGAATTTGGTATTGTCAATGCTTGAATGTGATAAAGTTCCATCAGTGAAGAAAAATGTTCTATTATGTTCAACCATCAGGTGTGCCACCTCCATTGCGTGAAAGGCCACACCAGTATTGAAACAGCTTGTCAGGGCCTGCATTGCAAAAAGGGGTAGGGCAATATTTTTTTATAAAAATTAAACTTGAATAAAATAGCAGGTTGCAGACCCACAGGCTACATGAATACATTTAATTTGGCTCAAAACTCCTCAGATCCTTTGAATACTTATAGTTGGTCAGAAAATCCAGCTTTTGAGATGGTTTTAACTTTGGAATTGGTTTGAATACTTCTTTCATTGTATTTGCAAAACCAGGTATGAAAGTAAATGGATAGGACCTTGCCCTGCATGAATTCTGTGTTCATGTTACAGTTTTAATATTTCATCATGATTTATGTGAAAGACATATGTAAGGACTTGTGTCTCTGCAGCATTCTTCTTACAACATTCTGGAGGTAAGAGCAGTGTTTCTCAACCATGGCAACCTGAAGATGTGCGGACTTCAACTCCCAGAATTTTCCAGCCAGCATGCTGACTGGGGAATTCTGGGAGTCGAATTTCACACATCTTCAAGCTGCCAAGGTTGAGAAACACTGGGTAAGAGAGACTTTTAGTGGAGTTCTGCCTCTGAGAGAGAGAGGGAATTAGATAAGGAAGCCCACAACTTTTTGGCCAAGGCCTCTAGAAGGGCCCACCAATAAATTAACACGTCCAAATCCAATGGAGAATATGACGTGAAGACCATGACAACCACCACTGCTCTTCAAAGGCTTGCCTGCTCAGATTTTTGCCTCTGAGTCAAGAAATCAGTGCTAGAATCAAGGAATTTCTTTTTGAAGAGAATAGCTGCATCAGAAGTGAATGTATAAGTCAGAGATTTGGAATAAACATCCTGTTAACTCTCTGGGACAAATAGCAATATCTTTCTTAACACCACAAGTTCTGAGAGATCCTGAGTACAGAGGAGGTACTAATATGTAACTTGTCAGGAATGAAAGATTTTTGACTATGAAATTATGACACCACTTCAATTTGAGGACCACCTTCACTATTAGTTTATGAACAGGGCTTCTATTACCACAGGCTTGTGTGACCATGCTTTTATATAGAAGAAATACTCTACAGCATTGCTTTACAACTTTGGCAACGTTAAGATGTGTGAACCTCAACTCCCAGCATTCCCCAGCCGGCTGGGGAATGCTGGGAGTTGAAGTCCACACATCTTAACGTTGCTAAGGTTGAGAAACCCTGTTCTACAGAATAGCACAAAATGCCCTTACTTCTCCCCTCCAGATGTCAGCTCTGTCTCCTGCATTGTTCACTTTTCCTTCTCTAAAGTGCTTATAGAACCAGTTATACCCTCCAGGACAGATTCCAGCTTTTCTGAAAAAACACTGCCACTGCTTTAATAATTGCATTAACTTTAATGGGTGGACCCTGTAATAGTACGTTTAGAAGCAGAGAGAGATTCTCATTCTAACCAGCTGGACAATCCTCTGCTATCAATTAAGAAACAGCTTCCTCACAAGTTTGCCCTGGAGCCACGTGTCTCTGCCTTAAAAAGCTGGGAGATAAATAAAGGGGGAAATCTGGTTGGTGAGACTCCTGTAATTTTATCCTATCTTCTTTCAAGAAATCTTCATAAGGAAACTCTAGGGGAATCTTGTTTTCTGGGGAGATGGAAGTCCTTAAAAGCAGCAGCATCCTTTTCCTCACCAAGCAATAGTGTAAAAAAAGTTGGGCTGTCATGAATAGTGAACTGGTGTGCTCATGCACGATTTAGAGCACTTTCTCTGAATCATTTTTAAAGTTTGTATAGCCCACACCCTATGCTTTTAATTAGCTAACTTTGTTTGGAAGGTGCACAGGTATTGCAAAAGTTATTTCCAACTTGGCTGTTGCACTCAGGCATGTTCTGCTGAATAACTAACAGAGTAACAGCCTGGCCCAACTCTTTTAGCTTCAGAAGTGGTAGAGATTAGGTATTTGAACCATACAAGATTGTTTTTGGCAAAGCAGCGTTGACTTCTTTGGCTTTGTGATCACCTGAGCAAAGTAAAAAGCTTGCAGTTCTTTAAGGTGACAGTAAAAGAAAGCTAGTAACTTACTTATAATTTCAATTCTTCACATACGTTTTATGTGAATTCACACCACCCACCCTCACTCCAACTATTAACCTTTCGGTCCTGTGGCTTGCCTTGGCTGTCAAAGAAACAGCAGGAAATTACCATAACAATATCTAGATGTACATCACTTTGAGACAGAGCTCCCACCTCAAGTTTCTCTTAGCTGTACAGATAGTCCCCGGGTTAAGAATGCCTGGTTTACGGACGGCCCATGGTTAAGAATGGAGCTTACTGTAGCGAAATTCAGGTTAAATACAGAATGGTTCGAGTTCATTACATAATACTACTTACACAGTATTATGTGATAATACTGTTCCAGCTTACATACAAATTCATCTTAAGGACAGACCTTGGGAACGGAACTCACTCTTAAACTGGGGACTACCTACAACATGTTCTGAAGGGTGTCCTGCACAGACACAAATAGTCATATGTGCAGCATCAGAGATGACCATCAAAAGAAACAAATGACAAGCCAGCAACTGGCGGATTTTGATTAGTACATGGAATGCCAGTCTATACCTTTCCGTGTATCTGGCTTCTGTATGTGTGTGCCAGGACAACAGATTAAATTAGAAGTTACTAGGTTATATGCAAGGATTACAAGCATCAGGAAGAAACAATCGAGTACTGGCAAGAAAAAGTGTTCCGTTCCACCCAAAGATGAGAATATCACTCTATAGTTTGTTTTCCTTCCCCATCATACATTGTTACATGAAAAGCTGAGGATGGATCATTGTCTTTCAGATTGCCATGAAGTTTAATGTAGGATACCATTAAAGCACTATATTTTTCTGATTCCTTCTGCCCAATGGCAGGGATCAAATGCACAGATACTTCAAACTGGCCCAGACCTACAGTAGGCTGCTGTCACAGTAAAGCCCCATGTGGCATAAAACCCTGTCATTTGCAAGGGCAGAATGAATAAAGTCCCCACTTTTAATAGTTACAGTATATTTCAGATGCATTTGCCAAGTATGGTCTGCTCAATTTTAGTGACAGGCATTGTTTTTGTTCTTTTTTGGGGGGGTTGTATTTATTGGTTTTGACTTCTCTTTCTTTTGTATGCCCCCAAAGTCACACTGAGTGAGGTGGCTATATAAAGGCTACCCCCCTCAAAAAAAAGGCCAGAGCAATTTAATGTGGAAAAATGTAAGAGATATTGTTTGTTTATATATTTATTTAATAGTGCATAAGTGATTCTTTACACCAGTTTAATTTGAATGCTAACTTCATGAAAGCCTGTGTAAAGATGAAGAAGGTACGACTGCATAAAATTGGCTTTTATTCTTCCCAGGCCATTCACCTTACTCATAAGAGAAATCCTATCGGGTTCTGTTTTCCTTCCCTCTATGGACTACTTAGCTGATCCGGTGAGTGCTGAGAGCTCCAGCTAGTAGTTTGTTAGCTTGTCTGGGCCACGGTGTGTGTGTGGTGGTTTACGAAACATGCAGTGAAGGAGAAAAGGGGCTCAAAGACAACCTAGGCTTTCATGAAGAGATAAAAGAATGCTAATAACCAGGTTGTCTCAGTTTATCTCCAATTGAATTATAGCTTGCACAGGTCAGGAATCTTAGCTAGGTACAATTTAGGGGGTGTTTGTGGAAGAATCTTGAAAACCTGAGGTGCAGTTTTCCCCTTTGCATCCCTGCCCTCAATCACTGCAGCTGGCAGTGTTGGGAAAGGAAAAGGGTTTGTGGAGTGGAGAGTCTTCCCTAGAATGGCAGTTCTCTTCCTCTTAATGTTGTCTTTCCCATTTTATAATAAAAGAGCAAACATTAGAGAAGAGTTGGGAGGGAGCTAAGGCTGGTCAGGGATTCTAGTTTGCCTGGTTCTAGGCCGACCATGTTACAGATTTATATAAATCAGTATTATTGGTTTTATGAACATTTGAATTTATACAAAGGTTCTCATAAACCACATCTAAGGTCCATAAAAATTGTGTTATATGTGCATGCAAAGTAATACAGTGGGCAGGTGAATTCCATGAAAATTAGGTTGTAGAAGGCTTTGCAGAATGGAACTGTTATGTAAGTATATGTGTGGAGGAGGTATTCCCTGTTTGCTGAATTCTGAATCCCCTGTTTTTTCCCTTAACTGCAAGAGAAAGTGAACTACACCAGTACAACAGGGGACAAAGCCCAGCCAGCAGGAGCTGCTCTGAGGGGGTTGAGTTCCACTTCAGAAGCATAGAGAAGGGCAAAGAACGCCATTCAGTTCCCTGCTGTCCACTTGTAGAGACAGATGATAATGATAATAACTAGTTAAAGTTGTACGGCTGGTGTATAGAGGGCTTTGTTTCTAGAACACATTGCTGCTGCTGAGGCAGTGGCTGATTCAAGAGCAGCAGTAGAGAAGGAGGTGGTAGCACCAGTGGTGGCAGCTCTTCCCTCATTTGCTCCTTCCTCCTGTACTGCTTTTCTGCTAGAGCTCCTACAAAGAGCCTGTGCTTGGGCTACCAGGTCAGGGCTGCAAACATTCCATTCCTCATTGGGCGGAGCACCCAAAAGATAACACAACACTCTTTTTGCTACATGTAGCAAAATCTGGATATTTACATCCCAAATCTGGTAGCCTCACCCTAACCAGTTTTGTTGAGTGTGTGGGACAAATAGTAGGTGGCAAGGTGGAACCTCATATGCTTCTGGGCCCCAAAGTGGTGGTTTACGTCACAGTGTTACAAAGATGTTGGCTAATATCCAAATTAGTTGAATATGCTTTCACACAAGTTAGAAGAAGGGCCGAAGTGCTGAGTTCTTTCAATGGTGGAGCTTAGAGTCTTTAAGAAATGTTTCTAATGGAAATATAACAGGAGGTGCTTTTTTTTTTTTTGTCTCAGCTACCTGTTAAATATGTTTGCCTTTTCTTTTAGGATACTGTGAACCACTTGCTACTTATCTTCATTGACGATAGTCCAGTGAGTACTATCAGAAAAAAATTGTAGTGATTGTGAAATCATACAGTTCTGCACCTGGATGCTGAATTTTTTTCTGTTTTCTTCTTGCAGCCTGAAAAAGCAACAGAACCTGCTTCAGCTTTGGTTCCTTTCTTGCAGAAGTTTGCAGAACCTAGAAACAAGAAATCTTCTGTACGTTAAGTGTGAAAAAATGCATGTTAAGTGTATATGTCTTTAGTTATAAAATGATGCTATGGAAATCTAGAAATAAATTCCATATTGAATCTTCTATTAAGGCCTTGTACTTTGAACTGAAAGAATTTGGAGACAAGCAGGATCTTTTCTTTCTATTTATGAGTTTTTTGAAGAAAGAAGGCGCAGTACATGTATTACAGTTTTACCTGGAGTTAGGTAAGAAATCCCTGCCACTATGTTATTTTTTTAGTTACATTAAATTAAAAAAAATTGCATTTTTACTTAGAAGTTGTAAAAATCACAAAAAATTGGTATTGCTATGCACTTAAGGCTGTGCTAAACAAAACAAAAAAGGGTATAAAGTAGCTTCCACACTAAAGTTCATCATGTAATACATAAAATCATAAAAGAGGATGGAAAGGAAGAAGGAAAACAAGGGAAAAACTAATTCCTAAAGTGCTACAAATTTACATTTCAGCAGTTTATTTAACTCCTGAATGTTTAACATTGCAAATGTAAGATTGGAGAAACACAGTTTTTTTGCTGAAGTTTTTCAGATTATGTATCAAAATCAGATTTCTTAAATAAAGGTACTCTGATTTTTTTTTTTAAGTGAGCTGACATAGACTCCTTACCGTTCATTGCCATCACGGAATATAAGAATATAAGGCTCTTTTGGATGAAATAGCCTGTCTAATGCAGCATTCCGTTTTCTGTAGTAGCTGTTGGATGCCAGTTGGAAGCTCCCACTCAAGGGGCTTAAATCTGTATCCTGCCTTTTGTGAAATAATGGTCTCCTGGCCTGGCAAAAACATGAAGCTTTTCCCCCTTGTAAAATGTTAGATTAGTCATTTAGGCAGGCTGTCCTTTCAGAAGCAAAAACATTTTTCTGTAATCTGAAGGGGGAATTAACATTTTGAGAGTTTTCTTCCCTCTAATCACTCATACACAATTTGGCTTCGCTTGACTTTTTGCCTTGTGAATCACCTTAAATCAACCTCTGACTTTGCTAATATCAAATCTAGTTTTTTTTTTAACTTCTGCTCTGTGATGCTGCCGTTGTTGCAGATAAGAGAGTCTTCAGTTTCGTTTACAAGTGGTACTAGCGGAAAGCAGTGGTAGCAAAGTGTCCCTTAATGTAGTAGCCCAAAAGTCCTCTGGATTATTTGCATTCCATAGGTTTCTGAGGAATCTAACTGTACATAAAACTCTGGGAAGGTCTAGATTCGTTCATATAAAGTTGGATGGAATCTCGTGTTGTCTCAGGGAGCCACAGAATCTTCATACTGGCCAAATTCAACTCTGGATTTAGCATATTCTAATGCATATTCCTTTCCTTGGAAATGAATTTCTCTGGTTCCTTGTGGGAGAGGTGATGTCAAGTAATTTCTAGAGAATGCACAGATTCCTGATTTGGTACTAAAGTAGTGTTACTATTGAAGTAGCAGTTGATGAAACAATTATTGAGGATATTTTTCTTAAACAGAGGATTAATCAATTTGCATTTTAAACATTTTAGGTTTTTGTCTATTTTTAAATATCTGATTACATGGTAATATATTACAGAAAGTTTTGTACTTCGTGTCTTGAGTTTTTTTCTTTTTCTTTTTTCCCCAGAATAATTCCCTTTTTATAGTTGTTTTTCTGGCTTAGCCGATAGCCAGAAGCAGCTTAGGAAAAAGCACTGAGAGAGGCAGTGCTTTAACTAGGCTGAAACTTTAGCTTTCTGTATGGTCAAAGATAGAAGTCAAAGTCATCAGTGACGCATCCTATCCTAGATTTTACAGGAATGGAATATATGGCAGGGATCCCAAAGCAGATTGGGTATAACTAGTTGGGGTTTCTGTTATTATCATAATCCAGTGTTTATAGATTTAATAGGTAAGATTCTCAGAGTATATAAAGGGCATTTTGAACCAAGGAATCCTGTCAGTGTTCTGAACTCAATACGTTTCTTTATTTTTTCCTCCCAATCAACAGAGCAATTTAATAATAGAATTTTGCAGGCCGAGTTATCAGATTCTGAGAAAATGTCCCTTCATGAAGAAGTCAAGAAAATCTATGAAACATATTGCTTAGATGAAAGCGTTGACAAAATTAAATTTGATCCTTTCATTGTGGAAGAGATACAAAGTAGTAAGTGAAATCTAAAGGAAAATGTATTTGATGTTATTGCATTTTTTTTCTGTATACTGTTGGTACTTGTAGAATAATACAGATGTTGGTCATGAATATGCTTTACCAATAATTTTGTCCAACATGGGAATTTGGGGCATAGTTGTACCATTACAGCTATGGGGAGGTTATCTTGGGAAAGGCTGATCTACTCAGTGGGCATATAACAGGGACATTCTAGCATTCCCTAATTATCAGAAAACATGCTCTGTCTTTGGACCTTGAGCAGCCTCCCAACACTTTCCCATGAAGTGGGAAAAGAACAGATGTGGTGACTTAGTAAAATTCAAGGTTGACTTCTGATGACTTCATGGAAATGTCCATGTAACGTTCTTGACCACAGTACAGAAGTAGTTTGCAATGGCCTTCTTCCAGGATGTCCTTTCAATGTCCTAGTCTAACTTACAGATCTGCGATTCCTTGGAGGACTCCCATTCAAGTGTTTGTTTATTTATTGGGCTACCCAACTTGCAAATAGTTGTAAAAACATAAAAAAATAAATAACAAAGCACACCAGACACAAAGGATCATCCAAGTTCTCCCAGGCCTCATTCTGCTTAGTGTCTAAACTCAGACGAGATCAGCCAAGTGCTGTTGAGACAGATAACTTAATCCTGAAATATTTAGCTTTCCAATAAGTATTTTCATATTTGTTATTGACATGTCTCACATTTTTATCTGTAGTTGCTGAAGGCCCCTATGTAGAAGTTGTGAAGCTGCAAAAAATGCGGTGTTTCTTTGAAGCCTATGAACAAGTTTTCTCACTCTTAGAGAGTGTCTTCATACCCAAATTCTGCCATACATATGAGGTAACAATTATTTGTTTATATTTGAACCACCTCAGTTTATATTTTTAACTGTTTTACAGTGTTACTTTTTGCAGTTTTCAGGCTCAAGGAGCCTACTTGCTTTCTGTCCCTCCACTGGCAGAATTCTAGAATGAAATAACCACTCCATTTTAGCTCTAATGTCTGCATGTAGCCATAGAGATAGGCAGGCTGAAGGGGAGAAAAAGCAAGCTAAAAGTGGTCTGTACCGAACTTTCTGTTCTACTCTTTTTAGAAAATTTTAATGTATTGGGGAAAATGATATTTCCAAAATGATGCTGGAAAAGAACTACAGCAGAGATCAGAGTAGAGAAATTTGAGTGTTACCTGCAGGGGTAGATGTTTTTGTGTATCAAAAAGAAAGAACCGTGTTTTCAAATATCTCTCTTAAGGTATGCATAATTAAAATGCAAGGAATTGTGCAGATGATCAGTTTTGCTCTATAGGTACTATAATGTATTTAAGGTTTCTTTTCCAGATTTTGTCTAAATTTAGACTAAATCAGGAACCTAGCGTAATAAGACTTTTCTTCTCCTGGATAAGGGCAATTTATGTTAAATTGCTTTAGTGCATAACACTGAAAGCTTGACATCAAGGTTGATGCTTTTCTTATTTTTAGCACACACGTACAGACAAAAATCCAAACCCATTAGTAAGAAATAGATTAGCAGGTCATTGTGGAACAGTATGTTCAATAACTTTCTCTCCAGACTTCTTTTTCTTTGTACCATACGTATTTTTATTTTGTAGCTGGCCACTCCTGAACTGACTGGGGTGGTCTTGGATTTGGTGTTGAAACATTCTAGAAAGGTGGCCCTGTGATTCCAATATCTGTGGCCAAAGCTACTATATACGAAACAGCTCAGACCTTCATGACCGTTATGACAACAGTCGGCTCTCCCAACTTATCAAACTATGTAATAACTCACACTTCAGATAAAGATTTTTCTGTTGAACAGGAGATACAGTGTTCTGAAGATGGAGTTATATCTACTCCTATGTCACAGTTAGGTTATATACAGTGGGGCAAAAAAGTATTTAGTCAGCCAACAATTGTGCACGTTCTCCCACTTAAAAAGATGAGAGAGGCCTGTAATTTCCATCATAGGTATACCTCAACTATGAGAGACAAAATGAGAAAAAAAATCCAGAAAATCACATTGTCTGATTTTTAAAGAATTTATTTGCAAATCATGGTGGAAAATAAGTATTTGGTCACCTACAAACAAGCAAGATGTCTGGCTCTCACAGACCTGTAACTACTTCTTTAAGAGGCTCCTCTGTCCTCCACTCGTTACCTGTAGTAATGGCACCTGTTTGACCTTGTTATCAGTATAAAAGACACCTGTCCACAACCTCAAACAGTCACACTCCAAACTCCACTATGGCCAAGACCAAAGAGCTGTCGAAGGACACCAGAAACAAAATTGTAGACCTGCACCAGGCTGGGAAGACTGAATCTGCAATAGGCAAGCAGCTTGGTGTGAAGAAATCAACTGTGGGAGCAATAATTAGAAAATGGAAGACATATAAGACCACTGATAATCTCCCTTGATCTGGGGCTCCACGCAAGATCTCACCCCATGGGGTCAAAATGATCACAAGAACGGTGAGCAAAAATCCCAGAACCACATGGGGGGGACCTAGTGAATGACCTGCAGAAAGCTGGGACCAAAGTAACAAAGGCTACCATCAGTAACACACTATGCCGCCAGGGACTCAAATCCTGCAGTGCCAGACGTGTCCCCCTGCTTAAGCCAGTACATGTCTGGGCCCGTCTGAAGTTTGCTAGAGAGCATTTGGATGATCCAGAAGAGGATTGGGAGAATGTCATATGGTCAGATGAAACCAAAGTAGAATGTTTGGTCTAAACTCAACTTGTCGTGTTTGGAGGAGAGAGAATGCTGAGTTGCATCCAAAGAACACCATACCTACTGTGAAGCATGGGGGTGGAAACATCATGCTTTGGGGCTGTTTTTCTGCAAAGGGACCAGGATGACTGATCCATGTAAAGGAAAGAATGAATGGGCCCATGTATCGTGAGATTTTGAGTGAACACCTCCTTCCATCAGCAAGGGCATTGAAGATGAAACGTGGCTGGGTCTTTCAGCATGACAATGATCCCAAACATACCGCCCAGGCAATGAAGGAGTGGCTTCGTAAGAAGCATTTCAAGGTCCTGGAGTGGCCTAGCCAGTCTCCAGATCTCAACCCCATGGCAAACCTTTGGAGGGAGTTGAAAGTCCGTGTTGCCCAGCGACAGCCCCAAAACATCACTGCTCTAGAGGAGGTCTGCATGGAGGAATGGGCCAAAATACCAGCAACAGTGTGTGAAAACCTTGTGAAGACTTACAGAAAACGTTTGACCTCTGTCATTGCCAACAAAGGATATATAACAAAGTATTGAGATGAACTTTTGATATTGACCAAATACTTATTTTCCACCATGATTTGCAAATAAATTCTTTAAAAATCAGACAATGTGATTTTCTGGATTTTTTCCCCCATTTTGTCTCTCATAGTTGAGGTATACCTATGATGAAAATTACAGGCCTCTCTCATCTTTTTAAGTGGGAGAACTTGCACAATTGGTGGCTGACTAAATACTTTTTTGCCCCACTGTATACAGTTGACATCTAGGTCAGTAGTTAATATTTTCTAGCGAAGTTAGGGGGACTGGTGAGATTATTGTTCCTTGAAGTTATAGTGGATTCCAGTAGTTCTTGGTAGATTTTCTAGCTGCTATGACTGTCAAATCCTGATTGCTGTATGGAATACTGTATGGAAATTATCCAAGCAATTAATATGTTTGCTCCTGAGGCCAGTTAGGGTTTTGATATACATATGTGCTAAGGACAATGCAACGATCTAGGAGATGACTGGAATTCACCTTAAATTGCCCAAATGCATGAAAGAGCTCACTGCTGAACTCTGTGGCAACAAGAGGGGCAAGGAGGTGTTTTTTCTCCTCAGTTGCATCTTCTCATTATTCTTGAGTAGTTTTTCTCAGTCCTTTGGGGGGTTTTGCATCCTAATCAACTGGGAAATATGATCAAATTCTTGGGAGCATGCAGTGATGTGTTTGCTAGGCATTTGGGGGAACAGAGTAACTGATGATTAATCCAACTAACTTGGAGGAGCTGCTGTTAGGTGGGTTTGTCAGGATAGGACAATGCTATTCAGTATTCCTGAAGTAGTTACGCTTCTAAAAAAATCAAGTGTGAAGATTGTAGAGTCACATGGACCCATTTTTGTCAGTAGAGGCACATGTGAAATAAATATCTTTAATAAGCTTAGAATGCTACACTGGTTATTAACTTACTTATGCACTTACAAAAAGCCAGGATTCAGCAATCCGTGCTCTGATAACTTAAATTCCTTAAATAAGCTTAAATTATTGCAGTGCGTTATTGTGGACCTTCCTTAAAAAAATAATAGAGAGATAATAATGCAGTAAGAATACTGACAGGAATTGAGCATTATGATCATATTGTGCCACTGTTGTAGTACCTGCACTAGCTACTAATTCTTGGTCCAATTCAAAGCACTGCTTTCAACCTGTAATGTCTCTATAGGTTTAAGAGGAGTGCCTCTTCCCTAATACACAGGCTTGTGAAAGTCTTTTCCAGTAGAGTTTCTTAGTTTTATAGAAGTCCACCAGGATGGATCCTAAAGTCTTCTTGGTATCAGGCAAATACTTGTTTAATCTCACTCTTTTTTTTTTATTGTCATAAATACTTACTATACATTTTTAAAAATATAATGCTATATCAGGAAATAGGTTTAAATATTTTAGTTGCTGTCTGTTATGTTTTAGTCTCTAATAGATTTAGATACATTTATTGTCCTATTTTTGATGCTGTTACATATATGAACTGTAGTGATTTTTATTTCCAATCTGTATCTATATAAAAGGCTCTCTGAAGAAAATGTAATGTAGCACATAGAATAAAATAAAATAAGCATGATTAAAGATTGTTGATTGACAATTTTCAACTATTTTTTCTTGTTTAGTATTTCAAGTACCTCTTTCAAGAAGTTGAATCCCCAACACGCAATTCCAAGTCAAACAAGTAAGTATAATATATGTGCATGTGCTGAATGTTTTAAAGAATGCATCTGTTGGATGTGTTCTCTATGATTCTCATTAATTTATGAAAATTAAATATTACGTATCCTTGGCTGTAATTTATGTCATTCTTTTGAGTACAGGTAGTTCTCTGGTTACAATGGCAATTGGGACAGGAATTTCCATCACTAAGCAATGTGGTCATAAAGCGTGATGTCATGTGACCACATTGCTTAGCAATTGCAATCCTGGCAGTCCCAGTTGCCATCGTAATCCCAGGACCACACAGGTCATTAAGTAGAAAGAGGCAGGAGTCCCAGGCAAACAGGCTGGTGGGTGAGAGCTATGGGTGGGTGGGGTGCCGCAGGCAGGCGCTAGGGAGCATGGGCAGGCGCTGTGGGACCAGAGCTGCAAGTCCTCCGTGCTGCATGCTACTGCCAATGGCGCAATCCACCCACCAGGCAGCGAGGTGGGGATACTTCCACAGCGCCTCCCCTGTGTGTGGCCAGGATGCCTGGTGGTGATTCTTGGCAGCTGCTCAGCCAAAGGCTTCCCACAGAGCAAGGCAGCCAGAGAGGGAGTCGGTGGCAAGCCCAGCAGGGAGGAGGCAGGTGAAAACAAAGATCAGCTGGGGGTGGTGGGGGGCAGTCATAAATGCGGGGCAGTCGCCAAGCACCTGAATTTTGATCATGTGAGCACAGGGGCCGGGGCTTCACGGACCAGTTGTAAGTCCATTTTTTCAATACCACTGTAACTTTGAATAGTCACTGAACAAATGGATGTAACCCAAGGATTACCTATATTCTGTCTTCTGTCAGTGAAAATAAGATCTTTAACATGGCCATATTAAAGAGAGGCAGTAGACATCCTGTTTCTTTGTACCCAATATGATGCCGAAAGACAAGTGTGCCTATTGGACATGGCCTTTGGTGCCTACTAGCTCCTTGCCCTATCAAATTTCATTTATTCATTCATTTCATTCGTTTATTTTTTATTCTTTTAATTTTATTTATTTATCAAATTTATATCACCGCTCAACTCCCCCACAAGGAGGGACTCTGGGTGGTTTAATTTAAAAATAAATGGGAAGTTACCATGTGGCAGAGCTCCACACCAGTTTCTGTTTAGCAAAGTTTTGTGTAGAGCACCGTTTCAACACTGCTTCATGAAATAGCACACTTCTGCAAAAATTAACTAAAGCTGCTGGGAAGTTTTGCTTCATATTGCTTTCCAGCAGTTCCACGAAACAGGACAAGTTTCTGTATTACCAGCTCTGTTGTGTGAGCAGCTTGGAGAAACACACTGAGCAAATTGCACCAGTGATTGTGTCAAGGTGAAGCATAACTACTTCACACTGATTACTAATTATCTCATTGGCTTCTCCAATAAAATAAAATTCTATCATAGAAAATGCAGTTTTGTTGTCTTGCTGCATCTTTTTTGTATGGAGGGATCCACAAAAAGAAATCCATTTTTGCTCCTAGTTCCCTTTTACTTGATTGGAGCAATGGATGTAAAATAATGTGCTAAGCTCTTATATTAGTTTTGCCAATATGAACACTTAAGATATATCCCTTTGGAGGATTTGAATTTTCTCATTTTGAAATTATTATGTGGTGTGCTGTTTGCTGTTTGTTTTGCACAGAAGCATGCATAGAAGAGGAGAATCATCTGGAATCAGAAGTATAAGCAGCAAAATTAAAGGAGTATTCAAGAGTACTACAATGGAAGGGGCTGTGCTACCCAACTATCTCCTTGCTGAAGGAGAGGATGATTTTGTGAGTTGAGCTAACAATTCTGATTGCACAGCTCAGCATTCATTGTGTGTATTTTATTGCACATCTGCCAAGCCTTTCTGCATTGTTCTTTTCATCTATTCTAAGTCTTTTCTCATTTTACTTTATGTCTGCTGACTATCAACATAACTTATACCATGACCATGAGTTTTCATTAATGAAGCACTTTTATTTATATTTGGGATCATGTGCCACTTTTGTAAATTAATCCTCCCCATCCTAGATACCTTTCATTTGTGTAGACTTCAGTTCCTAGAATTTCCAGTATCAATTACTCTAGCTGGGGAATTTCAGGAGTTAAAATTCACATAATTGGAGATGCCGGTGTCTGTGGGGAAGGGGGTATCAAAGGAAAAAAAAGGCCAGGATGTCATAGCAGCATGTTCAAAGCTCCACCCCTTTGTGCATGAATTGTCATCACATACACCTACAAAGAGATGGGGCTTCCATATTGCGTTTCATACATAATTAAATGCAAAACTCTTAATTCAGTGTTTCAGCATAATATGATTTGATGGCCTGCTGTAGAATGCAGTTTTTTAGAATTAATTCTTATTAATTTTAGAATTAATTCTTATTAATTTCCTGAGTAATTCTTCCTGTTTGCTGTCCAGTTTGCTTATGCTTTAAGAAGCCGTAGATATTTCCACTGGTATACAGGTAGTCCTCGTTTAGTGACTGTTCAGAGTTATGATGGTGCTGAAAAAATAAAGTTATGATCTTCACAGTGTCTCTCAGTCATGTGATCACCATTACAGTCAGTACACGTTGTCCTGTGCCTGACCTGTTGTTTTTCTTTTTCTTTTCCCCCTTGCAGAATGGAGAGATTGGAGAGGAAGGGATTACAAGAGAGTGAGCAGGCACACAATGGGGAATACACCAGGCTATTTGCATAATGCACTTATAGCTGCTGGCACCAGTGCAGTGCTTCTGATGTGTATTCCTCATTGTGTGCCTGCTTATTCTCTTGTAATCCCTTCCTCTCCAAAGAATGTAAATATAAACATTAATTCCTTTTTGCTAATTATCCCAGGACTTAATGGGGTAAGCATTCCAAAGGGCGGGGGAGTGGGGAAAATGAAAGCACAGTCGCAGTCATGTGATTTCCCACTTAGCGACCACTTTGCTTAACAGCAGAGCTGCCAGTCCCAATTGTGGTCACTAAATAAGGACTACCTTTACAGCTGCAAAACTTGTGTGCATGGCAGTATTGGGAGAAATTCCTCACAATCAAACATCTTTGGATTTATGTTGCTTACTTTCAAATTCTTTGTCACTGTCAAAAAATTGTGTTCTCTGTGATAGAAGCATTGAGTCAATTCAGTACAATGTTAATCATAACATATATTGTTTTCAGCTTAAAGCAAGCTTGTGGTAGAGTTCATATTTGGGTTTTAAAAAAATGAAATCAGTGCAAATCTTCCATCATATTATGGTTAAATGGGGAAAACATTCCCCAAATCAGTGCTATTTTTGCAGAAGATAACTTTACATTTATTCAACTTCAGTGCAGCCTTATTTTTTATTGTACAATTTTCGTTTCCATTTTGATTAAATAGTTTGTAATGTTTAACACCTCCCCTTCCACTGTGAATAGAGTGGAAGAACAGGATCTATATTATATACATGCTACAATAAATGTAGTCACATAGCCTGAAACGATCTTTGATGTGGGAATTTTTACCGTAGATTGAAGAAGGCATTATGGTAATGGAAGACGATTCACCTGTGGAGGCACTTAGCATGCCTAATACACCTCGCAATCTTGCTGCTTGGAAAATTACCATTCCTTATGTTGACTTTTTTGAAGACCCCTCACTTGAAAAGAAAGAAAGGAGAGAGAGAATTCCTGTATTTTGCATTGATGTGGAAAGGAATGACAGAATGGCACGTAAGCATTGTCAGAAGTATGCACAAAGTCTTCCAATAGTCTTACCATTTACACCCAGTTTGACACCCATTTTATCTCAGATAACGTTTCCAAGATTGTTAAGCCTTGAAAAATGGAAGAATGAAAACATCTGAACTGATGATTTACAACATGAAGAACTGCTCTAGAATATGGCATCCATGGCAGATTGGGTTTGTTTTGTGAACGCATCGGGGGAAGCTTAATGGAGGGATAAGAGGGATAAGATCCCTTTTAGGCCCTACTTTTGTTTGTCCGTGCTGAGGACACTTCCCATGTCCTCCAGGAGGGGGAAAAACAGCTCCTCTGGGGTATGCCTTCACATACTGCCGTGTATCTTTCCCTGTCAAGAGTGGTATCCAGACCTTCTTTTTCATCTGCGAAAAGGTAAAGGCATCTGCAGATAAAATGCAGTCAGTCTTCTTGCCAGCAGGCTTAGGAGATTACACTTGGTGACATTTTCTTTCACAGCAGGTGGCAGCACACAGCCAGACTTGGCTGATCCCAAAAAGTAAGTAAGACTTGTTAGTTCTGGGTTGAGAGACTACCAGGAAATCCCAGGGCTATAGACTAGACTGGAAAGTTGAAAAAACGTCTCAGAGAAAGGCAGGACAAGCCACTTCTGTGTTGCTGTCTAGACAACTCCATGGATGGGTCCTGAACTCCCCAGGGTCAAACTTGGTAAGAAGGAGCGTTTACCTTAACAATGACAACAGATATGTGTTAGATATGTGTTTCTGTCAGGTTCAGCCCAAGAAACTCCGCGGGACAGTTCTGGAATTGTTCAGTTACTTTATTAGCTTACACCTGCTAGACAGAATCTTGCCAGACTAACTCTAACCCCCAAAGTCTGCAACTAAACACTACGAATTCCTTAGGGTGGTGCCGGTTTGCTTTGCTTTGCTTTGCTTTGCTTTCTTTCTTTGCTTTCACACGCTCAGGCTGTGGACTAAGGAGATGCTTAAAATTCTTCTCCCCATGACCTTGAACCTCCTCATCCAAGTCCTCCATCACAGTTTCCTTGTAAAATTATTTTATTCTGGACAAATTAAAAATGATAATTTTCTCTCTGTATTTTCAGTTGGGCATAAACCTGAGCACTGGTCAGTCTATAGAAGATATCTTGAGTTTTATGCTCTTGAATCAAAACTAACAGAATTTCATGGTATGCTTTCTCTACCACCTCATTTTGGGGATTTTGTTATGTAACAGGAACATTATTTAGCTTTGTATAAGTGAAAATAAACTTTCAACATATTTAAATTTTATTGTATGATCAGGTACATTCCCTGATGCTCAGCTTCCTTCGAAGAGGATTATTGGACCAAAGAATTATGAATTCTTAAAGTCAAAGAGAGAGGAATTTCAAGAATACCTTCAGGTAGGAGAAAACCTGTGTTGATGTGTATAAATCACAGGAATTATTATATTTCCTAATAGAGAACGACTTTTGTCTGAAATACAAATTACAGTTACTATCTTTACCCAGCATAATTTACTAATCAGGCTTTAAATTGTCTTTGATGGAGAGAAGTCCACTAGAGCATAATTTTTTTTATCTTCCTCACAGAAACTTTCACAACATCCAGAGTTAAGCAACAGCCAACTTTTGGCTGACTTCTTATCCCGCAATGGTGGAGAGACACAGTTTCTTGATAAAATATTGCCTGATGTAAATTTAGGTAAGAAAAGTGCTATTACTGAAAAAAATGAATTCAGAATTGAGCTTCGAATATAAGAGACATTAAATCAATTCACAGCTGCCATTCAAATCTAAATATGATTTATTGGCACATTTGCACCACATGATAGTGATGCTTCCATATGAGTATAAGGATTTCCACTTTAGTACTTCTCTATAAATGAAAGCTAAATAAGAGCTTTTATAGTATCTGTACAAAAAATTGTTATGGTTTAGCTTGGAATCCACAGATCATAAGATAGAAGTAGAACAAGGGATGATTTTTATTGATTTTCCCCGTGACCTCTGATAAATTGTGTCTGGATTCTGTGAACATTATTTATCAGAGTCTATTAATGCTTAGACTCTTAGTTGCTTATGTGGGCACATGATGGTGGTGAAGACTCTAAGCAAATCGTATAATGAGTAACTTTTTGATATGATAAAAGAAAAATCTGTTTCATGAATGTAAATATGAAATAGAGAAACAGACAGCCCAAACAGCTTATAACGTTAGAGAAGAAACAAGGGATTTGTTAAAAAATAGTTCATGATTTTTTAAAAATCAATCTTTCTTTCTTTCTTTCTTTCTTTCTTTCTTTCTTTCTTTCTTTCTTTCTTTCTTTCTTTCTTTCTTTCTTTCTTTCTTTCTTTCTTTCTTTCTTTCTTTCTTTCTTTCTTTCTCTCTCTCTCTCTCTCTCTCTCTTTCTTTCTTTCTTTCTTTCTTTCTTTCTTTCTTTCTTTCTCTTTTGTTATGTAGGTAAAATCATAAAATCTGTTCCTGGAAAACTAATGAAAGAGGTAGGATATCTTGCTTCATTGTTATCTATAAATAGTATCTGTTAACCAGTGAATTTACAATGTAGTTTGTATGGAAACTTGTCCATTCTAACTATTTTTGGGTTAATTTCAGAAAGGCCAGCACTTGGAACCATTCATTATAAATTTTATTAATTCCTGTGAGTCTCCCAAGCCTAAACCAAGTAAACCAGAAATTACTATTCTCAGTCCTACTTCTGAAAACAACAAAAAGGTATAGTATGTCCACTACAGAAAAACAGGAGAAAAATGGACCAGTAAGGAAGTGTACAAAATATAAATATGACACTAGTTAATAACTCGCTCTATTAGGATGATTAATATATTTTTGTTTGGGTGTTTTATGTATCATTTTCTTGCATTTCCCTTACCATCACCACATTTACTGTGGAAAACCATGTTTGGCACATCTATTAAGAAACAAAGATTCTTGGTGGGTATGAAACCTAGTATTGTAAAAATTAAATACTACTTATAACCTATTATAATTTTTTTTGGGAGGGAACACTTTTTAAAATTATTATTTTTGGCCTCCAAGGACTGGTGGTAGAATAGCTTTGATCCAATGACATTATAGATTAGGTGGATTTGAAATGTTCAGCCTTTTTTACTTAAGGAAGTTGAGGGGAATACACAGAAAAAGCTTAGTTACTTTAGTTTATGGGGGGGGGAAGACACCTCCCACCTGTTTGCCCCTAAAGTTTGGCCGCATTATTTGCGGCCACCAAAATGGATCTGAGGGGCTGTTTGCTGCCCAAGTTCTTATCATAAAATGCTGGAAAACTGAAATATATATATTTCTTTGGACCAGTGAGTATTTAAAATGAAGAAAATGGGTTTAACTGAAAAATTAACACAAGAGGTATTGAAAACCTGTACTATAATTTTACTGAAATGCATTAGGAAAAATGCTGCTATACATTAACCATCTTTTTCCTAGTGGCTTAGAAGTCAGGAATATTCTGAATAAAAACATTAAATATGGATGTTTAAAATGTTTCTATTATACTTTAAATTACACAGATTCATCATATATATATGCATACTCACAAATTTCTCTTGTTTATTTCCCCTAACATTTATGAGAGTTTAAATTTTCTTTTTGAACTTTGTACCAAGCACTTAACAACCTTAAGGTTTAATGTAAGCTGTTGAGTGGAATATATGCCCGATTAAAAAGTAATTGTTGGCATTTTGAAGGATGTTAATATACAGTACGTTAACCAAGATTCTCCTGTAATGAAAGATTGGTTAAATGGTGAAATGTCACCAAGCTTGTCAAAGTTAACCTGCCTTGTTTAGCTCAGCTATTCTGCCTTTGAGAAATGCAACCCATAATATCAAAAGAGCTTGAACAGCAACATCCTGTGGTCATACTTACTTAATGTTCAAAGCAGGGTAGAAAGGAGGAGGAGGAGGAGGAGCCGCCATTGCAGTCTTTATAGTATATGAAATAATGGGCTGCCTTTCAAAATACTTTGAAACCTTGGATAGCTGCCATTCTGGTGTTGTGAGAAGGAATTCCCACTGAATCCACCCATAATTAATGAAAAACAATTTTGTTTGGTGACAAATTCCATAATGTTTGTGCTTTTTAAAAACTTGATTTTCTCTGGTTTTAGCTTTTTAATGAACTCTATAAAAACAATGCAAACCGCTCTGAGAATTTAGAAAGAAGACAAAATCAGAACTATTTCTTGAAAATGATGACGGTTGAAGGAGTATATGACTACTTAATGTATATTGGTAAGAAATTGCTGGAAGGTTTTTCTGAGAATGAAAACATAACTGTGTGTTGTGGAAGTGGAGTAAGTGCAAGTGAACTGATTTTGTTTTCTCCTTTTGTAATATGAGGACTGGTACGTTGGTGAAATCAGCACCGCTATCTGTGCATTTTAATTATTTGGTTTAGAATATTAATTAATGAAGTACAGAAAATCTCTAGGAAAATTGTTTGGTCACAGGCAAATGAAACCAAAAAATTTTGGGGAAAAGATGCAAGCCACACGTACTTGTTCCTGATTTCATGGGATCTATCAGTGAAATTCTAGCCAGGAAAAAGTATAAAATGAGGGTTGTCACAGTCATAAATTCCTTGTTAGATTCTTAGAAAGGCAGACTTCTGCAAAATGGAAGAAAAGCTATTAAAACATACTGCCCAGGTATCTAACTCTGTCCCTGGTAAATATGCATTGATAAAGATTCTTGACACATGAATATTTTGCAATTTGAGAGAGAAATAATATTATCTCAAATGACCTTAGTATAAATATATGATGAACATGAAAGAGTAACAATTAAATAAATATTAGGTTTTGAGAATAAAAGGGGAACTCATACTGAACTCACATTTAAGCTACTCAGCATGGACAATTCAGTCATTTCTTATTTGTGTATTATTTAGAAAAACCTGTTATGTCATTCACTGTATAGTGTAAGCCTTGATTTAGGAATGTGTTATTTGAGAGTGTGAATGCTGTGCTATGCTGTTAACTTTATAATCTTTTGAGTCGATTTTTGCCTGTTCAGACTGTAATAGAAATGTGTTTTAGTAGACAATATGTTGTTTGGGTTTAGAGAATGATTTAGAGATAAATACTATGAGTTTAAAATTCTAGAGACATGCTCGGGGAAAGTTCAGATTGGTTGATTTGTGGGTGAAAATCCCTTGACATTGTGTTCATTTTCCTTGGTAAAACTCAGGGTTGGACAGGAGGTTGTGGGACAGGGAGAAATTAAATGGAATCTTCTGATTGCCACTTCTTAAAAATACTACTCAGTGGTAGGTAAACACAGAGTGATTTTGCTTTGAAAAGTAAACTCTGAGTGGAGCTGGAATTCTTGGTGACTTCATGGATAACTCATTGTATTTTTCTTGGCAAGAATATGGGAGTAGTTTGCCACTGCTTTCTTCCAGGATGTTTTTTTCAACTTTCCAGTTTAACCAAGGTTTAGCCTTGGTACTCCCTGAATGTCTCCCTTCCAGGGAGGATGAAGTTTCCCAACTATGCCTAGAAACCTTCTAAGCCCAGGGAAGGTCAAATACCTACTGAGACAATCCATCCCCAAATTCTATAAGACAAGGATATTTCTGTTTTTGTAGCAAGTGAGCATGAGTTCTTGAGAATTACCATCCCTTAGAGGTGGGAAGACCACTTCGTTTTCAAGAACCAGGAATCAATATCTCTCAAATCCTGTATGTCACAAGCAAATGAAAGCCAAGATCTGCAGGCCACAGGGAAGTCAGCCAAGGGCTGGGTGTGTTCAGTGATTTGTTCATTTGTGTCTTATTGGATTAGGTCAAGATCAGGCTAATCCAACTCCAGATCTATTTTCTGTAGTTAGATATCTACAGTAAATGAAGACAATAATTCTCCTGGTACTTAAGGTATTCTTGTTCTCAGTATCAAAGCTGAACAATTGCATCATATTCCATAATTGGCATTTGATAGATACCTGGAAAATAAGCTTTTTAATAGTGTAAAATCTAAAAATATAAGTTGAGAAGGTGGACTTTTAGTCAAAGATTTAGCAGTTGCTTTGATGTTAAACTGTGTATTCTAAAAATAATATAAAAGGTATGTCTATGTTACAGCTAGAGTTGTTTTCCATATTCCTGATTGGTTCCATCACATCTTGATGGGAGGAAGGATTCTCTTCAAAAACACTTTAGAAAAGTATACAGACAACTACTTGCAGTACAAACTAGAACAGCTCTTTCAGGAACACCGACTGGTCTCACTGATAACACTTCTCAGAGGTTAGTAGAAAGCTGCAAATTAACTGTTGTTGTCAAAGATGTTGTTCTACTTCCATGGAGCGGGGTTGGCAGCGTATCAGGCAGAATATGTTATAGCAAAAGCTAAATAAAGCATGTTTAATTTTAAAATGTTATTCTGGGGTCAAGTCTCTTTTATTTAAGTGATTTAAATTAGTCAACTAAAATTAAAGCAAGTCTGTGTGGTTAGTTCTACATTGTCCACAATTTTTTTTTTTAGATGCTGTGTTTTGTGAGAATTCTCAACCTCGTTCTCTCCAAGATAAGCACAAACGGGCAAAGCAGACCTTTGAAGAAATGATGAAATACATTCCAGGTTCAGTGTTTATGTGGCATGATTTATCAAGAAGAGAGGCAGTCTAAATGACCAAATCCATCAGGTTGAATGGCACATGTTAATATAAACATTTACTGTATGTTTATCAAAGCATTCTAGTGTGGAAGGAGGGTAGGATTTAGAAATAGCTTCAGATGTATCGCCTTGCTAAAACTCATGAAACACAAATAGACTTTATGGGTATTGGTCTTTTCCTGCCCCCTTACTAGCCTTATTCTAATATTGGCAGTGACAGAAGCAGGTACTGCATGTAGCATCCTCAGGAAGCAATATGCCCTTTGAATAATATGGGCTGTGCTGTGATATTCCTGCCATTCAGTGTTTAGTGAAAAAATATAGAGGTTAGAAATGCCCTGACTTTAATATGTGAGGCAGATTTTAAGCCACATGCAGGCAGTGCAGTTTCCATATATATAAACTCTGTGATTATTGAAGCTATGCTCACTGCTTTCCAATTAACATTGTGCCGCTGTAGGCTTGGTGGGCAATTGAAAAGACTCCCTGGTAGATTGACTGCTAGGTAGAATTGTTCCTTTACTGCAGATCTTCCAAATGGGTTTGAATTACAGCTGTCAGGCAGTGTAACTTCAGTAGTGAGGAATGGAGCACGTTTCCCAACCCTACTCTGTATGAAGGCAAAATCAGATGGAATCCAGAATGCTATGCTAAATGGAACCAAAAGATGACCTCTTCTTCATTACCACTATTTCTCCCAGATGAGTGACAAGACTTCAGGAAACCAATTTTGTTCTTAAATATCCAAAAGACTGTGGGTAATAGAGAAAGAAATTTTGGAGAATGGAGGCGAAGGAGGCAGCAAGCAAACAAGCAAACAAAAACCCCTGAAGATTTAGGAAGTGACTAAAGGATTGTGCTGAGGCTGAACTTTGGTAGTAGCTTCACAAAAACATTCTGAATCCCCTTCTCAAAACCAGCATCTCATCCCAGAACATAATCTATGCAAAATGCCAAAATGGACATGGACGTTTACAGGGCATGTCACACTCCCTGCTCCATAGAACTAGGTTCCAGATTCATTGGGCGCTTTATTGGGTCTCATTTTACAAAACAAGGATTTCTTTCAACTGCTAAGACAAGTGGTTCACAAAAAAGAAAAAGGAAATCTGGCTCTGAAAATGTGGGTTGAATGACAATGAGGTAATCATGCATCTAGGGAAGGACAAGAAACTCTTCAAGGTCAAGCGAATCCCAGGTTAATCCTAGAGCTAGGTCAAGGCCATAAAAGATCAGTGGTCCGATCATGGGAAATGAAAATTAATGATATGATTGAATTAAGCTATTTGACTAAATGTTTCAAAAAACATGCTGTGGAAGGCAAGCTGTTGTGTTTTATTTTAAATACAAGCACAATTCTCACTGACCATCTAAATATCTTGGATTTTCCATCATGCAGAGAAATTAGATTGGGGAGGCATTGCATGAGGGCTTTGGATGAGACTTTGATTACCTGATTGGAGGAGTGGAAATGCTTTGGGACTGAGCAATAACGGGGGATTGGGGATTAGTAGAGAGTTGGACATAAGATAAATGTTTGTGCATAGCAGCAGTTCTGTGTGGGCAACTCCTTCTAATTTAATCATTAAGGAAGTACCTGAACAGCTAGGCTGAGATGTTACCCAGCTACCCAGGGCATTTTTCTCATCCTTGCAAGCTGCTGTGGAGTTGCACAGTTGGGGGCTGCTTCAAAATAAATGTCCTGCCTCCCCAATCTAATTTCTCTACATGATGGAAAATCCAAGATATTTAGATGATTAATGAGAATTGTGCTTGAAAACAAATTAGAAGTCAATGTAGGAGCATTATACATGTAATCTACATAGTGCAAATTACATCAGATTTTGCATTAGCTTAGTTTCTGACTGTTACGGCCCTGCTGGAGAACATGTTCTCAGATGAGGAAGATGAGACCCAGCACGTTTCCAGGAACCCTCATTCACACTCACTGATGTCCTCTCAGACTCAGAAGTACAGTTCTAAGTCCTGTAAATTCAGGAGCAGAGGGCTGAACTTCACAGATCTGAGAAGCAGCTAAAAGGCATGGGAGTGCTAGCAGAGAGCAGTTTCTGCATCTCCTGTGTGATGTCTCTTAGCTGTGCGCCAGCTGGAGACTCAATGTGGCTTATTTATTGCATTCCTTCCTTCTGAAAAGTGCTGAGAACAGCTCTTCAAAACTCAGCTTGACCTGCATTTATGATGCTTTGCCATGTCTTGGACCCTGTATTTTGCTTCACCTTTTCCATTGTCTCTCCTCTGGATTGGTCATTTGATTGCTTGCTTACCAGTCTTGATCCATGCCTGACCTGTCTGGCCATGAGCACAGTCTAGGCTCCAAGTAGTACAGAAAGACTTTTTCAAAGGCTGCTTATTTTCTATTGTGAAACAGTCTGAGTTCACTATCAAATTTATAGTCTGCTAATTTACATTCCATCAGGCAGCTGAGCTAGCACAAAACATTGAGCACTTTTCTAAGGGGAAGCCCTTGATAGAGCATGCTGTCATAATTAAATGGGAAGTAATTAAACCCAAGTTCTCCAAGACCACACTTGTCTTCTACAGGAAGGGGCAGAAGTATAGTACCTGAAGAGATTGCATTTATTTAACCTCCTAGAAGCACTATATATCCTGGATTAAATCTGTTGGTTCACCAACATCCAGCCCATTACTCCTCCAAGCAACAACTCAGGATTTCCATCATTTTCTTCCCACAAGTGGAAAAAAAGAAACATTGTGATCATCTCTTCCAGTGCCTTCATGTAGATATTTGAAAATGTAAGGGATGAAAGAGACCCCTGAGGAACTCCCTGTAAGCCATAGGGCTGAGCAGTAGGACCCCGCTACCCCCATCTGGAACATATAGCTAAATGGTACTGGAATTTTTGTAAATTAGTATGCCATAATCTGATATCAACCACTATTCCTAAAAGTATCAAAAGATCTACTAGAACTAAAGGGTGCATATGCTTGCCTGGTTTCCAGAGATTATTCATTAATATGAATAAAGCTATAATCATTCCTATAGTCAAAGACAAACAGTCATCCTGTAGCCATCCTGTAGTCAAAGACAAATAGTCATCCTATAGTCAAAGACAAATGCAAGAAGTTGGGAGTAGACTGTGTCTAGAATAAACTGAATTATAAAGGGATTAACTCTGTTGTATCTTGATTAATTTAATGAAGTTTTTCTGAGTTGACCTAAATCATGCTAAATTACTTAGCAGAAGAGGGACTATCAAGATAGTAATGCACTAAGGCAGTAAGTGATACCATTGTTTAATCATTACCTTTGAATAGGTCATGATAAGCCCTCATCCAAAAATGAGGTCATTTATTAGTCTCTCTCCCCATCACCCTTCTTAGTCTCTCCCATCATCATCATCATCATCATCATCATCATCATCATCATCTTAAATTTATTGGCCACCCAACTCCAGTGGACTCTAGGTGGCATACAAAACTAGGGAAAACATAAAAACAGCTAAAACACTGAATCACACAGACAGCCCAGCCTAAAATAATCTACTGGACAGCAAAATCAACAAAACAAAATTAGGGCCATTGAACAAATAACAAACATCAACCCCAGGCCTGGGACCAAAGCCAGATTTTCAAGGCTTTCTGGAGCCCCAGGAGAGAGGTTGCTGTCCTTATCGCTGGGGGGAGGCTGTTTCAGAGGGTGGCAGCCGCAACAGAGAAGGCACATTTCCTAGGTCCCACAAGATGACAATGTTTAATGGAGGGGACCTGGAGCACACCCACTCTGCTGGAAGGCACTGGGCAGGCAGAAACAGTTGGAGACAAGTGGTCCCTCAGGCCCTATGTCATGCAGGGCTTTAGAGGTAATAACCAGCACCTTGAATTGCACTCAGAAGCCAACAGGCAGCCAATGCAGCTCGCATTGCAGTGATGACACATGGGCACACTGAGAGGTGCCTGTTATTGTTCACACAGCTGTATTTTGAACCAGCTGTAGCTTCCAGGTAGTCTTCAAGGGTAGCCCCATGTAGAGGACATTGCAATAATCCAATCGTGGGGTGACCAGGGCATGAGTGATTGTCTGAAGGGCTCCCTGATCAAGGAAAGGGCACAACTGGTTATTGCAGTTAACCAGAAGGTTCTATAAGGTAAAAGATGTACTGGCTGCCCATTGTGCATTTGACATGTTCCTGCTAAAATGTTTTATACAAATCAGCTGTTCATTTAATTGGCACTAAAAGTTATCCTTTTGTAGAATAAATGTTTTGGTTGGCAAAGCTTTCAGGATCTGGCTGAATTGAATTGACTTATTTATGCCTTGGTGTTTGTTTGTTTGTTTTCCAGATCTAATAGGTAAATGTATTGGGGAAGATGCCAAATATGAAGGCATAAGACTTCTGTTTGATGGATTGCAACAGCCAGTACTTAACAAACAGGTGGGTCCTATTAAACACACCAAACACCTATTGTATTTCCAGGTAGAATTTTTCCGAGTTCTAGTTTACAGTTTTGAAATACTGTGCATCATTCCAAGTACATGCACAACTGTCTTACATTAAGAACTAGTATGCAAAACAAAATGTAAAGGAGTAATTTTCAAAGTTTCTAGGAGTGTATTTCCAAATAATGTTTCTGTATAACAGATGAGTGAGAGAGCAGCACAATTAATTAGCATAGCTGTATTGTGTTTCTGCAATTAATAACAGTAACATTGGTCAAAGAATTAAGCACTCTGGAATAGCAAATGGAAGTTAATAGGCTAAGTTAGGTTTTATTAAGCTGGGCCAAATCACTTGGCATTTCTTGACTAAGAGACTGGATGAGGCCCACAGGGTGCCTGTCTTTGTTGGCCATGGCAGATCTGCTTTACATTTGTATGAAGGTAATGTTTGTATCAGAGCGAAGGGAGAGGAAAAATGTAATGAAATGGAAAGCCTGGGGAGACATGGAGGAAGAAATGGGGGAATCTAGGCAGTATAACTTGCTGAGAGGAGATGGAAAAGGAGGAGATGGGCACAAGATGGAACCAGACAGAAAAAAGCCAAAGATATGGATCAGGAATGGAGAACTGTAGGAGGTGATAAAGCGATAATGGGCAAAACATGCTCAGAGGACAACTGGTAACTGTTAAAGCACTGTTTCTCAACCTTGGGAACTTTAAGATGTGTGGACTTCAACTCCCAGAATTCTAGCTGGGGAATTCTGGGAGTTGAAGTCCACACATCTTAAAGATCCCAAGATTGAGAAACACTGTGTTAGAGAAGGCAGAAAATAAGAAAGAAAAGACTCAGGAGAGAAACTTCAAAAGGAGAAGGCAAGAATGGACATAGAGCAGGATGGATATAGAGAGTATGGATGGATGGGCAGCTGTCATACTAGTTCTGAACTCCATGTTGCTGTCATTGGGCCTCCGACACATTTCCCTTTGTGGGGAAGTGGACTTTGGCAGAGAGTTACTTTGGAAATTCTTAAATTTATTAATTTATTGTGATTACTGGTTAATAGCTTACTGCATCTTTTTAAAATGTTGCAGTTATCAAAAATGAGAATACTTTTTAGCTAATTTTTGAAGATTCTCCCTATCTAATCGATGATAATTCTTTGAGCTGCTAAGTTTATGCAGACCTTTCCATGCTAAGAAAGTGTTAAAAAGTTCAGAATTGTAACTTTTCTTTGCATTTTATTTTTAGTTAACGTATGTCCTACTGGATATTGGGATTCAGGAACTATTTCCAGAGTTGAACGGTATGTCATAACACAAACGGGTTCTAGTTTGTCTACTCAATGATGTGAAATACTAGTGTAGGCAAAATATCATCCTTCGTATGTAAGACTTGCTTCCTCTAATTATTATTACTTGTTTTTTCTCAGAAAACTAAATGAATTACAGCATTAAAACCAGATTGTTCTAGAAGGCTTTTAGGGAACAGAATAGAATAGTCTGTTGTCTGAGTACATTGCAGCACCACCTGTTGTAGTCACTGTAAATACAAATATTTTGTATTTCTACAAAGGATGAGTTGGAGGGATCTTACTGGTTGTCTAGTTTAATCTCACTGAAGGAATCCATTAAACCATCTGTGACAACCGCCCCCGGGGCTGGTACATCTCTTTCTGGGTCCTTTCCAATACTGGTTGTGTGCAATGCCAAAAACAGCTCAAGAAACAAGTAAATGCTTTCCAAAATGAGGCTCTTTTACTCACTGCTCAAAAAGAAAAGATTGAATACAAAAATATTTTAAGCTGCAAATTAAAACTTACTCAATGGAAGCAAGCAGTCCATAGAAGTAAAAAGCAGACAAATAAGTCCCTTTTCCACCTGAGCAGCCTCACGTGAAGTAGCCTTCCAAGCGAGCCATTCTCCCTGGCACAAATGAGATCGAGGCTTGAGATTTGCAGCTTTCTTGAGGAAAGTGGATTCCGCAGATCAACAAAGATACAAGGCCGATGTCTTCTTCCAAAGCTCCCTCCAACCTCTTTCTATGGCTTCAGGGCTTATCTTAAGTACCCTTTGCAGGCTAGCCTCCACCCCTCTTCACAGGTGACAACAATTAAGGGTACTGCTTTGATTTTAATTAACAAAGGTTTCAATAGTTACAAATCAACATACAACTGGGGTTTCTCCACAAGATCTTATCTGGTTACAACATTTACAGCTCACTAACATCTACAGCTCACTAACATCTAAAGCTTGTCTTCGTTCTCCCTGGTGATAAAAACCTCGTTCCCATCACTTCAAAGCGGATTCAAGAAGTTTCTCTATCTACTAATTTAGACAAGGAAACACACATAAAAACAGGTTAGTTCCCACAATCCCGGACCTCCGTTACACCATCCCTGCCAGGTGGCATTCAGTCCTAAGGGAGAGTCCCCCCCTTGTACCAGGAAGATTGTTTCACTGCTTAACAGCTCTTACTGTCAAGAAATCCCTCCAGCCTAAATTGGGTTAATTAGAGTGGAGTTCTCAACCTTTAGTCTCCCCACCTTCATGGTAGTATTGTTGTATATTTATTCAGCAGTTATTAAATCAAGTGCTCATCTTTCTAGAGGCATCTTTGAAGTTTTATTATCAGTTACAATACTGTATATACAGTAATATAATGAACACCACACAGTGAATACAATAGGTAGTGCTACAATGTACTCAGACAACAGACTATTCTGTTCCCTAAAAGCCTTCTAGAACAATCTGGTTTTAATAATCTTCCAGAAAATCATGTGGGAAGGAGCTACTCTCACCTCTGGGGACAAGCTGTTCCAAAGGAGGGGAGCTCCTACTGAGAATGCCCACTGTCATACTTCCTCCCATAATATGTTGATGAAGATTCTGAGTCACCCAGGTGGAATCATCTGGAGATTGAGTCGTGGCAACTGGACTTTTCATTTGGTTTGATACGTTTCGCTGCTTGCCCAAGCAGCTTCTTCAGTCCAGTTGCCACGACTCAGCCTCCAGATGATTCCTCCCATCAAGCATCTGTGTGATGCACTCTACACTTGTGTGGAGGGACAGATTTTATGTGCAACAGGTGAAGATATCCTGGTCCCAAGTCATTTAGGGTTTTATACAGTCAGGTCCAGAAATATTGGGACATCGACACAATTCTAACATCTTTGGCTCTATACACCACCACAATGGATTTGGAATGAAACAAACACAATGTGCATTAACTGCAGACTGCCAGCTTTAATTTGAGGGTATGTACATCCAACTCAGGTGAACGGTGTAGGAATTACAACAGTTTGCATATGTGCCTCCCACTTGGTAAGGGACCAAAAGTAATGGGACAATTGGCTTCTCAGCTGTTCCATGGCCAGGTGTGTGATATCCCCTCAGTACCCCAATTACAATGTGCAGATAAAAGGCCCAGAGTTCATTTCAAGTGTGCTATTTGCATGTGGAATCTGTTGCTGTCAACTCTCAAGATGAGATCCAAAGAGCTGTCATTATCAGTGAAGCAAGCCATCATTAGGCTGAAGAAACAAAACAAACCCATCAGAGAGATAGCAAGAACATTAGGCGTGGCCAAAACAACTGTTTGGAACATTCTCAAAAAGAAGGAATGCACAGGTGAGCTCAGCAACACCAAAATACCCGGGAGACAACAGAAAACAACTGTGGTGGATGACCGAAGAATTCGTTCCCTGGTGAAGAAAACATCCTTCACAACAGTTGGCCAGATCAAGAACACTCTCCAGGAGGTAGGTGTATGTGTGTCAAAGTCAACAATCAAAAGAAGACGTCACCAGAGTGAATACAGAGGGTTCACCACAAGATGTAAACCATTGGTGAGCCTCAAAAACAGGAAGGCCAGATTAGAATTTGCCAAACGACATCTAAAAAAGCCTTCACAGTTCTGGAACAACATCTTGTGGACAGATGAGACCAAGATCAACTTGTACCAGAGTGATGGGAAGAGAAGAGTATGGAGAAGGAAAGGAACTGCTCATGATCCTAAGCATACCACCTCATCAGTGAAGCATGGTGGTGGTAGTGTCATGGCGTGGGCATGTATGGCTGCCAATGGAACTGGTTCTCTTGTATTTATTGATGATGTGACTGCTAACAAAAGCAGCAGGATGAATTCTGCAGTGTTTTGGGCAATATTATCTGCTCACATTCAGCCAAATGCTGCAGAACTCATTGGACGGCGCTTCACAGTACAGATGGACAATGACCCAAAACATACTGCAAAAGCAACCAAAGAGTTTTTGAAGGGACAGAAGTGGAATGTTATGCAATGGCCAAGTCAATCACCTGACCTGAATCCCATTGAGCATGCATTTCACTTGCTGAAGACAAAACTGAAGGGAAAATGCCCCAAGAACAAGCAGGAACTGAAGACAGTTGCAGTAGAGGCCTGGCAGAGCATCACCAGGGATGAAACCCAGCGTCTGGTGATGTCTATGCGTTCCAGACTTCAGGCTGTGATTGACTGCAACGGATTTGCAACCAAGTATTAAAAAGGGAAAGTTTGATGTATGGTTATTATTCTGTCCCATTACTTTTGGTCCCTTAACAAGTGGGAGGCACATATGCAAACTGTTGTAATTCCTACACTGTTCACCTGAGTTGGATGTACATACCCTCAAATTAAAGCTGACAGTCTGCAGTTAATGCACATTGTGTTTGTTTCATTCCAAATCCATTGTGGTGGTGTATAGAGCCAAAGATGTTAGAATTGTGTCGATGTCCCAATATTTCTGGACCTGACTGTAGCTGATAAGCAGCATACTGAATTGCACCAAGAAACATACTGGTAGCCAGTGCAGCTCCTGCAGTATTGGTATTACATGAAAATATTAGACCTGGCCCATCAAACAGGCAGCTGTGTTCTGCACTAACTGAAGTTTGTCAGCTGTCTTCAGGTGTAGCAATGAAGCAAATTACAATAATCCAATCCAGAAATCACAGGGGCATGAGTGACAGTAGTCAGCACCTCCCATTCCAGGAAAGGCTGCAACTGGTGAAACTGGGCAACCATGGCTTCAACCTGCTGTTTTTGCAGGTGCCGTGAGCCCAGGAAGACCCTCTTTTAGGGTAGTGCTTGTCTTTTAGGGTAGTGCAACCCCATTAAAAGTAAAAAAATGAAACAATCTTGAAATTGATAGACATCTGAATTGACAAGCATGATGTTTTGCTAGAGTTGAGTCTAAGCCAGTTGCTCCTCATCAAGTCACTGAAAGCTTCCAGACACTGGGTTAGAGCATCTACAATATTCCACATTTGGGTTGGAGTAAAGATAATGCAACTGGTATCATCAGCACACTGATGGTACCCTCACCCAGCAGCTTCATGTAGATGTTAAAACAATATGAAGGGGAGGACCAAGCCCTGGGAAACCCATATTTGAGTCCCAGAGGCCTGTTTCTCCTGAACTAGCTGTTAGGAATCACCTACTAAGAAAGGAGCAGAACCCCATAAAACAGTATCCCCCATTTCTAATTTTTGCATGTAACCCAGAAAACCATGGTAAACTCAGAGCAAATATGATTTTGTCCACAAATTGTCCAGCTAAGCCATCACAGCAGCCACTTGGTAGTTTTCAGGCCCATACTTCTCTTAAGTAGTCCTCAGTTTAAGAACAAGTTCCATTCTCAAGGTCTGTCCTTAAGTCGAACTTATATGTAGGCTGGAACAGTATTATTGTATAATACTGTATAAGTAGTATTGTGTGATTAACTTGAACCATTGTGTAGTTAACTCAAATCATTGTGTAATTTAACTTGAATTTTGCTACAATAGGCTCCATTCTTAACTATGGGTCATCAATAAACTGGGCGTTTTTAACTCGGAGACTACCTATACCTTTTTGTACATTTGTCAATCCATTTGATGGATGAGACTGGTAGTTTTCTCAAATAGTCTGAATACATATTAGAAGATAAGGCTCCATTCTTAACTATGGGTCATCTGTAAACAGGGCATTCTTAACCCGGGGACTACCTGTACCTTGTTGTACATTTGTCAATCTATTTGATGGATGAGCTGGTAGTTTTCTTAAAATCTGAATACATATGACAAGTTAATTGTATGGTGGAAGATCACAGCAAAGGTCTGACTGTTCCAACATGTAGTGTTCAGTTGAGGTCAGATTCCTCTACAAGTAGCAAAGAATGGAACAATTGTATATAGTCTTTTAGAATTAGTAAGAAAGTATAAATAGTACTGCAGTAAGTTTTAAAGCAATATATAATTGCTTTAAAATGTCTCTCTATATAAGTGGCTGTTGCAGCACTTAATGACAATTATTTCTTTTTGAGACAATGCAAAATGAATAATTTCCTTTGATACTGGTATTTGAATTCTGTTTTGTTCGTGATCTACTTATTTCTGTACCCCACTTTTTAATTTGTTACTTAGGTTAGAAGCTTCATTGGGAAAACACTCCAATATATCTTTTATTTTTTAGTTTTTTTGAATGAATGAATTGTATTTAATTGCTATTTCTTTATTTTTCCACCTGTATTTTATTCAAGTGTAAGAACACATTCTGTGTTTATTGCAGGCACATATAACTACCTTTATATAAATGAATAGGAACATTTTAATTAAAGGAATAAGTGTTCACTATTGCAGAAAGCATTATCATGATCACAGTCTTTTTGAGTTTCCCACTCATTAATTGCAACCACTTTAGTACAGCCCATGAGGAATCCCCACTGAAATGAATGAAAACTGCAGGGAAACTTGTGCAGGAACCCAGTCATTGCAAAGAGGCCCTTTTGTGAAGCATCCTAGTAAATTATGTCCCTTAATTCATCAATGCATAAATGAAGATCAGCCAGCTTGGAACTTTTATTACACTATTCTGAAAGGACTTCTTAGAATACCACTGGAAGTACAGGCAGTCCCCAGGTTAAGAATGTCCAAGTTACAGACAACTCATACTTACGAATGGGATGCCTGTCACTAAAAATGGCAGACGGCATTCTCCTTTCTCAAGCCGATGAACTGCTGAAACCACGTTTTTAATATACAGCCCATTTTCAGCAGTTCATGAAAACATTGCTCTGCTTCAGTGGTTCGTCAGCTCCAGGAAGAATGCTGTCCACCATTTTTAGTAACAGGCAGCCCATTTGTAAGTACAGGTTCCAACCTACATGCAAATTCGAGTTAAAGACAGACTTAGGAATGGAACTCATTCTTAGCCCGGGGACTGTCTTGTACTAAAGAACTTTAAATATCATCTAATTAATTATTATAACTTTATTATAATTATTACTTCTATTTATTGTAATAATTACAGGAGTGGTCTTTTCACTGGCTGACATATATTTTCTCTCCCTCCCCCCTTATTATTATTCACAGGTTGAAAAGAATGGTTCCACTATATTATCAAGAACATATACACATCAAAATACTGAATTAACTCTGTTTCATAGATGACTGCTGTGTGCTAATTTAATAACTAGGTTATTTGTGTAGTCTTGTATATTTGTTTGTATATATAATTAACCTTGATTTCAGGAAAAAAAAACTTTTACTCAAGAAAGATTGATTAAAGCCTATTGTTGATTGAATCTCAGGAAAATCCCATTATTTGTTCTTCTGAATAATTTTCACTGAGAAAAAAAATACAGAACACAACTTGGAAAGATAATGACTTTTGCCATTAACTGCAGATCATGTACAGAACCAAAAATGAAAGAATGCTCTCTTTTTTATTAAACAGATTTTACAGAAATTGTTGCATAACACCATTTACTCTCACCAGACACTTTTCATGAGTAACTTCATTGGTACCGTCCAACCATGCTTTGTGCTTGCTGTTATTCAGATGCAAATACAACCCTGGATTTATATTTCTGCCATTTGTGTTCTCCCCCAGATGATAATCAATTACCTTTTTAGATCACTTAAATTACTTTTAGCAATCAAAGATGTTAAATATATACACATTATATACATAAATCATAAACATATTGTATGTAGTAATTTTTAATTCAAAGGATTTCAGCCACTTCAAGAGTTTACATGCTGGCTTCTGAGATTCTGCATCAACTAAGTGTTGACTAGCAGAAGTCCAATGAGTCTGGAATAAGGTTGAAATTAAAGAATGAAATATAAAAGTGAAATATACAATCCCCAGAGCAAAAAAAGTTGTCCTTGAAATAAAGTTCCAGCAGAAAACGTCACACGACCTTCAACCGCTGGAAAAACTTTTCCCATTCTTGTGATGTAGCTGGAAACAGTGGAAATATCAAGATCACCTGTTTAAAATAAAGTGCACAAATTATTTAAATATCCTAATTATCCCATGTTAGCCAATTATGAATTGCCTATACTGATCTGTGTTAAATAGATTTAAAACAATAATGAAATGTTCTGGACACAGCCACTGTTAAATTCCATGAATTAGTACAATATAAGAACCTCACATCTCCTTGCTTTCTACTATGACAGAATACTCCTAGAAGAGTCTTCAAAGTCTATAATCCTTATTACATTATTCTTGTAACAAGTAGATGTTATTCTGTGTAAGCAGTTAAAGGGAGTAATGACATTTTTTAATAAGTAATCACATTTGTATCTTGCCCGGGGAATCTGAAGCAAAGTCTATAGTTCTCTTCCTATGCAACCTCCATCTTGTATCACCCAAGAGCCCAGCTCAACAGATTAGATTGAGAATAGTGACTCACTCAGAGTCAGTCAGTGCTCTGCTGTGAAATTAATAGCTGAGTAAGCATTTGAATCTGGGTCTTCCCAGTGTCAGTCAAATACTTTAGTCACTGTAAAACACTGGTTGCTAACTTTAATACTCTTTAAAAAAAAACACCTGCTGCACATTTACTGCTATTTTAAATGGAAAACTCTCAAACTTGGTGTTGTGTTTTTGTGATTCAGCAGAATGGCCATTTGAATGCTAATGTGCATTTTCTTGAATGGCTTCCACTGTCCTTGCTGTTGCTCTGATGCATGTAAGATTTCTCTTTCTATTCCTAGACTTCATAAACTGCACACACAGCCTCAGAAGCCTTGAGAAGTTTCTTGCTGCTGTTGCACAACAAGGAGGCAGCAGCAACCATGCTGTCAATTATAAAACAGTGAAAATCTTTCTATAGGGAAAGAACTTTGTGCTACTTAAGACCTACTAGGCTCCAACTCCATTTGTGATACATAAAGCAAGTAGATTTTCCTGGCTAGTTTATAAATAAACCTGTGTTAATGCCTTTAACAAAAATGTTGCTTAACTAGTATATTTGGAAGTATAAGAGATGATGACGATTACACTTTGATAAAGTTTTCTATTTTCATTTCAAATCTCGCTTTACAGGAAAACATTGAAGTCACTTGTGCTTCTGCTTTCCCTCTTTTGTATAATGGCCCAAATCCAACGGAATTAAATATTTTCTGTTGCAGTTTGAAAAAAAGGACATGGAAATTGTAGTATGTTAGCAATATGAATGCCAGTACTTATTCAAATTATAAGCCATCTACTAATCACCAGAAAGGCTAATACTTACCACTACTGTGGTTACTTGGGCCTCCCTTTAGCATGTGATATCCGTCACCACCACCAGCAAGGAAAGAAGGTAAAAGCACTTTGTAGGTTTTTTCCATCTCAAGCGGTACATAAACTGGTACCCTACAATCTGTGCAAAGAACCTTTAAGCTGACCACCCTGCTTCCTGGCCTTTGGGAGAGATCATACACCACTTTTACACCTGTTAGGAAACATAAGTCACAAGTGTTTTAGGTACCATTGCATTGCATAGGTGTTGCATTGTTTGTATCTCTAAAAACACTGGTAAGTGATTGTGCTATTCATGATCTTGGGGTTAGACAAATGGTAAAACCAGATACCCAGTACCATGGATGCAGTCTGCTTATAAAACACTTCTGCTAGCAGAAGGAGAGAAGTGATTTCCAATTAATTCTAAGGTTGCCCTTTGAATCCCCTCTGCACTGGTATAGAAGATGGCAATGGGGTTGGTTACAGGAGATTCTCCTCTGAAATTTCTATAGGACTACAACATGGAAAAGTGCTACACAAAAATAGGAAAACAATAACAATTTTTCTTTTTGAAAAAGTTTTTAAACTTGGGGTGACTAATTCCTCTATTTAAGAATTTACTGCAGACAAATGCATATTTCCAATTGCTATGCCATGGATCAGTGCTGAAACTGCTATTATCTGTTTTTTAAATTTTGGACCTGTATGCATTGTTTTCTGACTCCTTGCTACTTGCCAGAAAGTAGAAAGATCAATTTCTCAGGGTGGTTGTTGGGAAAATAAAAGGAGTATTATGCATGCCACCTTGACTTACAGTATGTAACTACAGGTGGGATATGAATCAAATACATGTTTTCAGACCTAACACAAACTTGAATAAAAATGCTGCTGCTTTAAGGCTCACATAATGAGTCAACCTATTAAAGCATCAGCACTTTTTTTTCCAGACTCTCACAGAAGCTTATAATAAGTTGGCTGCTTTAATGATTGGCAGAGGATTGCTCTGCTTGCGCAAGGTCTGAAGCATTTCTCCAAATCATTTTCAAATCAATCATGGCTTTATTGCCCGCTGTATTTTATCATATTGTATTTTAGCAGGTAAGGTGAAGATGGGTTTATTCAAGGGGAAAGGGTGGTCACAAGGAAAATCGATGCCCCTACCTGAATATGGAAGGAGCTGATTGTTGTGGGAGATTTGGCCAGACCAACTAATGAAAACAGAAGTCATGCAGATATTTAGGATAAAAGAGTGGGCCTTGGTTAAGTAAAGTAGAGAATGAATGGATATTTCTCAGCTGCCCACCCCCACTCTGAAAGATACTGCAATTCAAAAGTGGTCTAATGCTGAGAGCTGACCTGCCATTCACAATCATCTTTCTCTTCATCACAGCATGTAAACCCTGAAACATTTCATTTGTTTTTGACGTGGCTGCAGCAACACCATTCTTTATAGCACACTGCTGCTCCAGAGAAAGGAATTAGAGGACAGGAATTTTACAGAGGGCCAGAACTGTATGGATTGGATTGACTCCCATCTCTACTACTGAGGCTAAATAAACGTCTATTCTGAATTATACCTAGCCTGCCCTGGGATCTGGGCCTCAGATTATCCTGATGCATACCCCTATAAACATCCCAAACAAAGACTCAGATGTCTGGCATAATTTATTTGAAGTTTTTGTGCCTTTTTTCCCCCTCTCTGTAAGAGTTCTGCAGTAGCATAGGGAAAGATGAGCAATGGGGCCTCCAGTATTTTGTGCCTACATTCCAAAGCTATTCATGCCGAAAGCCTAGATTTGCATAATGCTTCCACCAGGAGGAGTTGTCTAAGGCAGATTCTCATTTCCTCTTACCTGGTTCCTTAATGACAGACATATACACCCTCTGGAATGATGCCACGCTGAAGATAAATCACTGTCCCCCAGGGGTTTTCCAACAATAAGCTGCTCAGTGCTTGACGAGAGAGATTTCAGCACTTTGTACTGGCAAAGCATGAAGATAACTAACCTGAGACCTGCAGCATTTCACCTGTTCCTTGCCCATGTCGGTGAACACTATGCTCAAATGCTTCTCTTAGAGCAGAACCTTTGATCTGTAGCAAGTCGAAAGTTCCTCCAAAAGGCAATACAGCTATCAGTTCCTCCACGGTAATGCTGCCTGATTAGAACATAACACTGTTATAGAATGATCAGTTGTGTTATACATCATAATTCCATTCATTTTTAAGGCATTGTGGTGTAGTGGAAAACATACTGATTAAACAGAAGAGAGATGAGTTCAAATCTTATTCGACAATAGGATTGACTGCCAGACCTTAGACTAGTCCCCATCTGTAATGGTATGTGGGAATGACCTTGGGAGACAGGAGGAAGAGCCACAGACTAGACAACTATCATGCAAAAATTATCTCAGCCTTCAGAAGGAAAAGAGGCATGGGAAGCATCTCAGAAGGGACCCCCCCCCCGAGTTTTCTGGAAAATAAAAGTAAAGGAGGGAAGAAGTGCTTTCCGACTTGCAAGATTCTGTTAATGCAACCTTACAATAAAGATAGTATTCATAGTGGTGCCTCTTGTTGACACTACCTCGAAGGGCTAACACTGTCATGGGGGGCTTGGAGTCAGAAGATGAAGAAGGGCAGCCAGCTCCTGAAGTGGCCTTGGAGGACGAGCAGTCAGCTCTGAGGTCACTGGACAAGCAGCCCCCTGAGCAAGTACAGGAGGCAGGGCTGGCCAGCAATCGGGGACAGCTGCCGCTGCTCATGGAAAATGAGGACTCGGAATTGCCACCCCCTCCCAATGCAAGAGCACGGAGAGCAGAAAGAAGAGCAGAACAGAGGAAGTCAGCGAGGTTACTCGCAAGGAAGCAGCCTTGCCCTCCTAAATAAGCCCCATCGGGGTTGCTCTTATTTAAGAAGAGCTATGAGCTCGAGACTGGCGTTGGAAATAACTGTTGGCTAACTCAGACTCTCTGTGCCTTGCCTTTTGACTCTGAACCCAGACTGGTTGATGGCCTTGCTAATGCTTTGGACCCCTGGCTTTGCCTGAGCATTCTTGCACCTGCTCCTTGGACTATGAACTCTTTATTTAGGCAAGTTTGCTGGACTTGTGAGAACTTGGTTGCTTTTGCGTGCGTAAGTTTGCACATAACTTTTTGTTGCTGCTTGCTATAAGTAAAAGTTTGCAACTACCTCTTGTGTATTTGTGTGTGCCTGGCCTGAGACAGGACAAACACTATCTTCCAATCTAGTTTGCATCTTAGACTTGCTTCAAGGGCCTACATACATTTGAATGAAGGATAGGAATGTTAATTTTATTTCTATGGTTTCTACCCACGCCATCAAATGGTCTCCAATACATTACAGTATAAAATTTAAATTAAATTTAAAGAATAAATTAAAGTAAAAAGATAGTAACATCTAGCACCTGTACAATTTAAAGTATCAGAAAATCTGTAAGCATTTTTTTTTTTAAAGCACATAAAAATGATTAGCTTCCAAGAGAAAAACTAGTAGCACCACAGAGGTTTCGGATGAGATATTTACAGCAAAATAATAGAAACGTATAAATAAGTTATTCTCTAAAGGTCAGTTTGGTAGTGTTTAAACATTCATGGAAGGAGGGGCTTTTCTCTCCATAAAGGAAGTTGCAGAAGAGGGAGTTTTGCTAATTTTCATAAGCAGGCAGTAATTGTGGTAGCTTGGGGCAGCAGCCTCCCCAGTCTGGATTTCCCCCACTCTCACTGACTTCATTGGGAGAGACCCCTTGGGTGTATACTCAAACAGGATGTGAGCAAGAGCTAAACCTTCAATCTGGCAAATTTAAAATAAGCATGACAGCGTCAAATACAGTGGATACACTTGGCAGCCCAAACTTAAATACTGAGATAAATGTGAAAAACAGAGAGTAGGTTGAAGCAGCGTTGTCTAAAGGCTCTTGAAATTACACATACCATTATTGGCTTGTTCATCAATGGGTGACCGTATTCCACCACCATTTAGGATGCACATGGAAACATGATTCCACTGATCATCATCTGGATATCTCAGGTTATTGTAAACCTTAAAAACATTCACAAAGAAAAAATGTTAAACCTCCACACTATCCTTTTCACTTAGCTGTAAGGACACCAGTATGTCACTCTTGCAAAACTATTTAAAGAATAGCTAGCAATATAGCTATTTTCTACTAAAAATGCACAAGCCTATCGTAAAGAGGTTTAACATAAATTCTCAAATGTACTGTATACTCAAGTCCTACACCATAGGATTATTACTGCATAGTGGAAGCTAACATCAGACCTGTATGTAACAAGACTATGTGAAGAAATTCTAGAAGACAGTGCCACTGAAGTGCATTGGGGGGAAATTGAAGACACCCATAGTCACATCAGCATTTGGCCATGAAGCCACATCTTTGTGAAAAAAAGTGGTATGCACAATCGGTTGCAGCTTCCTTAAAAGTTCAACAGAACGTTTGCAAGATCACAACCAGCTTCATTAAATCATTAAGAAAGAGATTGGAAATTAAACTGTAAATGTTATAAGGCCTTCAAATGATGTTGATTGAATGTACTCAGAACATTGCAACTCAAAACAAAAAGGCATTGCAAGGTTGAAAAAGGTCCCAATCAGGGAAGGAAATGTACTTTGTTACTGCATGGAGATGAGGAAAGTGAGACCTCTTTTCAATTTACATCACGGGTAAGGTAGTAGGTCTCTGATTTGCAACTACTGAAGAAACCCCCAGAAAACATCTCTGTTGCTGGTTTGCAGACCTCCTCTTAGGTGTGCATTTGGCCGCAACAGGAAACAAACTGCCAAACAAGAAATCTTAGTCTCATTAGGTTTTTTCTGAGCTGAACTTAGTCTGTGATCTGGCTTCTGAACTACAGGTTTTGCAAAAAAGACTGGTAAATAATCAACTCCAACAGAAATTCCTCTCTACATACTTTAATGGCTAAAACAATGGCTCAAAATATGAGATTCCAATTGTGAGGATTATTTTAAAGAAATCTTGTTTTTTTAACTATCCAAAAATGTAGCATCTATGATACAAAGATTACATGTTATGGAAAATATAAAGCATTGAAACATGCTCTTCCACATTAAAAATGTGCTTTTTGTGCAACACCATAATGCCATAGTACAGCAACTCTCTTACAAGCAGAAAAGCAAAATAATTAAATAAAATCTTAGGATATTCTGCTTTTGCAATCCAGTTTGAATGGGTGGATAATCTATTCCAACCTACTGGGTAAATTCAGGCAAGAACTGAGGGTGCCTCATGCAGGTATGCAACCCCTCCCTGACATATTTGCCCAGAACAGTGGACACCTTCCAAGAAACAGTGGACACCATTTAAAAGCCTATCTTTTGTGCAGATATAGCAGTGTTTTAAAAGATTTGCAGCACAGAAAAGTTGTAATTCTTCCCTCCTCGCAACATCCCTCCTCAAAAAAAGCCCCATCTGTCTGGCAATCTGGCTTTAAAAGAGCCTCCACTGATGTCAATAGGAGCTATTTTGCTATCTGCATGGGAATACTTTTTTTTTTTTTTTTTTGAGAAAAAGCATAAAATTGAATCGGGATGGCTTAGCTCGTCCTTCTCCAGGAGCAACCTCCTTTTAGAATGCCCTTAACGACAGCTCTGTTTGGAAAAAACAGAGGCTTTACTGAAGTCTTTCTGGAGGAAAAAAATCCTCTTTATTCTGATCCTCATCAGAAATAAAGAATGTTTCACTTTCCCATTCTAAGGAAAGGTGGTCACATCTGTGGAGAAGCCACAGGGTGGCTGCAGAGAAATTCTGGGCTCTGGGGAAAAAGCTTGGTGGGTTATATTTGGCCTCCCAGATGACTGCATTTTGTCATCTTGGGAGGCCTCAAAACAGAGGGTTCTCCTTTTAGGCACATTATTATTTCTAGGGTGCCTAAATTCAGCAGCAGCCTCCTTTTTTTCTGATTTGGATCTAATTCTTACTAAGGTATTTGAACACTTTCCAGCCTTAGCTGTGGATAAATAAAACTTCAGGATTAATTTTAATAATTAATCTAATAATCTTTCTAAGATGGACTTCTATGTCAAGGGTGTATACCTCCAATAGCAAGCAATGCAGCATTTAAATATATTTCAAAGGTCATTGATTACAGAACCAGTTATTTGTAATCTGATTTGTTACTTCCTTACCACAGCATCACAAATTAAATTTCCCATATTGCACTCTTGAAAGCGGCAGGCATGAGTTGTTCCATTTAGGTAAACAATGGTCTTCCCTATTTCTTGGGAAGAGAAATTCTGTAGCTGAATCTTCAACCTGTCAATTTCTGCTTTTACAGCTGGATCTAAAACAAAAGTCATGATTATAAATATTACTGAGTAGAGACCAAGGTTCTGCAGTGCTTCACTCTCAGCCTTACCAGGTAGACCAGACAGGAAACACAGCCAGATAAAACTAATTCTACTTTATTGTAATGCTACACTAACAGAATCTTACAAGTCTGAAAGTACAGTTCTCCCCCCTTCACCTTTACAGCCTGAGAACTTAGGGAGGGTCCCTTTTGAGTCTCTTGCTCCACCCCACTATGCAGCTGTGGGCTATGCTGTCTCTTATCTGACCATTCCCTAGGCAGCATCTCTTCCCCCCATCTCCCAGGGTCTTTCCCACATACTATTACATTCACATTCAAAAGCAAAAAGATGCTTTGGGACAGGTGGGGGGGGGATTCATATAGCACCTATAAATTCTTAAAGCACCTGTGACTTTTCCTGAGACTGTGTGACTGGCATCTGCAACTGCGATGTGATTCCCAGGAAGATGCATCTGGATTAAAGAGTTGCAGACAGGTGCTATTTGAGAATCTCCCCCATTTTGCAAAGTACCTTCTTTCTTTCTAAACTGAAGTACTACACATACACATGGGAATAACACATTTATTTTTTCACTGCACAGCATTACAACAGGATCAATTTATGTTGCCTCAAAGAGAATGCAGCAGAAATTAAAACTCAGAATTAATCTCAAATTGAGCTTTAAAAGGATTTCACAATTAGACCCCAAGGCTGTTGGCAACTTGGATTTAGGTATCTTCAAAAGCAATGTCCCTTCTCTTCATATCATATAGTAGATCATTTTTAAGACAAAGAGTACTTTCAAAGCAGTTATGATAGAGAAAATTCAAAGAAGAGGAAAAACTTTGCAGTTTCAGGTTCAAAGAAAAAGATGCTTTGGAGTGCACATGAGTGCACACATAGCACTTGTCAGCACTGAATCCAAATGTAAATTTTCCCAAGATTGCACAATAAACAGCACAATCCTGGAAAAAGAGATAAGTGGATGTGACCAAGCCTGTGGGTGCATCTACAGTAGTGCTTTGAAACTGATCCATATGTGAAAAATGCCTACTTCTATGAAAGGAGGTAATAATAACATCCAGATAACTATTTTTATATTTATAGATGTTAATGAAAGTAGGTTGGTAGCCATATCACATAATTTACTTGCTAAGCAATAGAGTAATGGAGGAAGACCAATAACTATAGTTATATCAAAAATGGTAGATTTCAAAAGCTTGGATATAGTATTGAAGAATTCTGAACCCCCAAATTTTTCAGCACCAGAAAAGAATGGAAGTTTCAGTCTTTCCATATAAAAATTCAAGTTATCTCCCTATTTTCTTCAGTCTAGCAATAAGTATTTTTAGTGAAGGTGAGAATGAGTAATCCGTTTGTTGCTGTCATGGTTCAACAAAATGGAAGATTTGTTGATCTTCCACAAATCCCTCCAAAATATGTCAAATATATGCTGCCTTGCACTATATTTCATGTTTTTAAAAAGACTCATAACTATTTTGCTTATATTATACATTTTCTATGCATATGGTTTTAGAAACATCCTTCGGGAGAAAATCTATCTATGTGGCTAACAGCACATAATCATCTATATGTAATATAATAGTATTATATTTTGAAAGACCAGCAAGAGTTAATGTTTACTCAGGTGATACTTAAACAAGATATTTCATGTTCCCTTCCCAATTCCATACCTTCAGGAATATCCTTATTTAATAAGATGGGGTTTCCAGATGCTTTAATTACATTTCCTTGATCATCAAATATGATATTCAAATTGCCAAGATATTTTCCAAAGGCATATGCTTGAACAACAGGGACCTGACGTCCATCATCAGATCTCACCATAAATGGGTATTCACCTGCTGGCACTTCATTTGAAGGTGGACTGCCTAAAAAAGGAATTAGGACATGAATGGCCTTCAGAACTCTGAACACAGAACACACAAATTGACAGAGATTTCATATGAATAAAATGGTAACATATTTACTTATTTTATGGACTTGTTTTTCTATTATTAAAATCAATCCCAAAGAGAGTTTGGCAGTTGCTGTGATCAAGGTCCTTGCACCCAGCATCAGGGGAAGCAGCTGCTATATCAGCAGTTGATTAGTGCTGTAAGTTTCCATAACTGTCCCCAGGTTGAAAGGGCAAAATGTTTGTTCATGCTGAATCTCTAGTCAAGGCCCTTTCCTCAGCTGTCTCCCCAATGCATTACTGATCAGAGCAACAAGGACTTTATGCTCTGCTCTCTGGACTTAGATGCAACTGGAGTTTAAAGCAGAGCAAAGCACGGATCATTTCTCTCTCAAGTGACTTTTCTCCATGTCTCTGAACCACTTCAGTTTTAATGATTCAGCCATCCACTTTACATGTCATGTGCAGAGACATTCTCAGCTAAAAGTGTATCCCTGGAGTTTTGAGCTAATTTTTTTCTGTGCAAGGAGTGCCTCTTCACTTTGGAGAGTCACACTGTAGGAGTGCTTGCTTGCTTGCTTATTTATTTATAATATCTGTAGCCCATCCTAATCGGGAAGGATGCTGGGTGGGGCACACACATACACGCAAAACCCCTCTACTATTAAAAACCCCAATAAACAGTCAAAAGCCTCACAGGCACCTAATAGCCTACACAACCCTAAGGGTCAAATGCCTGCTGAAACAGCACTGCTTTGGCTATTTATGAAATGCCAGGAGGGTAGGGTCCATCCGTACCTCTGGAGGGAGATTGTTCCTAGAATGGGGGCCACCACCGGGAAGGCCTGTCACCTGGTCCAAGAAGCCCCCCCCCCCCGCAACAAACTCTCTCTGAATGATCAGACTGGATGAGCAGATTAAATTCTGGCACAGTATTGCTTCACATGAAAGGTTCAACTGAAGTGAAGAACCCCTTTGAAAATTCACCCAGGTCTAGTTATTCATTTTTTAAAAAACAAATGACATCATATTGTACTAATACTGCCATTTGTCCGGTAAGGAGAAAGCCCAAGCTGAGGACTGAGAGAAAGTGAAAGTGGAAGACTGGTTGAAGGCTAACCTTTCAAAGAGGCCTGACCATCTTCTACTGATGGAGAGCTGAGCCATTCCCTGGAGGCGGGCCAGCTGGGAAACAAAGGAGATCACTTTTGGGAAAGAATAAGGACTGAGTCAGCTTCCTTAGCTGAGGCTGGCATTCCAGACTTGCCTATTGAGGATATAAGCCATAAACTGCTACTGTCAGGCAGCCGATCACTTTTGTTCAGTGTTTCTCAGCCTGGCTGAGGAATTCTGGAAGCTGAAATCCACATACCTTAGAGTTGCCAAGGTTGAGAAACACTGCTTTTGTTGGACAATATAATTTGATTATATTGAATGTGGAAGAATCAAAGGAGACTGCATTTGCTTTAAAGCCCTGTCCGTGAGAGCTTTAAAGGGCAGGTGTGAATAAATTAGTCCCTCTTCCTGCTGTTTTGGTGTATCCATCTTTTGTTTCCTGACATTGCAACTCCTTCTTAGCTCCCCATCTCTTCATATAAAGACATAATTTCTATTAGTAATCTTAGTTTTTGACTGGAACTAAGACTGAATAGTTTATTTATTAGGAGGAAAAATGGTTTGGAGTGTGCAGCAGTGTTTAAATAGTTCCTGCCAGTAAATCCTTTAAGCAACTCCATGATTGCCACAGGATCCTGGAGAAAGACGTGCCTGATTTACGGACATACCAACATGTGCCAGATCTGTGCCCACACATGCTCTTAGTTACCTCTTCCCTTTTCCTCTCAAATCCAGAGTACTGCACCACCCTAGGCTTTATCCATTTTTATTCTGATGCTTTTAAGACACTTTGGAAACTCTGTGTACAAAGGCGGGACAAAAATAAAACATAGTCCTCCTGAATCATATCACACTCCACATTACACTCTGGATCCTTGGAAATAAAAGAGTAGCTGCAGGAAATCAAGACTGAAAAACCTTGATGCAGAAACAGAATATCTAGTGTTGTCTTTTGGATCCTGGCTTTGAAAGACTGACGCGTGGAGGAAATTAGATTTTTTTTAAAAAATGAAAAAATGCTGGACTTGCAAAACATATTCCAAAAGAAAAGAGATCATATTATTATTGTTGTTTGCACAGTCAGCCAGATGTTTAGACTGGATTTGGCATTTTTATCCACCTATTGAGTCCTTCCCAAGGGCCTAGATAGGCAGATGTTGTTGTTTGATGGTGTTAAAAGATATCACTGCATTATTACTATTACTACTACCACTACCACTATTATTATTTAGCATGCCTTATGCAGTGACACCAAACCTCCCTTTAAGTGGACACCAATTGTTTTATTGTATTTTCTAAAGGTGCTAGGTTAGTTTTCAGACTGAAAATTAAATCAAGAAATATTTCAACCTGAAATATTTACCCAACCTGAAAGAGTTACCAAACACTGCTGAGTGTCCTGGAAAAACCTCTCACTACATTTTATATTCCCTCACTAGTCAGTCAGCCAACTGCTTACTGCCATGAATAGTTCTTTCTGAATGCTGAAACAGACGTTCCTATTTGCCAGAAAACTACACTCCTGGACAGCTCCCAAAGGCTTTTACTAATAACACCAGAAAACTCAAGAAAGTAAATAATGCTGCTACTCAGCTATCATGTGTCTTTCAAAAAAAGAAACCACAATTCAGATGATTAAAATAGGTTCTGGAGTATAGTGAGATGTAGTTGCATGGATTAACGGACACTGGTCTCTGTGACAAAAGATAAATGGACGTTTTGGTATAGTTAGGTTTTCTGGCAAACTCAGCCATTTCTGACAATAAAGGAATATGTTTCAAATTGGGAAACCATAGTACAGGCTTGATTCCAAAAGTGGAGAGAGCCAAGTAAACCCACAAGGAAGTTACTAATTTACAGACCAAATTTACAAAAAACAAGCTGCATACATTTATATCATAAAGTAAGACATTAGTGTATGTATGTACGTGTCTGTGTGTATACACACATTAAAAACAAAAACAAAAAAAATCCCCTCTCACCCCTGTGGGTGGTATGTGTCTTCCACAGTCTTGGCAACTCTGCCAGAGGCTTGGGAGTTCTGCGCAGTATCTTAGCTGTTCCTGGCACTGCACTCTTCTGGACAGACAGCTCTGATGTTGTTCCTAGGATCTCCCAGTTTAGGAGTCACAGCCCCGAGTGCTCCTACCACCACTGGGAACACTTTGGCCTTGACTTTCCACATCCTCTCTAATTCCTCCTTCAGGCCCTGGTACTTCTCCAGCTTCTCATACTCCTTCTTACTGGTGTTCTTGTCACCTGGCACTGCTACATCTATCACTACTGCTGTCTTCTGGTCCTTGTCTACTACCACAATGTCTGGTTGACTGGCCAGAACCTGCCTGTAATATAACATTTATAGCTGCCCTGTAATATAAAATTTATAGCTGCCCATCTTAAAAACAACTCTGGGTGGTTTACAACCAATAAAACAATATAAAACCTGGCGCCCAGCCACTCTTCCCTAGTGCAGCCACATTCTCATCCCACCCTGATCTTGACCCCACACCTGGGGGAAGAGCAGGGTCTTAAGTGCTCTCCAGAGGGATAGAGGCTACGGGCCTATCAGATCTCACGGGGGTGGGCATTCCAAAGGGCAGGGGCTGCAATTGAAAAGGCACACATCTGAGGACCCTCAAGATGGCAGGGAAGGGACCTTAAGGGAAGAGACCTGGAGTGTGCCCACCATATCCACTCTGGATATTAGAAGAGAGCATTTTGAAAAAAGACTTGTTTTCACTTAATCTTCCTGAAAAATATCATACTTAGAACATAATTATGACTCAAGCTGTGGAGAGTTCCAATAGTTTTAAAAATAAGCCTTTCAGAGTACTTTAAACATTTTGGATACAGGAAAGTTTGCTATGTTCACGGAACATATCTAATAAGGGGTGAAAAGTTGGGGGGAGGAAAAAAAACAAGACAAAAGAGAAAATTCATATTGGCAAATATATTCTAGAGCAAAGGTAAGAAATGCATACAAGAAAAAGTAAGGGAAGACAGAAAGATGGCTCATTTAAGCAAGGAATATTAGTGTAAGGCACTAGACCAAGGTCCAGCATTTTGCTCTCCTTTAGCAAACTAAAATCAGTGAACTTCCTGAGACCACACTGAAGCTCTGATGTCTAACAAACTTACAAAAGCAAACTATAGATGTTAGAAACAGAACACACCAAACTGAATTTATAAAATGTGCAGTTACTGATCTCATGACTTTTCTTTATACTACTCAAACAAATGAGAAGGAGGGGTTCATACTAGATTTACTAGTAACTTAAGTTCACTCAGCATTGTACTTGTCCAGACATATACAAGCGAGTAATATTTACACAGAAACCTGTAAATACATGCTGACTTCCTTAGACGGATCAGGGCGTGAGGAATTAAAATAATCAGCACTATAATTGCTAAATTATATTAAAAAAAACCTCTTTTTTTGTGAAGGAATAACATACCTGTATAAAGAAATGTGTTTGTATGTCCCCCAACCACAACATCCACACCTTTAACTTTCTGAGCAATGTTTTTGTCCACAATAAAACCAGAATGACCAAGTGCGATGATTTTGTTGACACCCAAAGTAAGAAGTTTGTCTACATGTGGCTGCAATGCCTCAACTTCATCCTGAAACCATAAATCCGGTCCTAAAAATCAAGAAGAGTAAATACAAATTAATTTTATTGCGTTGTTTTCTCAGAAAGCATGATTTACCAATGAAAATCCATATTTTATAAATAAAATCTGTGCTATACCTGGTATTTCTTCATTGTTTAAGAAGTTCCTTTCAAACAGGCTAAGCTACATGTGCTATATCCTTGAACTGCCAGTTTTCATTGGAACAACACGTCAGGGAATTGCTTTGTTAATTTAGAATAGAGTAGAGTGATTCAGGTGTTTAATATAGCTGAATGTCTTCTGTAGTTAAAACTATAGCATTTAATGTCATCGGATTTGTCAATAGCCACCCATGTTAAAAGAGCACTAGACAAATTCATGTAGAATCAGATTATCGGTGCCTATTAGTCTATATAGTCTTGATGGTTATATACCACCTCCAGGATCAAAGGCAGCATACCTTAAAACTAACAGGAAGAAAGATGATGGTGGTGAGTGGGATCGATGGTTTCCTCGGGCACTAGGGGTTGTTTGGTGGGGTTATTTGTTCTAATCTTGTAAACCACCCAGAGTCACTTGTGTGAGATGGGCAGCTGAATAAATTATATAAATAAAATAAATAAATAAAATCTAATGCTAGATATGAGATCGGCTGCTCTCATATTTTATTTGTGAGCATCCATATATGACTGACCTTTCTGCAAGACAAAATGATGAAACTGGACAGTCCCATGGACTGACTCAGCAAGGGTCTAAAAAGGGAGGGGCTATGTGCTCTGCTATAAAATGATTGCATCCGCTTAGTTTTTGTCTTTGGATTGCATCTGCTTAGCTTAAACCTGATTTTGTAAAAGCTGGCAGCCAAATACTTCCATATAAGAGGATGCCATTAGCAATATTTACTGTAAATTGTATTGGACAATGGGAAATTAACATCTACATGCTTTTTGAAAACATCAGCTTTAACTGTCAGTACACCACATATACCTCCTTAGTAGAACAGATGTGGACAAGAGTATGCTGGTTTGCAAGGTAGTCTCTAGATTAGACATCCTAGCCTGCATCTAATGAAGATGGTCTCATCTTATAAAGCAGAGTTGATGAATACATGCAGGGAAGTTAAGGTGTAGGTTTAAGTATGAATGAAAGGGCTAAACTATGTGTCAGGAACTATGATTTGGTGACATCAAGGTTGTTATGAGTATATATGAAAATAGGAATTTGAAGCTTGCTGATACTTGCATGTTCCACTCAGTGAAGGGTGACAAAGAATAAGGAATGAGTTTGAAGAAAAACTACAGCATTTTTTATTATATTCACCTCCTACCTTTCCTCTAGATGCTTAAGACAGCATATAAAAGTTTTTCCCCTGACAAGGCTGTGAGGTAGCTTGGGCTGAGAGAAAGTCAGTGAGCTTCCATAGCTGAGGGTGGACTCTAGCTCTTCCCAGTCATAGTCCAGCATCTTAACTACAATACCAAACTGATTCTCAATGAATGCAATCATACAGGAAAAGTATTGTATTTGGAGACATGAATAAACATGAATAGAAGAAATTGGAATGAAATGAGAAAATACAACAAAAGTGATGACCATTCAAAGACCCAAGAATGAATGAAAAGAGTGACAGCTTGGTGAGAATCTGCTTAGAAAAAGTCTGTTAAGTAGTTTGTTCACAAGACTGTTCATGTGTACATATGGTGCAAAAATGAATCTAACAGGGTAACTGATTGAAAGGTAAGAGAATTAGTAAAGAACATAAATATGATAAAACGTTCTGAATGTGGGACAGACCATTATTTGATAATGTCAAGAATGGATTTTTGGAAAATGGACATGGAAGAAAACGAAACCAGAATGAGAGTAGAACTGCAAGGAAGTATAAGTCATTATGAAAAGAAAAATTAAAAACAGATTAATCTCCCAACCAAATGAATAAAAAGTGGATGTAAGTAAAGAGGATGTGAACATTGCCTAGAAAAGAGAGAAAAGGATTATATTATAGAGTACCACACACCTGTGTGGACTTGTATTAATGGAAAATATGAAAAAGAATGAACTTACATGGAATGATGAAGAGGTTGCTGATGAGGGGAAAAAATGCTTTTAAGAGAATGATTGCCACAAAAAAAAAAAAAAAAGAGGATGGATAGAAAGATAGAAAGATCAGGAAATTATGGGTGATGAATGAATATGGGCTGAATACAGAAGTTAGTGACCAGTACAAATGAAAGATATTGAGGTGGTTTGGTCACAAGGAGAGAATAAATGAGGACCAAACTGCAAAACAAACATATCAAGGAAATGTGAATGGTTTGTGAGGAAGCTTAAGACTGAAAAAGTCATGGCTGGTGGAGTTGATTGAGATCCTTAAAAAGAAAGAGGTGAAAAGTTTAAAGTACAAGAGATAATGTATGAGTCAATATATGGATGTGGTGGAAACAAATACGGTGTGCAAAGAAAGAAAGCCATGAAGAGCCATAGTTAATGGTGTGAACTAGAGTTACGTTTAGGCCCTTCTGCCTTCTAAATGTTTTTGGGGTACAGAATTCCAGTCAATTCTGTAAGTGGCATTAAAGTATTGGATTCAATTCTTGCACAAGAATGATAATAAGGTTTAAAAAGAAAATTTGCACTAGTTGGATGGAACTCCCCATAAAAACATGACAGATGTAAAGAAGATATTTTGCCTTTTCTCCAACCTTCAGGGAAAAAAAACAACAACAATCTTAATTAAGCTTCCAAAGGTCAGGAGGGAAGCAAGCAACTTTGTCAGAGATTTAGAATATCATGGAAAGCGTTCCTCATACAGTATTTCTGTATTAATCTGCACTTCCTTCCCGCTATTGGCATGAGATAGCTCAATCACTTGCAACAGTATAATTATGCTTCAGATTTCTTGGTGACACAGAAGAGCTCAAAAAGAAAAGTAAAATTAAAGAAATTACTTCTGAGTAATGTGTGAAAGGCAATGTGTGAATGCAGATGTTTGGCTAGCCCTCCTGGGAGCCTTTTCAGAGAAGATTTGTAACTGAATTTGACAAGAGGTCTCATATCTTTATATCTTTATGATCCGGTTCATAACCCGAGGCGGAGTTCGCAAGCCAAGGTAAATTTTTGCGGCTGGAGCTGGTCGTAACCCGAAAAGTTCGTTAACAGGGGCGTTCGTAAACCGAGGTACCACTGTACAAACCTGCATCCTTTGTGTGATGACCTCATGATTCACATGTTTTCATTCTGATCTCACTCTGTCTTGCTACAGATGGATCTGAGTTAAGGGACATTCAAAATCTTTCCAATGAGTTGGAGGAATTTCAGGAATTATGTTTAAATGGGATCTTTTTAAAATGTAAAAAGTATGGTTTAACCATAATTGGAAAATCCTATACTCCAGCATATACCTTTTCTATACTGGAAACTTAGGAAAATCAATATTTGATTAACATAATATAAAATATCTAACTGGGTGGAGATAGATAATTTATTTCTCCTATTTAATATCTCCTTCTACTAGTCAGCAAATAATTATTTGGGTTTGGAAAGAAAAGCTTTAATTGTTTTTAAAGAAACAACTATGATTTTACATATTATAACATATGCAGGCATATATAATATACTTATCAATTAACTATACATATGTAGAAGATCTTGATGCTTGGAAAAAACAAAATCAGTTGAAAAAGAGGCCAACAAAGGATGAGTTGGTTAGACACAATCATTGATGACACAGCATGAGCTCACAAGAACTCTAAGGAACAGTTACTAACAGACAACCCTGGTGAAATAATGTCCATTGGGCCACTAAGAGTTGGAAGTGACTGAAAGACGGGAAACACCTGTGCAAAAGTGCAATGGAAGGATTGGTTTTAAAAAGATCTGTGCCAATGTGTAACTGCTGCAGGTTCATGCTGGCATGCCAAAATTTCACTTTCCATAGATGTCTCTGATTTTGAAAATATTCAACATTTAACCATTCTCCTGCTTCTTAGAACATAAAGGAAGGTACTAATAGTTTATAATCAAACTGTAGCCTGCTCCTATGTCCATGTACTCAGAAGTACATCTCATTAGGATTTACTTCCAAATATGTTTAGAACCCTGATCTACTGTAACTTACAATGTATTTCATTGATCTCAAATTTTGCCAGATTTTATACAGACAGTCCTTGGATTATGACCATTTGTTCAGTAACCATTCAAAGCTACAATGGCGCTGAACGAATGGTACTTACAACCAGTCCTCAGAGTTCTGGCCATTGTAGACAATTTCCTACAATTTCAACTTTCTTATGAATTGTACCCTGTTCCTGAGAAATATTGGCTATTTATTATTTTTACTAGACTGTTTTTTACCTTGCCTGCTACTCTTAAAATTGGAAAATGTCTTCATCACTCAACCTGAAAAATACAAGGTAATATTTATGTATTCAGGTGACAGCTCACTTATACTGTAATAAGAGGGGTAGTGGTAGCAGGGTGTGTTAAACAAGCTATACAGCGAGAGCCAGTTTGGTGTAGTGGTTAAGGCACCAGGCTAGAGATCAGGAGTTCTAGTTCCGCCTTAGGCATAAAGCCAAGCAGGTGACCTTGGGCCAGTCACACTCCCTCAGCCCTAGGAAGCAGGCAATGGCAAACCACTTCTGAAAAACCTTGGCAAGAAAACAGCAGGGACTTGTCCAGAGTCAAAACTGACTTGAAGTCAAATAATAATAATAATAATAATAATACAGTAACTGAATCTATTATGGCTACTTGGTCTTTTAAATATATCATGTCATTTTATTTTTAATTATCTTTTTTCAATAATGGAAATTATTTGGAAAATCATTTCAATTTCAAAAGGCACAGGTAATTCACCTCCAGGTTATTACACAAAATGTCATACTGATGCTGTGTTGAAATATACAGTCTGGATAATCTTAAGGAGTACAATAACTAGTAAATAATGTCATTACAAAAATAACATTTCTTCTGAATCAAGAATACAGTGCCCACTTTCTCTATTTCTTTAAATACTATGTCAGATTACCTAAGCAAAGAGACTTGAAACAAGAAGATTGAAAATGTAGCATCTTATAATTACTAGTATTGTATTTATTTAGTTGCGAAGAGAGATCTCTTTGGAGAAGACCCTGATGCTGGGAAAGATTGAAGGCAAAAGGAGAAGAGGACAGCAGAGGATGAGATGGTTAGATAGCATCACTGAAGCAATGAGCATGAAACTGAGCAAACTCAGGGAGGCAGTGAAGGACAGGAAGGCCTGGCGCAATATGGTTCATGGGGTCACGAAGAGTCGGACACGACTTAATGACTAAACAACAATTTATTTAGTATTGTAGTTATCCCTACCCCAACAATTCATGTTTGAAATGATGTCCCAGAATTGGAAAAGATAGTTTTCAACAATCCATCTCATTGATACTTGAACCAACAGCATTTAGTCAACATTCTCAAATAAAGCAAAGCATTTCCTTTGAGCTGACAGAAAACACCAAATTCTCAGCCTGATGTTTTTAATGTGTAGTCATAGACGATGTTGTACTTTGGGGACTCTTAAAAACATCTTGAGCTGCTTGAAGATGATGAGCTCATGTTCTTTCCCTACTTTGAAGGAAAACATGCCAAGCTGTAAAGACCTCAGATTGTGTTTGACAAATGGGTGAATCAGGAGATTCTAATCTATGCCAATTATTTTAGTTAGGGACCTAGGAGATTTGATTCTAGTAATTATCATGGCTAAGTGCATAATATTTGTGAATATCCACGCCAAACCAATGTGAGTGAAATTCCAGTGAATAAGAATTCTGATTTCACATGCCAATCTGAAAGAAATACTTTCTGTACTGCAAAAACAAAAAACAAAAGAACCTACAGACTTTATGAAGATAATTGCTTGGATCTAAAGCTGTCTTACACAAATTGAAATCTAATTCTATTTGTAAATGGGACTCCTGACAAATTCCTTCAACTTCTTTTCTCTTTTTCAGCTCTTCATTCCCAAAGGACTTCATATTGGGTCTGTTGATCTTCAGTATTAGTGTTTGAGGAAGAAGCATGGGTCTCTAATGGGGTGGGACACAGGAACCCTGTAGGAACCCTCCATTGCAAGAGACGAGTTCAGTTGAATTCCTTTGAATCTATATGGTTCTTTTACCAATACTTTCCAGCAATATCCATTCAAATTAATCTGCTACTGCTTATCTGCGGTCAGAGGACAGATATAGTGTAGAGGGTGTGGCATCACAGTAGCAAATCTATGCATATTCAAACTGATGTCTGCAAGATGCTACGCATATAGAATTATAAGTGCTTAGAACTCTTCATATGACCAGAAATCATGTTTTTTCTAACTTTCTAATCATGCTGAAACACTCCCACATATCTGAAGAAGTATAAAGTATCTTTACAACTGCGGAACAGCTCAATGAGGACTAAATGTGCTCAATGGACAAGGAATGCTGACTGACAGATACAGGAAAAACTGGAAGTCAAGAGGAGAAAGAATGGATCAGGGTATTCTAAAATAATGAAAAGCTGGAATATAGAGCAGTGCAGATCTCTAAAATATTTTGTTGCACGTTCCATTTGTTCAACTGAATACAAATACAATACAGATAGAGTTCATTCTCTATTGTATGTCATCATAATTATTTTGTGAAAATAGGGGATTGAGGATTTGTATTAGTTTATTTTACAGCAGAGACCTGTATGGATCCTACTTTTGTGAATGCTTTAACATTCTTCACAGTCAGAAATCATGAAATTTAGCAATATGTTCTGGCTTGTCATATTAATGATAATGAAACAAAGCAGAATGACACCAGAAGGAACATCCAACATTATGGAGAAAAGTCCATTAAGAGATTCTATCTCTAACCTGTGATAAATCTTAAGAGCAGCCCTGCTGGAGGAGGCCAAAGTCCATCTTAGCACAGCATTTTTCTTTTTCCCACAGTGGCCTATCATATGCTCTGGGGTGCCCACACAGAGGAGACAGACACACACTTCTCTGAAATTGGTATTTGGAGACATGCTGCCCCCAATCCAGAGGTACACTGAATCTTGATAGATCATGAATTTATCCAATCCCTTTTAAAGCCACCCAAGTTAGTGTCCATCACTATGCCTCCTTGTAATTGCCTGGTAATAAATTGCAGAGGTTCCTTGTCTACTCTGGGAGCAAGAGCTTCTTTTTGTCTATGTTAAATCTCCTTCCAAACAGCTTCATTGATTATCCTTGTCTTAATATTTGGAAAAAGGGAGAAAAGCTTCTCCCTGTCCTTTTCCCCACGCCATGCAAACTTTTATACACTTCAATCATATCACCACCCACAATGGAATCTTTAGCTTGGGTTCTTTTCAAGCTAAAGAATCTAGCCTTTTCTTGTAGGGAAGATGTTTAAGCCCTTAATTCCTTTCATAGCCCTCTTCTGCACCTTTTTCAGTCCTATCCTTTTTCAGATGTAGGGACCAGAACTGTATAAATTTGCCAGGTACAGAGGTACCATGGATTTGTATAAGTGCATGACAATATCAATGTTTTAATTTTCAGTCTTTTTCCTAATGATGGATATTCACATTTCCCCACCCCCACCCCATCCTGATACACTTAGCCTTTGATGAGCAATTATCGAAGACTTTTTGAAAACTCAAGAATACAGTATCAATAGGGTTATTTTATATCCATGTATCTATCTACTAATGTTCTCAATAAAGTCTAAATGGTTGGTGAGGCAGTCATTTATGTTTGTACAATTCATGCTGATTTTCCTTCAAGCAAGGCTTGTTTCTCTATATGCCTCCCCCCCCCTTTTTTTTATTTGATTACTGCTTCCACCAATTTGTTAGAACAGACATTAAGGTGACTAGTCTATATCCCCTTGAATATTTTCAAAACCAAGATGATTTTCCCTATTATAATACATACATCATCATCAGCTTTACTTTTATAGGGTTAATTTTTAACACAATCCTGTATGTGCCTAATTCAACTAACCAGACTTACTTCTAGGAAAGTAGGTATAGATTTGCAACCCAGTGTTATAAAAAGGATTGTGCTGAAGAGCATATTTATGTGCCATAAAATCTTAGAATAGCAATTACTGAAACAATGAAATGTGTGATTTCTAAATATAGCAAAAGAAAAATATTTAGGAAAGGGCCAAACTGCAAGTATTCTGAAAATTATAATTTAACTAGTATGTTCTCTTCTGGTCTTTCCTTCAACAATTTTTGTTCCTCTAGCTGAGCTTTTGCTAAACGTGCCTCACTTCATCCTATCATCAGCTAGTATCCTCTTCCCAATCTGCAGTAAATCATTAATCTTTCCTTTTAACCTCAATCCATGTCATAGTCACGTAACAGAGCAGGAACTGTATCAGATTCATATTCTGTACAAAACTCAGTTAACTTTTTTCTCTTAAAACTTTGAAAGACAATATAATCCCAATTTCATGCTAGAAAAGAAATAAAATGTGATGGGAATTATGCAATCACAATTAAAGATATCTACTTATGTAATTATTATATCTATATAGTTATGAAATTTTATATATAAGCATGAAAAAATGTGTACCTGGATTTGAAAGAACAGGTGTCTCCTTTGTGGTATAGCCAACAATTCCCACTTTTTCTGAACCAACATTTATAATTTTATAAGGAAGAAAGTACCCTGTGATATTATTTGCTAACTGCTTCTTTGCTTTAATATTTGCACTCACTATAGGAAAATTTACATATTTAAGGAGGGGATCCAATAATCCTTCCACACCATTATCAAATTCATGATTTCCCAGTGCCTAGAGAGAAAATAAATATCAAAAAGGAAAGGGAAAATATTATTAATTAGAGTTAATAATTATGACATATACAAATGTACATACTTATCACAATACTGTATTTCAGTTAAACAATGTTATACAGATTGTAGAATAGGAAGAAATAGTAAGCAAAAAAAGAAAAAGAAACACTGCTAAAACTTATAAGTCAGCTTTATCATATCACTAACATGTTAAATCCAAATTTTATCTCTTCAAAACCTTCCCTATCTATTTCAATGGATGCCAATAAGCCCACACAGTTTTCTATTTTCCTGATTGTAAGAAATTAGAACAGTACAGTATCTGCTCATGTGGATTATTTTCTGCAACTAAAGCCAATGGATAACTACATTTATTAACCAAAGTGGGTTTTCAGGACCTTTAATGATTTAGTAAAGTGGCTTTGTTTCCCTCCCCTCCCCTCCCCTCCTTCCACCAAGCTATTGATCCCATTAAAATAAAGCAAAGATAACAGAGGCATGTCTAAGTCAAGAGGTCTGGTGCCCTCTCACTATTGAGCATAAATGAAAGTTACTAACAATCCAGGATGAGAGGTTTTATTAGGAAAATTAAATAAATATTAATCCTGAATTTTATTCCTATTTCAAAGACCAAATCAAGTATGCAGAAACAGCATGTAAATTGTTCCAATTAAAATCATAAACAGCAGATGCTTTAATGTCCCCCTTTATCAAACCAAAGCAGTTTTCTATTAGTTCAACATGTTCAAGTTCAAAGGCCATAACTCTAACTCATAACTGAGCCATAAAGGCTCGTAATACAGTATTCTATTTCTACAAATCAATTGCTTGGAAATTTCTTTCAAGCCATGAATCAAAGATTGTAAAGCAACTATTCCAACATGGCTGGGAGTTATAATCCCAATATATCTGGAAGGGACCAGATTGAAGAAGCCTGCTCCGAAGTGTGTTCCTCAAATTCTAATCCATCACTGAAGCTAAACCTTTCATAATTTTAAATTGGATAATTTTATCCAAGCCTTTTTATTTGTCCCATATGACTGCAAGGAGAATCTCAGAAAAGGCAACACCAATTGACCACCCGTTCAACCACAAAGACGGTGGAGCCATCATTATCATACAGGCACACAAGCATTTTATCCATCTCATATGTTTTTTCCCCTTGACCTGGATAAGGATAACGTTTGGAAACATGTTTATTAGATTCGTCCTTAATTAGATTTTACCAATTTCTGTGCAAAACAGTCTTCTGTAATATCCCAGAATGTAAGCTTTTCTGTAAACTTTCAGTCTTTCAGTCACTCCCTGTGAGAAGGGACTGAAATGTGGCTGTAGAAATCAAATGATGCGAACAGCAATGTGCCTCATCAGCCAAAGCAGCCTTGGTTACTTGTGACACTGGCAGACCAGTCATCCTTTATCTTGCCTCAGCACCGCAAACTGCCACAGCAATAAAGGAGAGTTTCACAACTCTACTTCTCCTTGCCCTGTAACATTTCGAAAAAGAAGGCAGGGCCCACCAAGGCTGGGCCTGGATGGGACTGGTGCGGGCACACAGACATAAAGCCTGGGTTATACTTGGAAGAGGAAATTAAGCCCAATGTTCTCCAGTCCTAACGTCTGCCTGCACACCAGCCAAGTTTTTGAAAGAGGTAGGATGAGATGTTTCCTTATGCGGCGGTCGCTACCCAGGCCACCCGCTGAATTCATAAAACATCTATAAGGCTTTGTATTAAACTCCCACGTGCAATATTAGAGTTATGAAGCCAGCAAGGTAAATGACAAGATGACCTGCTGCTCTGCATGACCATGAAATAATCCTGATATCGGAACAACCCCTCCCTTTTTTTTTTAATTGCCTCATCTTTCCATGAACATTTCTTTAGCCCAGTTCCTAAAAACCTGGCCCGTACCTGGAGCAAGCAAAATGGGTATGAATTGGGCATTGTTACTCTGAAACAAGAGTCACCCCTCACATTATCACATAGCAGTGTTTTCCTGCCAGATTGAACCAGTGGCAAAAGAAACACTTCTGTCCTTTTGGTCAAGTTTTCTTGTAAAAGGAGATACTTGGAGGATAAAGGGGGAAATCAGTGAATTTAAACAAGATTAAAGCCACGTTTAAACTATACAGTACTCCTGATCTGGTAGTCCTTGGATCGCTTTCCAGCTCTAATCCTTAACACAAGGTTGAGAGCAAGTTGTATTAGGCTCAACAGAACGTACTGAAAAGTAAAGATGACGTCACAGCACATCATCTCCTTTTCAACAGAGTTAGATTGTTAGTTTGTTTTTGCTGAATTCATAAATGGATATGAAAATTAGGACTGATTTTAAAAAAGATAATACCTGAAAACGCTAAACTGAAATTGGTGTATTTACTTGTCCCTAAGACTGAAGGCACTACTGGATATCTCTATTAATTAGAATCATGCATTTCCCCTTCAGTATTTACATAACTGGACCACTGTTTTTTCTTTTTTTATGCACATGTCCCATTTCATAGTAGCTCACCTGCTCACTTTCATACCTAGAACACAAAACCATCCTATAATACTGGAACAACTAAATTCATGGGCAACAGGACAATAGAAGGCTATGAGAGTTCAAAATCACATGGTTAAAAGCCACTTTCTATGGCTAGTATTTGCCAGGTTGGTTGTCTAAACCAGTAAAGGGGTGACATATGTTTCTAAAGAGCAGGAAATCTAGAAGCCCCTTTCCCGCAGGCCAAGAAAGCAGTCAGTTCGGAGGAATGGTGACTTCTCTCTGCATGAATCAAATGCCAAAGCCGTGCTGCTTTTCTACCCCAGCGAATAACCCGAAGCTAAGGGTGCAACCGAGTCAAAGGGAAACCGCCTCTGAGGCCATCGACGGCCTGCCCCGAAATGATAACAAACTGCATTAGCCCCAGTTCTACCCTCACGCGAGGGGGAATACAGCGCCCCAAACGTTATACATGTATTCCTGGGGTAAGGAGCAAGCACTCCCCGCGCTCTCGGCGGTGAGTATCCGGGAGGGAGGCGGGAAGTGGGGAGAAGAGCGATTTCTCAGCCGCAGAACCACTTTTTCACCGCCCCCCCCCACTTCTCACGCGCCCCCTCTCTCTCGCCCACGCCCCCGCCAGCTCACCATCGCGTCGTAGCCCAGGCTGTTCATGAAGCGCACCACTTCGAGTCCTTTGAAGTAGCTGAACCAGATGGTGCCCTGGTACTGGTCGCCGGCGTCCAGGAGCAGCACGTTGCGACGCGTGGCGCGGATCTCCTGGATCTTGGTGGCCCTGCGCGCGACGCCCCCGTAGCAGTCCTGTCCCGTGCATTTGCCCGAGTCGCGACTAGTTTGCTCGACGCGGGCATGGACGTCGTTGGTGTGCAGAATGGTGAGCTCGAAGGAGCCGGCGACAACCGAGAGCGCGGCGCAAACCGAGACGGCGACGGGGAGGAGCAGCGAAGGGAGTCTCCGAGGGCAGCCCTGAGCCGCGCGCCGTTGCCCCGGGCTCTGCATGGTGGAAGCTCGCGCGCCTCTCCTCCCTCGCCGGCGCCGCAAAACTCAGCCAGCGTTTCAGGGGCATGCCCGCGGGGAAAGGGGGCGGAGGAGGAGTTTGACCGCAGTCGTCCCGGTGCAGCCTTGTTAGGAGGCGCAGGGCGGTGTCTGGCCCGGGCCCTTTAAAGCGATGTTCGCTTCCTTGTTCTTACTCAACTTGCTCTGAGATGGCTCTTGGGCAATCAGATCGGATGCCTAGGGGTCGGAGGAGTGATATGTATGATTAAGTTATGTACAGTATTCGAGCAGTGGTTCCTTCGGTGAAAGTAACACCTCCAGGCATAAAACAGGGCTTTACTAATAGATTTGTAGAGGTTGCTTTTCGGTCAAGCTTTTCATCTGAAAGCTCCATGAGTTCCAGTAGTTTAAGCCCACTGGACTCTAAGATTCCCAGGACTTGGAGACCTTCCATTCAAAGAAGAGTACACTAGGTTAATGTTTTACAATAGCCCTGCAACATCAATTAGATTTCAAGATAGACACTTTTCTCCAGCCAGCCAATGGCAGTTGTCTCCTGTTGGGAAAGAGGGTTCTGTTGGCTATGGGTTCTAAAGCACTGCAGGTGAAGGGCTTCCAAGAATTTGAAACCCCTGGTAACCTCTTCAGAAGAAAATCATCGGACAAGCATACTTCATTTAAAGTTTTCATGGTACATTTTATCTCCCCTATTACTCTCCGAAATGACACTCGTATAAGTTATATGATGACATTTCCACATCCTTTGCTCTTCCTTATGAGACCATGGAAAGTGAAGCACTGAACCAAGAGATTGTGCTGATTTATTTTTAAGTATATTTTATTGAACTAAATGAGACTTGATCACAAGCATGTGATAGGCCTGATGGATGCATCACTCAAAATCACTATCACTTAAAATCTGTTGTCATGAGGGCCACGTGGTAGAATATTGTTAGAGGGCATATTTACTAGAGCATATTAACAAAGCGCTTGTAGTTAAGTCTCGAGAGGATGTGGGTTGCACAGCAGGTGTCAGACCACAGATAAAATGATGCCCTACTTTGAAAAGGGGAAGGGGAATGGTTTTGAGGTACTCAGAAACCATTGAATAGCCTTGTTATGAGACCACCTACGACCCTAGTGTAACCAAAAGCTAATTAACATAGTAAAATGCACACCCCTAAGGTGGAAGTTTTAGAAAACATAGAACATGCTAAGCTTATTATGGGATGTTAGTATGTAATGTGGAATCAAGTGCATCTGCGCAACAGTGTAACCAATAATGTTTTTTTTTTACATGCCGACTTCTCTATTTTTGAAAAGGATAAAGATTGATGTAAAACTTTGCTCAAGGTTCCTCTCCTTGGAGAGACAGGACCCTTTTTGCTGAGGTGCTTCAATAAAAAGAATAAAAGGATTCCCCAACTCGGTGTGTTGATTGGACCTTGCGTGCCGAGTAGACGAACCTGCCACTCTTTTGTGGCCAACAGTCATTCTCTCAAATAAGCTAATAATATTGGTTTGCACAGAGGTGCCATATAGGTCACAATTCATTTTAGTGATTGGGAAAGCAAAGAGTATTGGGCTTTTACATCAAAAATGTACGAGTTGGCTTTTGGGTGGCATGCTGAGAAAATGTGGTCGAGAAAGAAGTGGTTGAATTAGGACAAAAATGGATTTTGATTTCATTTCATTTACATGTACCTTTCATTACAACTATATATATGATTAGCTTCCAGTTATGTATTTAATAATTGTCAGCCATCATATAAAAAAGTACAATTTGGTAAAAACTTTTCAAGGTCTCTGGGGATCACACTCAGTTGGAGTCATGGGTTGTATATTTGCTTTATTTTATTTCAAAACATTTGTTTCTTGTTATCACCAGTGCCTTGAAAGCAGCTTATGTCATGCTAACAAATCATGTTGCTCAATCCTCAAATTACGTTCTCAGGCATTTTGAGAAAATCACCTCTATTGCAACATAGTGTCTATAAATGTAAGAAACGTCTTTCAGACCTACCCATCAACTTCCAATGCACTAGAAGGATAAATTATTAAAGAAAAGGTCAGAAAATAAAAATCATACAAAAAGAGATATTTGGTGGTGAAAGCAACATGATTCTATCATCTCCATATGTACGCTCAACTGCTTTTTATTACACGTATGTATTATATAAAATATTAAAGGAACTAGTACAGTCATTGTTAAATCCAAGTTTCAGTTTAACACAGAAAAATCACTTTCCAAAATCACTCTGTATGGAAAGAAAAATCAGGTAATTTTGGAAATATGTAGTGTATGATGGATAATTTAGAAATTGAGATTATTTGATGATACTAAGTTTGAGTTTGGTCAACTTTCTCTGAATCTTAAACAATTTTATAGTTTCACCTGTAGCTCCCAAAGGTGAAATCCTTTTATCTCAGATGACTGGAAAACAGTACAATGGTCCACCACTGGAGGGTTTTGTTTTCTTTTTAATGTGCAGGGAAAGGTAGGAAGCTCAAGGAAAGAAAAACATAATTAAGAAAAAAAGATGTCTGGCTGGTTTTGAATCATTAACCTATTTACAAAGCAAGTGCTACAGCCATTGCACTATTATAGCGCTCATTGTAAGAATAGGTCTGAAAGACGTGAAAAAGAAACAGGACAGTAATTTGGGGGGCAGTAAAGTCGCTTGTTGTGACTGCATGTATATGTCAAGTGACCCACCTACAGGAAGAAAAGTTGCTTTTTTGGAAGAGAATAATGGAAAGGTGCAGCAGCGGGATGCATCCAGTGGGATGACATGATAGCTGCTATTCAGACAGAATACTTTGCAAGCTGTTGTTTTTGCAAATGTTTCAATCCAGATAGGATTTTCTTAAGTCAGAGTCAAGCCTTCATGAGCATCTTAAATGGTAAGTGGGGATATGCTCTGAGTCAACACCATTCCGCTTGTCTCTATTTAGGTCCCCTAACACAATAATAGGGAAGCAAGCTATACAGTAAGAATAACCTTTACAGCTGTACTTTCCTTTAGAGTTGAGGTATTTACTTGAAAGCGCTACCTACCTTAGATTTGATATTGACCTGAAATCAAAGCTTCTGCATATGTGTTTGTATTAAATTTTACTTCCTCATTGGAGTGTTTAATGACTGTTGCCTGATGTTCTAATAAAAACACACTGATATGAATCAGGTCCTATAGAATACAGTGAGCTCAATTTAATTTCATTGCAATAGAATAGAATAGAATAGAATAGAATAGAATAGAATAGAATAGAATAGAATAGAATAGAATAGAATAGAATAGAATAGAATAGAATAGAATAGAATAGAATAGAATAGAATAGAAATCTTTATTGTCATTGTACTACTTGTACAACAAAATTAAATGCCACCCCAGTGCAGCTTTAAAAATATAAAAACCACAGAACACATAAAACACATAACACACATAAAACACATATAATATTGCACTCCCATGTGCCTGTGCTACAAACTTCCAGAGTCCCATCTCCTCTCCTTAAATTGCAGCGTTACAAACTGTGCAAGCCATTTTTATCCTCCCTGTCTCTGTCAGCTGGAGTCAGAAACCAACTATATATGCAGTGTGAGGTCTGAAAAGGGAAGCACTTCTAACTAACCTTCTTGCTCTGACTAATTTGTGCATCATTTGGTCTGGAATGGAGATATGCTGATGGCAAATACTTCACAGGCAGATGCATCATGCAGGGGTTCCCCCCCTTCACAGGTTAAAACTATCTGTCATGTATCTCTGGGGTTAAGATCAGGATTCCAACTCAGAGTTTCAAATGCAAATAAACTCTCATTTTGGAAATTAAGTACTGTGTGTGCTATTACTGTTGTTATAGGTTTGCTTCATGCACATTCATACACTTTGTTTAATTGCAGCATGAATATTTCTAGTCCCCAGCTGAAGACCAGACATTCTGGTTCTGTGATTGTTGCAATAAGGATTGAGACAATGTAATTACAAGTTAGGTTGGATAAAGCATAAACAAATTGCTGAGTTATTGGCTACCAAAATACCCCATAGGGTCCCCGGTGAAATGCAATTAAGTCAGTTTTGTTTTTACCTGTGACTATGAATGAAAATTATGGATCACCCCTTTTGCCATCATAACTGCAATCTCATATTTTCATGTAATGTGCTATGATAGATATTTCCTATAAACCTTTATGTAAAAAATGTAGTTCTTCATGTTTCACAATCTATTAGCTAGGAGTAGAAAACAATCTAATAACTATTCTGGAGTCAGAAGTGTACAAAGTATTCCAGGTTAAGGTGGGTTAAGACATAATAGTTGCTGTTTTTTATTTGAGATATTTATGTGTTTTTGCAACATGAAAAAAACTGAGATAGAAACATAACTCTCACTTTTTACCATATGTCTATTCTGTTTTTCCACCCTGTTGTTTCTAATGTATAGCTTTTAGATCTAGTCCAAGGTATTGCTCAGAAAAATCAGATCTTTTCAAATAACACTTTACATAAACTTCATGTTTGAGGGCATATTTTGCAGAAAACCTGCATGCTTGTTACCCTTTTTTAAATATGCCTTTCTCAGAATGGGCATTTTCAGATGAAATGTTTCATGGAACCCCCAGGGTCCCAACATGGTCTTCCATTTACAACCCCTCTAAACTTTCCAGTTGCCACTTTTTACCCAAAACAAAAACTTTTGGGGAGGAATGAGGGTGTATTTGCATAATGCATTTTGAATAGTCATGCTGGAAGCCATCCAAATGGAGGAAATCAGGTTTGTGATTCTTCATTTGTGGCTTCCCATTGAGGGTCCCGAGCACAGAGTTGCAGTTTTAGTGAGTACAGAACTCTGTAATGTATGGACAGATTGTTATCTATTAGCTTGGCATGATATAAAGTAATAATTGTGTATTATTAACTCTTGCTAAAAAAAAATGTTTTTCTACCATACTTGATATTATCTTTATATATTTTATCACTCTTTATCAATATACATATATTATTGATGATGTGTAAATCTAATTTAGGGGAATTTCTCATACAGTTTTCAAAATGCCTTAATGATTGCTTTTCTTAGTGTTTGTCCTGCATGGTTGCAGGGTCCCTTGGTTTTGCCCAGCACTCGCCTAGCTTTTGCAGCAAAGGTCTCCATGCCTGATGCAACAAGAATCAGCCATCTTGTCCCAGAGCCTGACCCTGATTAAAGTGGAGAGAGCGTCTGGCACCAGATCACCCAACTGGTTCTGGGCCTAAAGCAGGAGTAGAACTTGGGTCTCCCTGCTCCTGGTAGCGCACCTTATTCACTACACTGACTCTCATTTTAAAATATCTCAGAATTTTTAATCTTTCAAGAATGTATGTGTATGAGGCTGAAGAGATAGATGAAGATGAATTTAAGAGGTTACCGACAGAAAGAAACAACATGAAACTGAGTTATGAAACCATATTAAAAAAAACGAACTCTTCACCACAACAACAAATAGCAGGCAGGACTCTGACTGAAAACAAACTATATCTGAAGCAGCTTTCATCTACAAAACAGGGCATATTCATTTGCAATGTTCTGATAACTTGAATGGTCCCAGAGAACATGCCTCACTGGGCTCGGGTGCAAGTCTCAGGAACTAGATGGTGACTGTCAACAAGTAAAAGTTCCTTGAACTTCTGCAGGAGCTTGCTGCTTTCATCATCCTTAATATGTTTACCTATATTCTTTATATTGTTTAAAATTCAATGAATGTTACATGCATGCCCAGAGTCTAGAACTGGGCTGGTATATAAATCATGTGAAATACAATTAATACATTGTACTGACCCAAAAGGAAGTTTCTATGTCTGTTTCCCTAGGATCTACAGTGGTACCTCGGGATACGAACTTAATCCGTTCCGTGACTCTGGGCATATCCTGAGTTGGTCGTAACCCGACGCAAATTTCCCCATAGGGTTCAATGTAAATCCAGTTAATCCATTCCACCCTCCGAATTTGGTCGCACCCCGAAGCAAATTTTCCCATAAGGTTCAATGTAATTACCGTTAATCCGTTCTGGCGTCCGCGGACCACGCGTCAGGGGCGGGAGAACGGCCGGGCGCCGCGGCGGGGTGGGAGAACGGCCGGGCACCGCGTGGCGGGGCGGGAAAACAGCCGGGCGCGGCGCGGCAGGAGAACAGCCGGGCGCCACGTGGCAGGAGAACAGCCGGGCGCCACGCTGCACAGCAGGAAAACGGCCAGGCGCCGTGCCATGCGGTGGGAAAATGGCCACGGACCATGTGTCAGGGGTGGAAAAATGGCCGCGGACCACGTGTCAGGGCGGAAAAATGGCCGTATCCCGAGGCGGAGTTCGCACATCGAGGTAAATTTTTGTGGCCGGAGCTGGTCGTAAACTGAAAAGTTCGTTAGTAGAGGCGTTCGTATCCCGAGGTACCACTGTATAGTTAAAAACTGTGGCACTGCTTATAATACTAACATTTTATGTTATTTTTGAATTGCTCATGTTATTTAATTTAAAGCCATATTTTAGATTTCTTACATATTTTGGTTTTTAATCAGAGCTGAATTGGTTATTTGCTTAGAGGAAACAGTGCTGAGGCCACTATTAAAGCTACTGTAATTACAGTGATTTCTAATAAACACCATCAACTGCTTATTTTTATTTGTTAGAATTCAATTTCAGGAGCTCAAGGCAGCAAACACAGAACTCTCTCCTTAGTTCTTTTCCACAATAACCCTCTGAGATAGGTTGGGTAAGAGAGCGGGACTAGCCCAAAGTCTCCCAGCAAGTTTTCATGGTTGAGGTAGACTTGAACCCAGGTCTTCCCACCCCTAGATTAACTTCTTAAACACTATACCACACTGGTTGTAAGGTCATTCTTGCCTAAAGTGTTTGACCATATGGTAGTTTTTTAATTTTAAGTCATGTTGGATGGTGGTGCTTACTTAAATTAATTAAATTAATTTAAATTTGGGGGGATTAGGCAATCCCATGAAACCTTGAGGGAGAGGAGGCATTGCCTGGAATACGGCAGCTATTATTTCATTGCCCACAGCACAAAGCAAAGAATGCTTGGAGTAAAAGAATGATGACTGGACACTGAACGTACAGTCAAGCACAGATAACACCCTGCAGTAGCACCAGAAGCAGGGAAGCAAGTTGCCCTCCTTGATAAGCAAACTTACTGTCCTAGAAAAATAAAACGGAGTGCTTGCAAATTCTCCTTGGGGAGAGATTCAATGGCTGTTCCTCTTTCAATAAAGGACATTTCTCTTTACCTGTGGGTGTCTTCATTCTTAGGTAACCATCTTGAGAACCTGAGTACAAGGCAAGTTATAAGGCCAAAAAATTAAATGAGTTAATATACGATGCCTTATCCTCTATTTCATTTTGCTTGTTGAAGAAGGAGAAAATTCCAAAGCCTGTATATTCTTCTGTGCCATGCTGACTGGTCCTTCTAAAAATATTATACAACAATGGATTATGGATTTTTTTTTTCAGTGCCAGAAGGAAATGATAGCTTTTTACAAATTATCTAGAGAATCAAGAAGACTCAACACATTTTTTTTTTTGTTCTTCCCAACCCAATGAAAGGTTGAAAAGAAATTATGCAAATAACCTTGGGACTCTGTCTATCCATTTGTTTGTCAGCAGGACAACACTCTGAAAACAAATCAGCACCGGACCAAATTTTGGTTGGGGGCGGAACAAACCAGCAAAAGAAAGGTCAAGTTAGAAAATGGCCCAGAGGGCCTGGGCTGGGGGCTGCATAGGAAAAAAAAAATCCTCTAATGCATTAATATAGGAGAGGCAGTAGGGCAGAGAGTCCTAATGCTATTGGCTGCTTCATTGTAGGCCCACCTCCCTTCTGGCCACATGACTCAGAGCAGAGCCACTATTAAGGGGCTGGAAAGAATTCCAGATTCCATGCTCTGTGCACTTTCCCTATTTTGTTAGAACAGACTACATAAAAATGGTCAGTTGGAATGCAAAAGGACTCTGGTTCTCAAAAAGTAAAGCAAGTCTTTGCATATTAAAAAAAAAAAAAAAAGGCCAGCAAATACTACCTTTTCTGAAGAAGCCATTCCTCCCTGAGGTGGACAGAACACCAAAAGACTGGATAGGATAGGCAGATAGTATGTAAGATAATGCTAGGTGGTTGGCATTCCTTCACCTTAAATACCCAGGACTCACAGTAATCAACACACTGAATCAGTAATGTGGATTGCTATTATTAGAGGTGGAGACTGGAATTATTAAATATATCTTGGGCAAGAGGTGGAGTGAAGATGCTCAGTGAGCAGCTCTGAACCTAGACTCATTTTATCTCTTTTTATCATTGTACTTTTGATTAGCCATTTTTCATATATACTTTATCTTCCCTTGTATCTTTTATACCCTAAGTAATAATGTTATTAACTCCACCCATTACTGTCACTAAACTGCTGCGTGTGTGTCCTGGGGAGATTTATGAGCCATAGTCCACTTGCTGGTGCTCAGCAGACGAGGAAGTTCAGAGGGGAAACGCCAGCGCCTGAAAACCAAAGCTAAACTCTCAGGCAAAACTGAAATAGTGAAGTGCCGAAGTACAAGCTATGAGTCATCAAAGGACATCCAACATCTCAGACGGGGAGAGTGAGGACCTTTGGAAGGCAGGTGATACAATGGTTTGTGAGAATAACCGTGGGAGACAGGAGGCGGAGGAACTGCAACCTAGACAGTGGTCAGATGAGGTGCATCAGCCCAGAGAAGGAATGGGGGCAGAGAAAGCATCTCGGAAGGGACCCTCCCTAGTTCTCTGGAAATAAAGGCAGGGAAGGGGAGAAGTGCTTTCAGACGTGCAAGATTCTGTTTCTGTAAGCTTACAATAAAGGTAGTGGTAGTAACTCATGGTTTTGGTTTCCTGTCTGGACTACCTTGAAGAGCTGACAGGCCCCAATTAGAGCCAAAAAAGGAACTGTGATCCCAAACGCCAGACATGGAACTACTGGCCAAGGACTGGCTCCAGATTGCCCAAAGAGTAATGTCTCTTTATGATCAGCTTCTGAGGGCCAATCATAAAATTAGTAACTTGAAATCTGCAATATAATGTTTTTGTTCAAATTGACAGGCAGATTTTCTTTGGATAAACTGCTCAATATGAACACTAACAAAGTTTCCCCAAAGCCACTGGGGGTTCAGGGGGCAGCATAATAGTGCTAGGGAGGTTTTACTGCAATCTTTTCAGATATGTAACTTTCCTGAATCCAGAGACGGCAAAGGGTGAGTTCTTCAGCCAGACAGAATTATGCTGCTAATTGAAGAGAACAACGCTAATTACAGGAGGGAGCACTCCAGGAGGGTGTGGCTAATTATTCATTTACACAGCTGTTGCGCTGTCAAGTTTCCCACACCAAATTTAATGCAAATCAAATGGCTACCTAGCCCTTCTGGATTAATAAGGCTGCCCCTCACTTTCAGACATAGGATGTTCCCTCTAATCTTGCTGAAAATGAGGGACTATTTAAGAAGGTTTCATATTACACCTTTTTGGTGTTCAAGGATGTTGGCCTTTTTGCTGCTTTTGCAGCTGCAAGACTGGAATGCCTTGGAGGAGTTTTCTGAGATAAATGCAGGCTGGTCAGCATAATTGCCAGTCAACAGCCAAGGACTCATAGCATCCAACTTCCCCAAGGCTGACCTCCAGCACAGGAGGCTCTTCTGACCAATTAGAGTGGAGGCATATCCCACCCCCTCCTTTAGAAAAGAAATTCTCAGTAAGATAACTCGGTAAAGGATTCACTCACAATAGCCAAGCTGCAGCTGAATCTGCCATAACTTTACTTCCAATAAAGGATCAAGTGCTGCTCTTTAAAGAGGTCCCTGAGAACACCAGTTGATCAGCTTGTAAAAAACTAAGGTGCCTGGTATGTGTGTGGCCAAATGACAATTGGCAAGCAGAACATTTGTTGTATCCAAATGCCCTGTTGGAAGACAATTGGCTAGACAAAAGTTCGGTTATATTCTTCCTGTGTGATCATCCCAGCTGGGGATCAGGGTGCTTTGCTAAGTTTAGCTACCTTGCAGCCTCTTGGAGGTGACATCAACTCTTCCCTAGTGACCTCAAGATGACTATCTGCTGCTGACTTCTATTCCCCAAGGACTAAAGCCTTCTTCTTGTCAGATCCAGAAGTCAGTTCCATGCAGACAACTAAACCAAGTTTGCTCCCTGCATCATCTCAAGTCCAACTGAGAGGCTCGATTGTGGCATTAACTGAAATTAACAACGAGGGTCACAAAGATGGACTCTCTCAAACCCAGCTAGCTCCTAATGATGGCCTTTGAATCACTGACTCATTTGAAGAGGAACCATTCCTCTGAAATCAGGCACAAGGAACCTAATGACACTCTTGTAATAAAACACTGAAGGATGGTGTATAATGTCCAAAGAACACTACCTTACAAATTATATCACAAAAATTGATATAATTTTATTTCAAGAGACTTGGGAGGCAGATGACTATCACATAAATGGTTTTAACTCCTTGTTTGTCCCTATTGTGCATGGGGCTGGTTAAGGCAGATTATTGGGAGGGCTGAGGATACTATTCAGTTACTCTAAGGGCCAAAGTTATCTCATTAGATATACTGACCCACTAAGCAAAAGCTGTCCTGGTATAATACTAAGATTTCCTTGCTTTTAGTTAATCTTTACATTCCTCCAAATTGCTCCTGCTGCCAGGCAATTATAATATGCACTGGTCTATTTAAGTTATCTTTTGAAGTCCTCACCCACTGCTTATGTAATAATTGTGGGTGATTTCAGCGCTAGAATGGAGGATAATAACAATTATCTTCTTTATTCTAAACAACAACTGATTAGCCCAGACTAGATAATGAGATTCCCCCCACCCACCCACTTTCAAGGGAATCCAAAGATAACACTTCAAAGGTTTACATGTGGTTCAAATCCTCAATAAGCTAGACCTTTTCTTACTGAATGGGGCAATAAGCAGTGACTATCCTACACAATTTTTCCCATTGAGCAGCAATCAGATCTCTTAGATTACAGCATTATTTCCAGTAACCTTTGTCCCTTTTTGAATTCATTATCATTCTGAGAGCAACCATTCCTGTAACATTTCAAAATTCCAAGCCTTTGGAACTTTTCCTCAAGAGAGAGTCTGGTCTCTACTAATGAATTAGAATTAGGCCTGATGTGTGTTAAGTGCTCCTCCCAACAGAAAGAAAGTGGTACAAGTACAGTATTAGCCTCAGAGGAAGTGCTTCAGCTTAGATCTGCCATTCTCTGTGGGGAGATCAAAGCAGATATTCTCCCTATTTATTATTTATTTATTTATTAAATCAATTTATATAGCCACCCATCTTACCACAGGCAACTCTGGGCAGCATACAACAAAGCTAAAAACAGTAAAATACATTAATATATATATATAACGGCTTGATACAGCTTTTACAACCAGTTCTTAACACAACAGGCAAAACTAAATCTATAAATAAATAAATAAATCCCCCCCCCCTTCGAATCAACTGTGGTATAATCAAGAAAACACCAGAAAAGAACTGGTTGCCCGTTTTAATTGATATAGTGGAGACCCTACTTGATATATCATCTAAGAACTCCTCAATATGAAAAGAGGTTATAAAAGTTAATTCAATATGACACAAAAAAGGTGCAGGGGGAAGTTTGGCAACAATTGCTAATCACGGCAAGTCCCCAAAACACAGCCCTGTTCTGACATCATATCACCCTTCATGTTTCCGCTTGCTCATCTTGAACCTCTTATCTAATATTAGTTGCTGTGTTGAAGAACTGGTTTTGGGTTTTGTAGATGAGAAATGGCAGTCACATCCAACATAGAGTTCAGTATAAGAGCCCATGCCACTGAAATGGCAGATTTGGGTAAAAGCTTGGCCCAAGAAAACACCCAGGCATAAATTCTGTCACAGCTGTGGTCCTGTGTTGGCCTGGTACTAGCTTTCTTGTTTATATATTTTGACCAAAAAGTGACAATTTCTAAAGACTGTGGCCTCATTCTAATAGTCCCCATCTACAAAAAAAGCAACTAGATCTTCCTGCCAACTACCAACCTATTAGTGTCCTTAGCATTATTAGCAAAGTATATGCTAGACAACTATCCATAAAGTTCCAGGATTGGTTAGACCTATCAGCTGAGGAACAAGCTTGATTTACAAGTGACCACTCTATTTCTGACCATGCATGGATTCTGCAACATTTGACATAAAAATACACTTCCAAGCTATGTGCTAATATAGTATATACAACTGTATAGGTTTTAGAGTGGCCTTTGGTTTAATTTCCTGGCCTAATCTTTGATGTAAGCTACAAAATTCTTCTATAGATAGAAGACTCCTTCTACTTATTTATAAATTATATCATAATTCAACTATAAAAGTCAGATGCTGTTTCCAGGGACATTATACCAAGAAGGTTCCTGTTAACAGAGGAGTCTAGCAGGGATCCATTCTGACACTGTTTAACTATTATATGAACCCTTTAGTTGCCTTTTCACCATCTCCTGAAATTGGCAGAGAAGCGTATTGCAATTTTCTTATATGCAGATGATGTAGTTCTGTTTCCCCAAACTTCAGTTGGCCTAAAAAGAGCCTTGTGGGTCCTGGCTGAATAATGCAATACAGAAGCCCTAGAAATTACCTGTAACAAACCAAGGTGTTGGTGTTTGCTAATGATCTGAAACATATGCCTGGAGATTAAACAGGCACTCTTTTGATCGGGTGAAGTTGTTTAAGTATCTCAGTACAGGTAGTCCTTGCTTAACAATACTAATGGGGATGGGAATTCCCATCGCTAAGTGATGTGGTTGTAAAGTGTGACATTATGTGACCACGCCACTTAGTGATGGCAGTTGCAGCAGTTCCCACTTACCGTCATTAAGCAAGGACCTCATGTGATCACGACTTCCAACTTCCTGCTGGCTTCCCCATTGACTTTGCTTGTGGGAAGTTGACTAGAAAGGTCACAAATTGTGATCATGTGACCATGGGATGCTGCGATGATCAGAAATCTAGGCCAATTGCTGAGCACCTGGATCGTGATCAGGTGATCATGGAGGCACTGCAACAGCTGGAATTTTGAGGACCGGTTGTAAGTACCATTCATTCAGCGCTGTCACTGAATGAATGAATGGTCATTAACTATGGACCACCTGTATTGTATTCCATACCACAATCACACCTACTGTAGGATGCATAGGGAATACATAGTCCAAAATGCCCAAAGATCTGCCGCAGCCTTGCGAATATTTTATACTAAAGGGACATTGTATATTCCTGAAACACACTGTTTTTCAAGTGTGTTCAGCCCAAGATTAGGCACAATGACTATTTGATGCACCATAACATCCATATACCTCTTTTGCCCCCTTAGGGTTCAGACTAAGTTTCTCAGGAGCATATTCCAAGTTCCATCTTGCATTTCAAATGCAATCCTACATCATGAGGCTGGCATTTGTAAGATCAGATCTAATGCCTAGATACATACCTTTATATTCTGGACCAAATTGTTTTTCTCTCTGCAGGTCCCTGTTGATAACTTTGTTTCATCTTGGACCAAGGCAATAGAGAAGAAACTGGACATTTTAGGTTTTTCTTTAACTCAAGTGTGCATGCAAGGGCAAGAATTTGCAATAGAGGCAAACAAGCAGTGTCTTAAGAATATTGACATTCAATTAGATCTATGTCCCTCCCTAAAGTTGTATTTTTAAGTAGCTCCTGAACCCTTTCCACACCTGGTAGATACTGTATTTAAGTCAAACTACTGTCCCCAAACTCAGGAGGGCCCTTACAGTTCAGTGTGCTGCCATTGTGAGATCTAGAGGGGAGATATAAGGGCGTTCTATTGAAGGAGTCATTGAATCTGTAAGACATGACCTATTACACTGTTCACTTTATGTTGCCACCCACCTTGATCTGGTAACTCCACAATTAATCAACTTCCCCATTCATTCTGATCAGTTTTTTTTTTAAACTATTATTCTTGGATTCCAGTGACCCTATCTCTTTAAGTGTAGCCAAATTCTGTCACGTGATATATAAGATGCACAGCAGTTTGACTGACATGTTCAACTGATTTCACAACTAATGTTAATTTTACGTATGTAATGTGTTTTTATGGAATGGTCAATGATTGTAATAGAAACATACTCATACTCACACTCTTACTCTTACTCAAGGTTTATCTTCTCTTAATACTTGGCAGCCAGAATTATTTAACAGCCTAATGCAAAATTTATACAAGGTGATGCCTAGCATCTAAGTTATGAAGAGAACCTTAATGATATATTAAATTTCCTTCTGGATAAAAACACTCTGAATAAAGAATCTGTCACATCTCATGTCATACATCAATCCTTATGGACAATACAGAAGTCCGAAGTGTGAGAGGCTACGGGACCCCTCAGTCTGGAATGAAATCAAAGGTGCTCAGCCTGAAGGTTCAGGATTACATGCAGCAATGAAAGCCTTGGGTGTAGCCCCACAGAGACCTGTGGGTACCCTCAAACAAAAATGTTTATTGTGACAGAAGAGGAATATTATAAAACAGAAAAGGGAGATTAATCACATGAACTAAACTGAATTGGAAATTGAATCAAATCACATTTAATTTTGTTGAGGTACTACTTTTTCCAGGTTAAAACAAATTAAAAAATATAGATACCATTGCTTGCATCAAAAATAAAAGAACGAATGCCCAAAACTAGCCCTTAGCACTATATTCCAACAATTTAATTTCAGTCTGTACAAAGGCTACATTTCTCCCAGCAATATACCAGATTTCCAGCAAAATACTGACATCCCTGCCATATGGTAGCTGTAAACAATATTCATAGGCATCCTGCTACCCATAAACCAACAAAATCTATCCAAAGTATATATGTACGTATGTACAGTATGTATGTATGTATGAAATTTGTATGCTACCCGTCTCCCCCAATGGTATCCTAAGCAAACCCAAAGACCAAACAGCCAAAGAAGACAAAACTGGAGTCATTTACAACATACCACATACAGCACAAGGACTGTAAAAAAACTACTGTGTGGGGCAAATAGGTAAAATTTTTGAGAATGCATCCATGAACATCAACTGGCAGTCGTAAGACATGATGAAAACTCCTTAATTTCACAACACATTGATAAGTTCAAACATGATTTCAATTGGTAAACTCTGGATATGTTAGACCAAGCCAGATCCAAATATGAAAGAATTCCTTGAGGTGTGACATTCTGACAACTCAGCCATTAATCAACACATTGAGACAAGCTCCATCCACAAGCCCTTCAGAAAAGGAAGCAACCAGAGATCAAGTAAACATATCCTTCCTCATGACACACCTATTAACCAACACCCAGGTAATCAGTTACTAGCACAAGATAAACAAGAACCAAAGAAGAAACATACCCCATTCAAAAAGTGAAGGAAGAAACATTATCCCAGTCAAGGTCGGTAATCCAAGTTACCAAATATAAACAGTCAGCAAACTCCACTCCCCCATGGACTGATGAAGTTACCTAGCCTAGTTATAAAATGTCTGTAGGAAGAGAAGCAAGTTCAGAGAACATCAAGAAATAAGGGGAAAAAAACCATTGATGATTAAATCTGTTTAATGATAGAATAGTCTATTTATGGAGGTTGGAGTTCTTCATTTCTAGAGTTTTTTAACAAGAGGCTGGACAGACACCCCCCTTTAATTGCTTTTCCTGCACATAGCTGATGGTTGAAATAGACAGTCCTTGTGCTACTTAATTCTAGGATTCTATAATTATCAACAAAAGTCAGGGCATGATTCCTGAGCTATATTCTAACTCAAGGGTCCGCAATGGATACCAAAGTACAAGCACCACAATACTGCTGGACAAGGGCCATCAAAATAAAATACTTTTTAAACTCTTAAAATGTAAGTGGTTGGGTTTCTCAGGCAAGATCTTATTCAATATCTCTAAATCTAGCAAGGCTGCAAGAAAATCTCACAAGATATTGGTCACCTTGTGTGCAGTCTCAATTCGTTGTGTTTGTTTGTTTGTGTCTTATTTTGCACTTGGGACCTAGAAGCCTGTATTCTAATTATAGACAAATCTTCTGCATAAAAGCAATCAGTCCCCTACCTTTGGCAAAATAGGATGAACTGGGTGTAGTTTCACAATCCCTAACCCTTTGCTTGAATTTCTATATGGTGGAAGAATAAAACATTACCTTGGATAAACAAGGGGCCCAACTGAAGCATTTAATTTTTTTTTAAAGCACCTGCATTTCAGCATGTTAGCATTTTTTAAAAAGGAAAATAGTGTTTGGGGAAGAGAAAAGGCTCAGCTTCAGTAAGGACCTGTTTTTTTAAATCTCTCTCTATTCTGCCCAACAAACAACTAAACCCCAGATTCCACCACTCTTTCTGGTACTTTATGGCCAGTAATTTATGTTATATACCCTAGCTACTTGCTTCCCTTCTTTTCCTGATAACCACATTCCCAGGAATCATGTGAAAGGAAATTTGTAAATGAGTTATCACATGTATGAGCACAGCAGGCTCATTGCCCAGCCTGCTGAGGAGCAGTCTCTCACACTTTCTTGTACCCCTAGGAAGTTGGGAGACATGTATTAAGCCCATGCACCAGCATATTTCTGTGTTTCTTAGGTAGCTAGGCATTCCTGGTGTTACTGAGATATTGTTTCCATTTGTTATCCCTTACTGGGGGCAAAATAAAAACTCAAGGATTTCCAGGGCATGTTTTTCTGGCAAAACAATTCTTTCTCAGGACCTGAGTCCTGGTCAGTTCAGGAGAACTGGCAGATCTGAGAACAGGGACTATGTGTTTTGTTTCATATCTCAAATTCTAGAAGGGCCAGAGGTGGTTCTCTTTTTAAAAAATGAATACTGGGGTTCTAAGCATTATGCCTCCCCCCTCCCAAGGATGTCCATATTAAGGAGACACTTCTAACTGGGCAACTTTACCTAATTAACTTTTGTAGAATCAGGGCATTTAAAGAATGCATCTCACAGGAATTAGGATGGTGTAATGGTATGTGGGAATGACCGTGGGAGACAGGAGAAACAGCCACAGCGTAGACAACCATCATGGAAAAGGTACAGGTAGTTTTCAACTTACAACCATTGCTAAGTGATGTGGTCGTTAAGTGAGTCCCACCCAATTGTATGACCTTTTTGGCCATGGTCATTAAGTGAATCCAGCTTCCCCCATTGACTTTGCTTGTTGGAAGCCCCCTGGGAAGGTCACAAATGGTGATCACGTGACCCTGGGATGCTGCAATCATTGTAAATACATGCTAGTTGCGAAGCACCCGAATTTTGATCACGTGACTGTGGGGACACTGTAATGGTCATAACTGTGAGGACCAGTTGTAAGTCACTTTTTTCAGCACCATTGTAACTTTGACTGGTTGTTAATTGAATGGTTGTAAGTCAAGACTACCTGTATCTCAGCCCTCAGAAGGAAAAGGGGCATGGAAATGTCTCAGAAGGGACCCTCCCTAGTTTCCTGGAAAGTAAAAGTAAAGGAGGAGAGAAATGCAAGATTCTGTTACTGTAACCTTACAATAAAGATAGTGTTAGTACTCATAGTTTGTGCTTCTTGTCTGGACTACCTCAAAAGGCTGACAGATAGACATTAAGTTTCATGAGTATCTACCCAAGAAAATGAAAATCAATTCAATTAATCAAATAGTTAGCACAGCATCACAAAAATACCCCACTGTGACAGTTCATGGATTTAGTCACTGACACACTTTAAGGAATTACTGTAAATTTTACTTTGGGTTACTACGAAGTATGTTGAAATTGTCTAGGTAGGGGGTATGTGGAAACCTATACTTCTGTAATCTAGGGCTAGCACAGAAAAAAGTGGTATACTGCTATCTTGTAACTGACTTACACAGAAGGCATGGAAACACACTTGTGGAGAAATGGACTTCATAATTTTTTAAAACAGCACATTTCAAAAATATTGATAACAATAATTAAACTAAGGGGCAAAACCTATTTTCCATAAGTATCCCCAAAGTGTATCTTCCAAGTCCATGTTGCCTTTAATCTGAGAAGTAATGAAGGCAATCTTAAATGCTTTATAAATTTCAAAGAGACCATGAGTTCTAGTCCCGCCTTAGGCATGAAAGGCAGCTGGGTGGTTTTGGGCCAGTCACCCTCTCTCAACCCAACTCATCTCGTTTTTGTGGGGAAAATAGGAGGAAGAAGGAGTATTAGGTATGTTCACCGCCTTGAGTTATTTATAAAAATATTAAAGGCGGAATAAAAAAGAATAAAAAAAAAAGAATTTTACCCAAGAAATTTCAAAGCGATATTCCGTTTATGATTTGGCTGTGAATAATTTTATATTTTCATTTTATTATAAATTATAAAATTTTGTTTGGGCAAAGTGGTGGGGTAAACAGACAACATACAAACTAAAATTTAGAGTCAAATGAATCAGAGAACCAAGAAAAATAACAGAAAAAGGGAAATGCTTGATTTAAAGCAGTAATAAGATTTCTTTAAGTTAGTCAGAGAATACATTTGTGTCCATTAATCCAAATCACCATACATTACGAGAGATACCAGTTCTTCCACTTAATGTGTGACATGCACACGTGGTTTGACATCAGCAGAGGGACTCTCCCACAAATGTCTCTGCTAGAGAAACCACAGAAACCTGTCATATTCTCAGATGTGTGCATGTTCCACCCGACCTTCATCACCTTTGGTTGGTTGTCGTTAACCAGATTTGAATATCATTCCTCCTTTTACCGAAATTTACTGTTTTTTATATTTTTACAACAGCCTTGTAATGTAATATAAATTAGCCCCCAGACAAGCAAATATTTTATATGGGTGAATAACATTGCTTAGAATAGTCCATTACTGCTTTGCGCTGGAGAAACAAATTTTCTAAACCTATTACTCTGGATACATTGGCAATGTGGACTTAACAGAGGGAAGTTAAATCAGTCCTGCAAAAAAAAAATAATAATAATAACCAGACCAGATAATTATTGTATGGCACCTTTTTATTTCCCAAGTTTCAATAAAGCCAAATAAGAAGACTTGAGATGAGGCTTTTAATTAACAGAAGTTTTATTGGCCAAGGAACCTTCTGGATGGCTCAAGTCAACACCGTGGCAGGAGTGTTGCCCAGAACCACACCTTGCAAAGCAAGCAACAAAGATTTTATAGGCATATTCAGATGTATTCAGATAGTACATCCCCTCATATCCATACAAGGGAATTTTGGGATGACCCAGGGAGGAGTAAAGGTGGGCCCTAAAGAGGTGAATCTAAGTTTAACTTTTTTCTTCTGGTTACCAAGGAAATAGCCCATGTCGGTCCTTATCTCTTCTTTGTTCCTCTTCTTCTGTTACCAAAGAAATGCCTACCTCCTTATCTTTCCCTGGCTTTCTTTGTAACTTCTTTGGAATTTGGTGTCTCTGCCTGCCCGGTAAGAATCTAATTTATAGCTTACTTGTTCAGTCAGGCATCTGGCTAATTGCTTCTAAAGGAAATGGGGTGGGGGAATGGTGTGCTCTCTTGGAAGGCAATCAGGCATTCAACAAAGAGATAAGGTGGGGGAAAGAAACGCTGTGCTCTTTACAAAGCAAGTTAATCCTTTGTAAATAAGATAGAGTGCACTGTCACATGCATGCCCACACATTATGAGAGAGTGTAAAATTGTGTATCAAAACAATGCCCTTCATTATGTTACAACTCAGAAAGGATTATATCATTAAGCAGAGTTCAATGACTATTGCAGGCTTCAGCAGCAGGACCCTAGTTATTCCACTAGGTTGAACAACTGCCTTGTAGCCAGTCCTGTGCCACTAAAGCTAGTCATTGCCCAGATGTGCAGTATCAGAAGCAACTCTCAAGCATGAGAGGGACAAGATTGTCTTAAGCAGGAAAAAGTCTTGGGTTTGTTCTTATTTTAGCCATATTCCTGAAGATATCAGCTAGTTGGTCACCTACCTTTTTTCATGTGCTGCTCAGCTGTAAAATGAAGCTGAGACTGAAGGCTAAAGGAGACTGAACGTTTGTGCGAGGAGATCAAGAACCTAAAGCACCTTCTTCCTAGGTCTGTACAAAAAGTAGTGCTTAAATCCCTTCTTCTGGGAGTAAAATGAGAGCCACCAAAGCAGTGGGCTAGGCCAAATGAGAATGACCAGGAAGGGCAAAGTTTCTGCTTCTGGGTTACTATAGCTTGTCCTTAGCACTCTGCACTGTCATGCGGCAGACTATAATTCAGATGATTGTGGGTTTCCCCAGTGTTATTTTTACTGTATCAGTCAAGTCCTTGGGTGTGTTGTTTATCTTCCCACACTTTGCACTACTGTCCTGGAGATATTGCCATTTGAGGCTTCCTTCAGCTTGTTTTTCAAGGACTGGATGGCTCAATGTTTTTTATTTATTCCTTAAATAAAAAAAATAGGCTTCTAGTGTTTAAAGACTGCAAAACTATGCATACTTATCTGAAACAATTACTTGTGAATAAAAGCACATCTCTTACTCAATTATAAGGACTTTCAGTAGCTTGCAGTACTGCATCTTTGAAAAATAAGAATTCTTTCTCTACAGTTTAATGCTGCTCTCTGCAGGAAGTGAGCTGAAATTTCTGTTTCAGTTTATGACAATCATTCACTCCTGCTTTAGGTTTGCCCCATTATGGTAAAAAAAATCAGCATAAATAGCGTTTCAAAACGATGAAAGAAGACAAAGCCAACTCAATAAACGAGAAAAGAATAAATGGATTGCAAAAACAAATCCAAAAATGGCTATTGAACATGGCTACTAAGACAGAAACATAGCACCACTACCCAAAGGATTCTGATAGGGCTTGGTCTGAGAGGATCATGTCCCATAACAATCTCCCCAAATAATCTATAATTCTGCCTATTTGGTTTGTTCTGAGAATGCTTCAGCCTGTCACCGGATGGAATCCAGTTGAGTGGAACCCTGTGTTCCTTGAGTGGCTTCTGTTCATGTAGCAGGATTTCTTCGGCTCCTCCTCCTCCCTGCACCATCTACATATCCCCAAAATGTTCTCCATGGTAAAGGCATGGAGGGAGGTAGAGGTAAGAAGAAGGAATCCCAAGTCCTAGGAGTGGAAAATGCTAATGAAAATATATCGCAGGATGTTACCCAAAAAACAACACAATCAAAGTGGTTTCATATTGTGATGGAATGGAATTATGAAGGCCAAGCTCAGGGAGATAAGCATTTTCTTAGCTCACTGGAACCGCGTGGGAGGAACACAAGGATGAGACTGGCACCTCCCTGAGGAATTCACACTGTTGTGGCTGGAGGACTTTGGGAACTGGGGTTTTAGTCTGGGAAGATTCTTGCTAGAGGTTGTAGCTAATAAACATAGCTGGTCTGAATTTACATGGTCTCTTGGAGTTCCTTGGGCTAGGTCTTGTAAGATTTGCCCCGTTCGACAGAGAAACTCTCGTGACACGTGTGGTTCACAAAGAAGGTTTACTCATGCGTAACGTAGTAATCACAAGCAAAGCCAGGACTGGCTTGGTACAATTGCATCACTTGTTATATTCCCCCCTTCCCGCGCTTTTTCCCGCCTCGTGATCGCATTGCGGCTGTGGGCTATTAGGCCCCCCAATGTCCCCCCTGATCGTTCATGATGGCAGGGTCGGTCAGAGTCCATTGTCCTTGATTGCCAGTCCCCCTCCGGCTGGGTTGGTCCCTCCCTGCTACGTGCAGACCCGCGGGTTCTGTGCTGCGTTGCGATCTTGTTTCGCTGCCCTGCGGCCCCGTTCCTTGCATGCTCGCGCCGTTATCAGTTCATAGTTAAAAGCTTCCGCTGTGGTTTTCCTGTTTAGCTGGCCGCAGGTGGCTCGTTAATTAGCGGCGCTTTCGGTTCCTCTTTTCCCCGCTAGCTACCGCCGGTGGATTCCGCGTGGTCTGGTTGCGAGCTTCCCTGCAGCCCCGTGCTTCCCTGAAGCCTCGTGCTGACCGAACCTGACATGCCGCCCCCCTGACGACAACTCCCCCCCTCGGTCCTATTTCGGCTTCCCGGGGTATTTACTGTAAAAGTCCCGCACTAGGTCCGGCGCCCTTATGTGGGTTTTACTCACCCATTCGCTGTGGGACTTGGGGAAATGTTTCCATTGCACTAGGAGCTGGGTCTGCCCCTTGTGCCTCCGGGCGTCCAGTATCCGGTTGATTTCGAAATGCTGCTCCCCCCCGACCATGATGGGTGGTGGTACTCCCTCCGCCTTGTGCCAGGCGTTCCCCGGCTGGTGCAACTTTAGCAGGCTGCAATGGAACACCGGGTGGATCTTCCCGAGGCTTTTCGGGAGCGTCAGCCTGACGGTCACCGGATTGATGACCTCCGAAATGGGGAACGGCCCCACAAACCTCGGGCTGAGTTTTTTCGATGCCTGGTGCGTCTTTAGGTTTTTGGTTGACAGATACACCTGGTCCCCCACTTTCCACTTTTCCTCGGGGATCCTCTTGCGGTCCGCGTGCTTCTTGTAGTCGGCTTTGGCTCTTTGCAATGCCGCGTGCGCCGCTCGCCGGGTCTCGTCGATTTGGGCGAACCAGGCGTCCAGGGAGTTGATCTGGGATTCCGGCTGAGGCAGCTCCGGCATGGGGACGAAATCTCTCCCGGTGGCTACTTTGAACGGAGAGAACCCGGTGCTCTTGTGGACGGCGTTGTTGTATGCCACCTCCGCGAATGGTAGTAGCTCCGCCCAATCGTCCTGTTGGTGCCCCACGTAGCAGCGCAGGTACTGTTCGAGCCCCCCGTTCAGGCGTTCCGTGGCTCTGTCCGTCTGCGGGTGCGCCGCGGAGGATAGGGCTTGTTTCGTCCCCACCCGCTTCAGGAACTCCCGCCAGAACCGCACGATGAAGTTGCCGCCCCGATCGCTGACGATACGTCGAGGTGCGCCATGGAGTCGGTAGACATGTTGCACGAACAGTCTCGCCAGCCCCTCGGCCGTGGGGACTCGCCGGCACGCTACAAAGTGCGCTTGTTTGGAGAATAAGTCCGTGACCACCCAAATGGCGGTCTTCCCCTTACTCTCCGGGAGCTCCACTATGAAGTCCATGGCAACCTCTTGCCAAGGGCCGTCGGGTTCCGCTACCGACTGGAGTAGGCCTCTAGGTTTGCCTTTGGCTCCTTTCGCTGTTGCGCACACTGGGCAACCCCCCGAGTACGCCTCCACGTCCTTCCGGAGCGTGGGCCACCAAAACTGCCGCCGGATTAAGTGGAGTGTCTTTACGAAGCCGTAATGCCCCGCGCTCCGGCTGTCGTGGGCTCTCTCCATGACCTCCCGTCGGCAACCCTCGGGCACGTACAGCTTTCCTTCGTGCCACCACAACCCCTCTTGGCCGGTTAGCGCCTCTCGGTTCTGCTTGAGCCAAGCGTCCCGCTCCGCCGCCTCCGCGAACCCTTGCCTTACTTCAGACGCCGCGTCCCGTCGCTCCCCCTTGGTCTGGCTTCGGGTCACCGCCTTTGCAGCCAGCCTGCTGGCGGGGATGACGGAGTCCACGATCTCCTCCCGTAGGCTGGCGTGTTGGGGCATGCGAGACAGTCCATCCGCTAAGAAGTTGCGCTTCCCGGGGATGTGTTTCAGTGTGAACCTGAACCTCCCGAAGTACTGGGACCACCGTGCCTGTTTGGGGGATAGCTTACGCGGGGTCTTCAGGGCCTCGAGGTTCTTATGGTCCGTCCACACCTCGAACGTTTCAGTTGCCCCCTCCAGTAGATGCCTCCACGTGGCCAGCGCCCACTTGACCGCGTACGCCTCTTTCTCCCACACCATCCACCTCCTCTCCGTCTCGGTGAATTTGCGGGAGGCGTAGGCGCACGGGTGGATGGCCCCCTCCGGGCTGGGTTGGAGCAGGACTGCTCCCGTTGCCACGTCTGATGCATCCACTTGGATTATAAACCGCCGGTCTGGGTCGGGATGGCGCAGGATCGGCTCCGCGGTGAACCGCCGTTTTAGTTCCTCAAACGCCCCCTGGCATTCTGCAGTCCACGCGAGTGCCATGCTGGGCTTGGGGGTTTCCCAGTGCCCTTGGTTTTTAGCAGGTCGGTTAGGGGAAGGGCGATTTGGGCGAAGTTCGGGATGAACTGACGATAGAAGTTCGCAAACCCTAGGAAGCTTTGGAGTTGCCTCCGGGTTCGCGGCGCTTCCCAGCCCAGGACATCCCTTACTTTCGCCGGGTCCATCTCAATTCCCCGGCTGGATATTCGGTAGCCGAGGTAGTCTAGTTGCTCTCGATGGAACTCGCATTTCGAGAGCTTTGCGTACAGCTGTGCCTTCAGCAGTCTCTGGAGCACCGTGCGCACCAGGCTCACGTGCTCCGCCAGGGTCTCGGTGTAGATGAGGATGTCGTCCAGGTAGACCAGGACGCCCCGGTAGAGTAGGTCGTGCAGCACCTCATTTATTAGCTGCATAAATACCCCCGGGGCCCCTTTTAATCCGAACGGCATCACGGAAAACTGGTAGCTTCCGAGCGGGGTGTTGAACGCCGTCTTCCACTCATCTTTTGCGCGGATCCTAACTCTGAAGTAGGCTTCGCGCAAGTCCAGTTTTGTGAACACCCTCCCCTTCGACAGATGCGACATCAAGTCCTTCATCAGGGGGAGGGGGTATTTGTACTCCGTGCTGATTGCGTTCAGCCCCCGGTAGTCTACGCACATACGGAGCGAGCCGTCCTTCTTCTCCCGGAATAACACCGGGGCCGCTAATGGTGACTTCGCGGGTTGGATGAATCCCCGCGCTAGGTTCTTGTCTATGAACTCGCGCAGGGCCCCCATCTCCCTCCTCGACAGGGAGTACATTTTCGGCTTAGGCAGGGTCGCTCCTGGCTCTAGCTCGATGGCGCAATCACTGGGCCGGTGTGGTGGGAGCTGGTCGGACTCCTTCTCCCCGAACGCCGCCGCCAGGTCTCGATACTGCCTCGGGATTCCGCCGCCCGTCGGGGGTTCCCCGGGTCCGGCCCCTCGCTTTGCGGTCGCCTCGCCAGTCGCCGCTGCCTCCCTCGCCTCGGGATCGTGGCGGGTCTCCGGGGTCCCGGCGCTGCTGCTGCTGCTGTTGCCGCCCGGGTCTCGGGCCCCATCTGCTCTCGCCCCGTCTCCCGGTGTCCCGGACCCTCCGCTTGCCCGCCGGTGGTTGCGGCTGCCTCCGTCTCCCCGGCTCGGTCCCCTCTGCTCTCGCCCCTCGCCGGTCTGTCGACCCCGAACCGCACTGCCTCCGCCGTCCAGTCGACTCGTGGATTCCGCCGCCGCAGCCACGCCAAGCCGAGTACCACCGCGTAGTCGGCCACCGGGACCACCACGAACCTCAGTTCTTCCCGGTGACTCCCGATCGTCATCTGGACCGGCTCGGTGTAATACTGAGCTGGCCCCCCCCCTGCCAGCGTGCCATCTAACTGGCTGAATGAAATGGGCTCCCGGAGGCGCCTCAGCTGTAGCCCGAGCCCCGAGACCACCGCTGGGTGCATCAAGCAGTGGGTGCAGCCCGAGTCCAGTAGCGCCCGTAGCTGCGCCTCCCTCCGGATCTCACCCCCGGACGTGTATCCTCACCCGGAACGGTGGGCAGTCCTCGTCTCCTATTGGGTCCGCGCGCCTCGACTCCCCTGCTCGCACTGGGACGCCGTTCAGTGCGAGCGCGCCTCGTTTCCCGCCGGCTCCGAGTCCTCTCCGGAGGATGCTGTCTCCGGGGTCGCCCACCACCCCCGTCCTTTCTCGGTCACCGCCGCCACTGCCCCCTTCCGCGGTCGGTCACCGGTCCTTTTCCCGTTCGCACGCGGGGTTTTGACTTCGGGCCGTGGTGGGGCGCCTTCCCGCTCCGTCGGGCACTGCGCCGCTCGGTGGCCTCTGCCTCCGCATCGGAAGCACAGATTCGGGGCTCTGGTCGCCTCTCGCCTCCCGGTGGACTGCCGTCGACCGCTCCGTCTCTCCTCGGGGTCCTCTCCCTCGGCCGGTCCCTCGTCTGGTCCCGTCGTCTTGTGCTCTGTTGGATCTGCCGCCACGCCGATTCCGCCGTTCCGGCCAGCCAGATCCAATCCTTCACTGTGGACGGGTCGTCCCGCCCCAGTGCCCGTTCCAGGATCTCTGGGTTGAGTCCCCTCTTAAAATACTTCACCTTCAGGGACTCCGGCCAGTCCGCGAGCTTCTCGGCCAACCTCCGGAACTCCAGGGCATATTCCGATACCGATTTGCCCCGCTGTCTGAACTGTAGGATGTCGTCCTCCGCCCGCTTGGCGCTCAATGTGTCCTCGAATCTGTCCCGGAGCGCCTGCATGAAGTCCGGGAAACTCCGTAGTTCCGCCGCGTTGGCATCGTACAGCCCGATCACCCAGCTGGCTGCTTGGCCATCTAGCAGCTCGGCCACGTAGGATACCCTGTCCTCGTCTCTAGCGAATAGGTGACCACCCCTCTGCATGAACCCCCTGACGTGCGTCAGAAAGTGCGGCAGCTGTTCGGGGTCCCCTGAGAACTTCCCAGTGATACCTCGAAGTCTCAGGGCGTCTGCCGCCCGTTGGTCCTCCGACCGGGGCGCCGTGGGTGGTGCCGGCGGGGGTGTCGGACCGCCCCCCCGTCGCTCGCCTCCTCGTTCACCGCCGGTGGCCCCACTCTCTGTAGTAGGGTCTGGAGCATCGCCTCCACGGCGTCTAGGCGTCGCTCGACTCTCTCCTCTAGTCGGGCGAATTTCTCGCTCCACTCACGGTTCCGGAACCCCGAACCCCGGGTCATCGTAACGCCTGAATCGTCTGGTCCTTGGTTCACGCCCATCGACCACCGCTCGGATGGAGTGCGCCCGGCCCTGGCCGCTGCCCCGTCGCTCCCGGGCGGCTCCGACCGCCCTTCCGCGAGCCTGGATCCCTCGCGCTCCAGCTGACCCACGGATTCCTCGTCGCTGGTCATGCCTGTATTGAGAAAGAAAACGCTCCTCGGTGGTACCGGGTAGCGCTGACGGTGAGTCCTGGCTTTATGTAAGATTTGCCCCGTTCGACAGAGAAACTCTCGTGACACGTGTGGTTCACAAAGAAGGTTTACTCATGCGTAACGTAGTAGTCACAAGCAAAGCCAGGACTGGCTTGGTACAATTGCATCACTTGTTATATTCCCCCTTCCCGCGCTTTTTCCCGCCTCGTGATCGCGTTGCGGCTGTGGGCTATTAGGCCCCCCAATGTCCCCCCTGATCGTTCATGATGGCAGGGTCGGTCAGAGTCCATTGTCCTTGATTGCCAGTCCCCCTCCGGCTGGGTTGGTCCCTCCCTGCTACGTGCAGACCCGCGGGTTCTGTGCTGCGTTGCGATCTTGTTTCGCTGCCCTGCGGCCCCGTTCCTTGCATGCTCGCGCCGTTATCAGTTCATAGTTAAAAGCTTCCGCTGTGGTTTTCCTGTTTAGCTGGCCGCAGGTGGCTCGTTAATTAGCGGCGCTTTCGGTTCCTCGTTTCCCCGCTAGCTACCGCCGGTGGATTCCGCGTGGTCTGGTTGCGAGCTTCCCTGCAGCCCCGTGCTTCCCTGAAGCCTCGTGCTGACCGAACCTGACAGGTCTGACATTAATCTTCCCAGACTAAAACCCCAGTTCCCAAAGTCCTCCAGCCACAACAGTGTGAATTCCTCAGGGAGGTGCCAGTCTCATCCTTGTGTTCCTCCCACGCGGTTCCAGTGAGCTAAGAAAATGCTTATCTCCCTGAGCTTGGCCTTCATAATTCCATTCCATCACACATATCGACGTATGAAATCAATTTTTCATCCTAAATAGTATCAAACTAAACAGCAATTTATGGCTTTTTTTTTAAGGTAGGTGATAGATTGCTAGAGCTATTATTGCTTTTGTTACTATTAAACCACCAGGTTATACAGGAGAATTTAGAAATATTAACATCTTTTAATAGTAACTATAATGGCAATAATGAATCAATAAAGAAATAACTGTGGATGTATCTTCTAGGTTAGGATGTTGTTATAAGTATAGAATGTGCTGCCTATAATCAATTAACTAATATTGTTAGATGAAGGAAAACATTATATTTAAAAATTATGTTCTTTCTTGTATACGTGTAAAGTGCATGACAGAGTTTTTCCAGATGACCAGCCTCTCTCTCCCAGACCCTCTCAACTACATTTAACATGAATCCAAGCTGGATCCAAGTTATTTTGAAAGTTTAGAGATCTGTTCAGAATGCGGATGTTTTGAGCACAACCTTATCAATGTGTCTAATAAGTATCAAGTTCACTGAATCATCAGCCAATCAGTGCTTGGCCTTCCTGGCCCATAAGGGAACATAGACAACTGTCATCCGATCAGTGCTGAGCCCCTGACAGCAGCTGAGCCCCTTACCAATGGCCTCAAGTTCCATCAGAAGCCACTCTCTCTTTACAGAAAGAATAGAAAATACACTGTTGCATTTTCCATTCTCACTGCCCTATGATCCATGTATTTCTGTACATGTCTTGGTGAACATTTATCCACTGTTATGCAAAAAATCCCAAAGACGGTCTGAGGGTAAGCTGTGTGAGGGGAGGTTGATGGTTAACAAATATGCAAAAATGTGTTGAAAAAGCTTCCCTCTTCCAGTGACAGCAACCTCCGTGGTCTTCCAATCTCCTGTGACCTAATGCTAGTGAACTAACAGTATTAGAATATTACACATGTGTCTGATGGTCTTAAGATGAAACTAATTCAACATTTTTTTTCATATTTATTGGATACCCCAGAGAATATCTGTAAAAGATTGGCTGACAACTGTACTTTACTGGAAAGTTAAAGTGGATGAAGGGGCTCTTACTCAGATGATACGGCTTGTTCTGCTGTTGTCTCATTTTGCTTTAAAGATGCAGATAGACTCTTGAATTATATACCAAAAAAACTTGGAGCTTTCACTGTATAAGGAATTCTGGATTAATGGAGCCTGAGGAGCAACAAAGAATACTGTTCAATGTTGGATTGAGTACAAGATTTACATCAAATTATGTTTTCTGTTTATAAACTGGCTATTTATGTAATACAAAGACTGATATACTATTTTGTGGGGTCAAGGTTTAATGGCGTTTAAAAATTGGGCTGATTGTTAATGTATATATGTAATATAATATACTGTATATGTTATTTCCTTTTATTCCTGTTTTTTGTCTTTTTCCTTTTTATTTCCATTCCTTTTCTGTCTCACTCTCCCCCACTTTTATAAAAAAAACTTTTCTACCAGTAGCTAGCAGATCCCAGTGGGAAACCAGTAAGTAGGACACAAAGTTTGTACTTTCTGGTATAACAAGGAATATTGCTGTTGATCATAGAGGTAGCATAACAGCTGTGATGACTAAGATATAAGAGAAGATAGGCTAGATCAATCTAGCAGTGTCTCTAGCAGCCCTCTGTTCTTCTCTGCGGCCAACCAGATCCCTACATGGAGTTTATGAGAGGACATGTGAAGTAGCACACAGTTGCTCATCCATCCTAGCAACTGGTTCTCGGCATCATAACAGTAGATAGTACATAGCCATCATGACAATTTGTTTTTTCTCTGAATTTGCCTAACCCTGTCTTAAAGCCATCGAAGTGGGTGGCCATTACTAAGTCTTATGTAATGAATGCTCTTTTTAAAAATTATGTCTGCTTGAAGAGATGCATTCTTTTACTATCCTATATTATTTACCCTTCATCTTCACTGTAGGAAACTAACACTATGAGAGATGGGAAAAGACATATTGATCCATTATCTCCACGATCATTTTGTCCCTAAACTAAAAAGTTCCAGACATTATAACCTATTAGAGTTGATCAGTTTGTTTGCCCTTTTCTGCACTTGGTCTACTTCTACAATATTTTTTAAAGTGCAGTGTTCAAAATGTAGTGTTCCCTCCAGTAGAATGAGTTTTCCTTATTTCACATTAGTGGAATGAGTGGATTCTAAAATAATGACATCAGAATATTGTTGTCAAAGTTCTGAGTACTTTAGTGTCCATAAGATGGTGCTCTGTTTCTTCTGAGTGAATTAATGTTGCTTTTCTCAATCAAAGCAACTGTATAGTCCTTCCATTCTTTCTCACTGCTGCCAGTGAAAGCTTATTAATTTTCCATTGTTTGTGCTGTGTGGCTTTCTATGTTGACAGGGGGAAAGAACTGAAAAAAAATCCATGGAAATTCATTCTCCTTCATTCCACTGTAATAAAATGAATAAGCTGTGAGGACATCTGAAGTTTTGCAGTTTTCCCACAGTCAGCAAGATCTCCACGAGTTGATGATTAGATTTTACTGTTGGTTCAGGATGTCATGATTTGCAGGCTCCTTGTACAGGCAATTCCTCAAAACAACTAACTGGACACATTATCAGGCAGAGGTTGGTAGCAGTGTGTGAATTCCAAACTTCACACTTTTTTTTTTCTGATCTGAAAATCCATTGGGATAGACATCAATGCCAATTAAAATTGTTCAATAGACAGCACAAGGAATAGAGCATGCTGTCTCTCCAATATTGAGAACAGGCCTCTTTTATGGGTGAGCTCATTCATGGTAAGGGCTACATCAACACTGACAGTGCTCTCTGTCTAAATACTGAGGAGGAAAATCTCAGCTTCTCAGAGATTTGTAAAGACCAGGACTACTGCCTTCATTTATCACATTTTCCTCCAACCTTCTTCTAAAGAATTCAGCTTTCATGATTGTCCTTCTCCATTTTTATCTTGACTACCCTAAAATAGATTAGGATGAGAGATAGTATGAAAGACAGATAGGATAAAAATATCCATATTAAATAACAAACAAACCTGAAATCATGAATGATTTGAGCAGAAATCTGAACCCAGATCTTCCTTGTCCATGTCTGATGCTTAAATCATCACTTATTTGTTCATTATTGTGGCTTGGCAATTGAGCCAAGTACCAAAGCCAGAATAATACAAGCCTATAGTACAAATGAAAGACCATGTCAGGACTGAAGGACAAATTAATAGGTGGAGCTAAAGAACAAAGCAAGAATCAGCACTAATGCAGAGCAAAGGACAAGCCAGGGACCAGTATAAAAGATAAATCACAAGATGCATGTCAGAATCAGAGGACTGAAGAGAAACTAGGCTGAAGGAGATACAGGAATACATCAGCAGGAACAGAATCAATCTAGCCACTCTGTGCCACTCTATGCATTTGAGGAAGTAAGCTGCACTCATTAAAGCTTATTATGCCTTTTAATAAAATCTGCTAGTTGGGAAAGATGCCACCAGATTCCTGATTCTTTTGCCAGGAATACATCAGGAAGCCCTTTGTAACATTTTGTGTCCCAACAAGGTCTAATGGTATGCTGGACAAGCAGTCACTTCAAGTCTGGAAAATTCATTGAGAAAGTTTCCATATAAACTTCAGTGGATCTTCACACAAACCAGCCATATATTTATCCATTTGATATTTATCAATTAACCCATTTATACTAGGTGGGGAAATTTTTGTGCCAAGGATTGCACAAACTGCTTGAGTGGCATGCCTGGCCTACATTCTGGAAAGTGGGCAGGGCAGGGCAGGGCAGGGTGGAAAATGGGGTGAATTTGGAGGAAAAAAAGGGGGGGGGGAATCCATTAATATTTTTAGCTGTTTTTATGTCTTCTTTAGTTTTGTATGCTGCCCAGAGTCCATTGGAGTTGGGTGGCCAATAAATTTAAATAAACAAATAAGAAATACTGTCCTGTTTTCCATTGCATCTCAACTAAATGTAATGTTTTCAAAACATTACAGCTTTGCAAAAACTTTTAAAATAACATAAAATGCTAACATCCGGATTCAGTAGCATATCATATCACTACAGTCTGGGGATGTCAGGAAGAAGCTCCAGGACTGGAGGGGAGGGGAAATACTGCAATCAGGAGTTGAACTGGCAATTCCTGATTTACATCCTGTATTTTTCATAAGAATTCAATGCAGTTAACACAGCAACATATTCCAAAATGTAGATAAGCAATGGTATGTTACTCTTTTCTTATCAGCAAAATATTATAGATCTCCAGCATGCTAGGGGTAAGTTATATTTTTGATTATAAATACTATTTCGTATTCACTTTCTATGGTCTACAGAGAAAGTGAAAAAAGCATTTTATTACCATCACTCATAATGTTACTGATAATTAATATTGCATTTAAGCAAGACAAATATACAAAGAGCACTTTGTCTGACATAAGAAAAATAGATTCTAAATGTTTCAGGGCAACTACAGAATTTTATTCAAGTAATACTTGTTGAAAATTTAAAATTCAAAATATTCCTCTTGATGTGGCTTCCTTCAATTACATTTATTATTGTGCTTTTTCCAGTGGAGGGCACTGCTGGTCTTATAGAAGAATGAGATATTCAATGCAACTTATGTGGAAGTTGGCAAAAGAGGATTTATCTCTCTCTGAGATCTGGATTATGAGTCAGCAGCAGATGATAAATTTAGATATTTATGACACCACCATTTCCCACCCTTGACAGTATGGTGCTAAATATCAGATAAGTTGTTCTAAAAGTCACCAGCAGTAGTTTAGTTCAAGGAGGGGAAGCTCACTTAAAGAAATGATTTACTCTGAGTTTTGCTGATGCATCTTCAGAGTCAGCAGCTTCTTCAAAAGTTGACGCGTTTCTATTGAGATAATGAAACCCTTCAATGAAAAAAGTCCCCACTTCTTAAGTAGAAGATAGAGTGAAGCAAATAGCATCAACTCTTCTAGATGCTTGTGGATCCCGTGCTCCCTTCGGAGAGAGAGAGAGACCAATACCCTGCACTGTACACGCAACTAGCTCACAGATTGCCTCTCCTTCTGGTTCTGGAACTTTTTCTCTTGGTTCCAAAATAATTTCTGTTTTCATTCCCACTTTCTCCTCTTAATAACATACATGCTCTTCCACAGCTGTATTCACTGTAGCCAGGATAAACGGCACACCACACGGTCTACTGCAGTGCTGCTACTCAACTTACCTTCCACAGATAATAATTTTAATGGATGAAATTATCTGGTGACATTAGTCCTTATATCGGCAAATAAATGTTAACCTCATGTTTCATTGAGATTACTGATAATATGGGACTAGGAAGTAAGGATACTTGCGCTTGATGATTTTATGTGCAAATGTCCCTTTGAGATCACCCCATCTTTTTAAACAACATTTGTTTCAGAGCCCAGCTGGGTAAAAGAGCTGGGATAGGGGGGATTTGCTGAAGAAAACTGGTAGGCAGGGAAAGAGGAATTCACCCTAGAAGCGAACTCTGCATTTAGTTGTGGGAAAGACATAAAATAATGAAACTTGTGATTCAATCACTTTTAGTTACAGGAAAACTTTTACCCCAAAATCTCAATCCTGTCTGATATTTATAATATGAGTGACTCCCAGTAAAATGATGGATATACAGTAGGATCTTTTTTGACATGTAGCAGAATTGATCTGGCCCTGTCAAAGATCTAATAAGGAAGATCGGGTTTACATGGTTAACTTGTGAGGGAGGGAGGGAGGCAGGCAGGCAGGCAGGACAGCCTGGAACTTATTCATCATTCAGTATAATACATTAAAAATATCCTTTAGCTCCTTCACTTATCATCCAGCAGAGGAAGCAAATACTCAAGAATTCCTTTTCAGTGGCTGCCAGTGGAATAAAACCAAGGGACACCTACATGCAGAACCTGCAATATTTAGTTTGCTGCATAGGAAGAATCTAAACTTTGCTTTCTTGACTAGGAGTACAAATTCAAGGCAGGGAAAAACAAAGCAAAACTAAAATGTGACTCACAATAGCACAAGACCTACAAAGTAGGATAAGCAAATTGTAAAAACATTAAGTATTTCGCTAAGCTGCCATAGATACCTGTTTGAAGAAATAGGAGAAAGAAATAGACTATCGAAAGCAACCCTAGAGAACTGATGAATAAAGAAGGCGAAAAAACAAGCAACACCTGTTCCAAGCATGTAACACTGTCAGTTTATTTTAGAGCAGTCATTGGCCTTCATAGGTTTTAGAGATTAAAAACCCATAAGCAATTCCAGGAAACAAAAAGGCGTAATATCCAAAAAGGCGTTATTAAGGGCTTTTTATTTTTAAACCCATCTACCTTGTATTAAATTAAATGACATCAGACAATTGATATATGCCAAATGTGAATCACATTACCTACCAAGCTCTCTCTCTCTCTCTCACACACACACACACACACACACAATGCACAAATAACTTAAATAAACTGTTTGGGCTCACACCCTGAAACAGTCTATGACAAAAAACAAACAAAAAACAAAATAGACTCCAGTTGCAAAAGCTGGAACGCATTCTGCGTAGTGCAGGGTTTCTCATCCTTGGCAGCTTGAAGATGTGTGGACTTCAATTCCCAGAATTCTCCTGCCAGCCCACTGGAGAGTTGAAGTCCGCACATCTTCAAGTGACTAAGTTGAGAAACGCTGGCTTAGTATGTTCTGTCCTCTTGTGAAAGTGGAATCAGTAAGCAATTGTTCAGCTGTTTGTTTTCTTTGGGCAGATGGGGCACAGCTGGCTCTGGGTATCTTCCTTTAGGTTCGGTGCTCCTTTATTTCTCTTTGCCCCAGCTTCCTGGAATGGGGGCAGGAGGGATTTTGTCATGTACAGTGGGGTGTTTTGTGTCTAGCAATGTCCCCTTCCTGATGCCAGTGTTGCTGCCTGCATCTGCGTTAGTTCCATGGAGAAAGACGAGGAAACAGAAGAGGAAATGAATAAATGCAGAGCTCTGCTCTTTCCCACACCTCAATAATTATGCGCATCCCGATGCATAATGGAGATCCTGAGCTAATAATGGCAGTGATGAGTGGGGTGGCAGAGGTTGCATGATGATTGTCCTGGGTCTTAGCCAGGCCAAGTCAGCTGCGGGTTTTTACGCACTTGTCATGGAGATAAGGGGGCTCTGCCCGCGTTAAAGGACAAGCCCCTGCTGGTACACAGAAGGGCTTTGGAATGCAAGCATTGTATGTTATTAATTCCCTTCCCCCACTTTTTCTTATTTTCTGCTCTCCCCTCCCACCCCCTTTTAATCCAGGCTAGTCTTCGTCCAGAGAGGAAGCTTCTGGGTGCTTAGAACCAGCAAACAGGAAAGATTTGTACAGAGGTTTGGCAAGGGGAGTTAACAAGCCAGGCTACAAGAAACAAGGGAAGTATCACTGTGCCCTACAAAATGTATGAAATATTTGTCTTCTTTCATGAAGCAGACAGACTACACCTGCTTCAAGTGCAAGTTTGGTTCCTTATTGGAGGAGAAAGTGAAGGGACTTGAAAAGAACGTTTCTACGCTGAAATGCATCAGAGAAGGAGAGAAGTTCCTGGGCAGGATAGCTGAAGCTCTCCAAGAATGGCAGAGAAATGAAGACAACACCAAAGAACAAAAGGACTCCTTTGGCAAAGGGAAACACAGACTATGACTCAACGAAGCAAGAGAATCAGGAGATCCATTGTCTTCCAGGTGCCCATAACTAGGATGTGATAAAGAGGCTATCAGATTATTCAAACTCAACAAGAATTATCATTTTCTCCTAATTCATGGGACATTAGAAGACTATAACATACCCAAAGTGCTTGTGAGCCAGCGTGAGTCTGTTGCAAACAAACTGGGTCAAACTAACTTTATATCCTTTGTTGGTAGAGTTATTAGCATAGTAGATCAGGAGAATGCCATAAACATACTGTATTACATCTGAACCTCACCAAAGTATTGGATAGACTACCTTTTTTATTTATTTATTTTATTTATTTTCAAATTTGTATGCCGCCCATCTCCCCCAATGGGTGACTTGGGGCGGCATGCAATATTCTGCTTCATAAAAGTTTAAAATATGGGCTAAATGATACTATTGTTAGAGGATTCACAGGCAAAGACTGCCCATTAATGTCTTTGCTCTAACCTGGAGAGAAGTATTCAGTGGCATGTTCTAGGGCTCTCTCCTGGGCCCTTGGGCCATTCAACATTTTTATCAGTGATGTGGAGGGAATTGAGGGGATACTTACTTATCTTATTGCATTAAATGTAAAAATCAGCAGTTCCATTACAACTTTGGGCAGTGTACAGTATAAAAATTTAAAACAATCCACACTATACAAAAAGAGCATCTGGAGAAACAACCATCATTTCACCAATCAGACAACCCACAAGGGGCATGGAAAAGGGGTGTGGAAAAAGAGCCAGGGCTCATCTAAGTAAGGTCACGGTGGGGGCCATATGAGCGTGCAGGGGACACAAAGCATTGTTGCTTTAGAGGAGAGGTGGCTAATGCTTTAGGTAAAAGAGAAGAAACATTCAAAAAAATCTAGACAGGCTTGAGCAGGAGCATGAATGAATTGGATGGGATTTAACCAGGAGAAATACAGAACATTACATTTCTGGGTAGGAAAAAAGTAAGACACAACTATAGGATGGAGAGACCTGGCTTGGCAGTAGTAAACCAGATAGCAATCACAACCAGATGAGCTAATCCTGCTTTACTGTAAAGCTACACTGACAGGATCTTGCAAGTCTGAAAGTATAATTCTCCCCCCTCCCCCATCTCTTTTACAGCCCAAGAAACTAGGGAGGGTCTCTTCTGAGCCTCTTGCCCTGCCCACTATGCAGCTGTGGGCTATGCTGTCTCTTATCTGACCAGTCCCTTGGCAGCATCTCTTGGCCCCATCTCCCAAGGTCTTTCCCACATATCATTACAGGGTGTCCTTGTGGACCACAAGTTAAACATGAGCCAGCCATGTGAGGCAGCTGCTAAAAAGACAAATGTTACCTTGGGGTGTATTAGCCAAAGCATAAGAGTCTACATAATGAGAAATAATTGTTCCACCATATTTTATCCCAGGCAGATTCCCCTTGTCGTACTGTATCTAGTTCTGGTCACCACAGTTCAAAAAGGACAGGGAAAATGTCAGAGAATTGCTTCCAAGAAGTTAAAGAATCTGGAAACTAAGCCCTATGAGGAACAGTTAAAGGATCTGGGTATGTTTAGTTCATACAAAAGAGAATCAAGGGGCAATTCAAAAACACTCTCTGAACACACAAATGAAAATGGACTTATTCTCTATTGCCCCAGAGAACAGAACAAGAACCAAAGGGGCAATAGAGAATAAATCCATTCTCTGTTGCTACAGGGAAGAGAATACTACAGGGAAGCAGGGACAGGAGTCCTGAAGAACTTCTCAACTATATGCATGGTCAGCTGATGGAACGAGTGGCCACATGACATGGTTTCTTCCCCTTTGCTACAGGTCTTTAAAAACAAAGGCTGGATAGATGTCTGTCAGAGATGCTGCAGCAGAACCTACACTGAGCAGGGGTTGGACTGGATGACCTCAAAAGCAGCTTCTCACTCCATGATACTATATACAAATAAATGTTATTTCTTTATCATCATAGAAAAAGCAGTGTAGTTGATTAGAAATAGCCTTCCTATATAGAATAGCTCCAGAAAAGATGAAGACATTTTCCCCCCTTCTCACCAGCCTGCTAGGTTTCAGCTCTCACCTCATAACGATACACAATAGCTCTGGGATTAGTTTTCTTACCAATAGAGACAGGGAAAGAGAGGAATTAAGAAAAACAGTATATTTCTTGTCTCTTTCTCTCTGCCCCATCCCTCTCCCCATGTCACGAGCAAACTAGAGCTCTGTTGTGGTCAGTGGTAGGACATGCAAAGTAATGTTTCAGATTCTGCAAGGGCCTGTTTTGTGTTTGAAGCAGACTAGTATCATGTGTGATTCAATTGACTATGGGAAAGCAATGACGGCTATAAGGTGGATGGGAGAGGGAGAAAGAAATCTTCTTCCATAATTAGCAAAAAGGTAGAATGTAAGAACAGACCCCACCCTGCCATTTTGAAATATGCGTACATGGAGGCGCATGGTTGACATTTGTGTGGGCAAAGACCACCTCCGTTAGACTTTCCCCCTACTTTCTAAAATAAACATTAAGTGTATTTGCAACCACAGCCCAATCTTTAATTTCTTTACTTTAAAGGGTAATATCATGTTGGCAGGAGAATTCAGTATTGCTGTGCTTTTAAAATAAGATTTTTAAGTTTCCTATTGTAAGATGAAGTTGGCACTACTTCAGGGTTTTGTTTTGATTTTAACTTTTTTTTCATTTCCTTTTTGATAACTTTCTAAGCGGGAGAGTTCAATTTTCTTTTCATTATTTTAAAGATCCCTTGGTCTAATTTAATTTATGGAACTGACTAAGAGATTCTAAGAAATCACTGACGTTTTACTCATCTGGTATCACTGCCACAGGTCTGGTCCTTTAGGAGATTCAGTGAGAAAGCCCAAAACACTCCATTCTCATTTTATAGGCCTGTAGTTTCCTATTACTTAAACACAAAATTGTTTTATGAATTGCGCTATGCTGTTAATATCACTTGATTCTCTCTTTACAGTTTTGAAGAACAATTGTGACTAATAGGTGGTTGTTCTTTTAAGCACCAGATATTTGTAATCCCATACACCTGGCAGGATGTGAGTTATGCTTAGTTTGGTCTGGCAAAGTACATGCAATTGATGCATACAGTATTGATCATGTGATAAAGAACTGGATAACAAAAACATCTCATTGTATAGAATTAAAATAAGCAATTGAAGCTAAACCAGATACCTCTATCATGCTGGATACTACTACATGCATACAGGGGTTTCTGAGTGCTAAACTTCACCAATTTATTGCCTTCCAGATGTCTCAGGAAACAGGATATTATAGAATTCCTGATCTGCTTCACCTGAGGTTTTTTAAAATGTTACTTTAATGAAATAAATAAAGAACACACAGCACAGCAGTAGTCTTCAGTATTATCTTTATGTCCAAGGATACTTTGGAGTTTCATAGCACTCCAAGACAATAACAGTGCCAGTTGACTCTGACCAATGTTTTGAAAAGAGAGAAGAGAGGTAACTGAAATCTTGGAGGGATATAAAAGGGGGTGAGACATGTCTGCTCCAGTTTTCTTCTAGTCAATGGCTGTTTTGTGACTGGCCATGCTCACATAGTCGCTCACCACTATTCCGTGGCAGCCATTTTTTGAGTGAACCCAGGACACGGTCTCAGCATTCTCAATACACCCAGTACTCTAACAAGATTGTAAATTCTGTAATGTGCAAGCAGAAATCATATATAGCACGAAGAGAGTAAATCCATGTCTCCTGAGAAATAGATCCCATTGATTTCAGCAAGACCTACTCTCAAGGGTGTGAGCACACAGTTACAACTCAAGATTTCTAAATGAAGAGCAATGGTTCTCAGTGGAGACATAGCAACACCCAACTGATCTCAAAAACTAATCAGGGCCAGACCTGGCTAGTATTTGGATGGGAGGCTGGCTAGAAATCCCAGGGATTCAACCAGAATGGGAAAAAGACATCCCAGAACAAGGCAGTGGCAAACCATTCCTATATTAATGCAAAAAAAGAAAAACAAAAAAACCCCAAAACAAAACAAAATAAAACTCTACGCTGATGTCTCCAAGAAGTCACTAGGAGTCAAGCTCAATTTAACAGATTTTATTTTTTTCCTACAGATAATTCCTGCTATGGATGCAAAAACTAAAAATTTAGTTTTTTAATGGCCAAATCTTTACAAGAAGTTGGCATTTTTGCCCCACATCTTACAGTGTTTCAGGTGAAAACGTCAACATTTTGTAAAATTTGAAGATATCATGAAATATTGGACCTTAAAATAATTAGAAAGTTAAATTAATTTTTCTTTAATTTTGAGATCCTGGGGTGTGCCAAGGCCCTCACAAGAACCATGTTTCTGATCTGGGGCTTATGTGATGGCCCTCAAAAGCTTTCAGTTATGATAGTGTGTTCCTCATGAAAGAAAGTTTTGTGGACTACTGATTCAGATTTGCAATGATTTTTTACTAAAATGGATTTTGTTGTATGATGAAGTTTCAAAAATATATTAGATTTATACACGTTGGGGATTCTTTACCTCCAAAAAAGCAAGATAGCTTTTTAAAGAATGGAAATATTTTGGCTTTTGAAGTAATTTCTCTCTGAGAAAGGAAAATAAAACTCTTAATAACAATCTTATTCCAGGCTAAATTCAAATAAAACCTGGCCAAATTTTCACATTGTTCTATTATAACTAATAACCCATGTGTAAATCTCATTAAATTCAATTGGATTCAGCATAGTTTTCTCATGTGGAATTTCAGTCATTTAAAAAAAAAAAAGTTTAGGCTAGGTTTCCATAATATAAATCTCCAGAAGGTAAGGAAAAAGAAGCTGCAGGCTTAACCATTTCTGCTTTAAATGAAATGGCTGTCCCATGATATTTTAAAAACTTGGTTCATTGTTTTTGCCTTGAGGAAGCAGGTTATGTGTGTATGTAAAAATATAGCAAAAATGTTCCATTGAGCTGTTGTCTAGATCAGAGATTTTAAAAGTTTTTTTATGCCTTGTTAGTCTTTTTTTTAAAATCCCTAGAACCTCTGATCAAAAGGCAAAGCTCTAGCAACAGCAAATTGGCTGCAATTGAGTGAATATATTTTCCCCTTTGTTTCTCAAGGAACTCCATCAAGTTCGTGCAGAACCTGGTTTGAAAAACTGTGGTCTAGATGAATTTCAGATGAGAAGAAACATCTATTCCAGCCTTAGACATTCCTAATAAGTTTATATGAAGGACAAGAAAATGGTTTTCAAGCACTTTGGAATAGAATGATTGTAGTTATGCACCCATGAAATGAAGGATTCCAAATTTTTGGACACCTTTTCATTTTTTAAAAAACAATACTCTTCTGAAGTTGTTAATATAGAGAAAATGACACATCTTGTCCTGAAGGACTCCCCAGAATATATAACAAGCCACATTGTGGTTTACAGGGAGGCTAACATTTCTGAGGGAGAATCTTTTAGGGTCGGGACACATCTCCCAGAGTTTTGCATTGCATGTTCATGAGTTGCCATGTATATTCTGTCATGATAATGATTATTTTTTCTTTCATCCCACAAATCTTTCTTCATAGGGAAATCTCTAGATAAATTTCTCATTCCTTTCCTGAATTAGTTTAATAGACTAGGCCTCAGAGCCCCTACTCAAGGTATAGGTTTGGACCCATAAGGCCTGTATTGCTTAGGTGCCATTAGGTTAAATCTAATGGTACTGCTAAGGCTGATCCATCAGCCATTGATCTGATGGCCCCCAGATACATTCATCAAAGCTAGCATTTACGCTAGTACTTAAGCTAGCTAGTTAGTGCTTTTATCAGAAGAGCTGGGTGGACAGCAGAGAAAGCTGCAATTGCACTCAGAACTTATTTTTCTAGAGCACAGGCAGCCTCTAGATTTTGTTCAATTCCACAATTGCTGTTGAATTGCAATTGTTAAGGTGATAAAGGGGAAAGTTATTAAATGCACATTGAGGAATTAATTTAATGTAATTTTAAAATTAAAATTCATCAAATTATAATTCATGTTAAATTCAAATTAAATTAAATATTTAGTTTCTGTCCTGGCCCCCTGCTTAACTCTTAAAGTCCAAGAGCAGATCTTGACTCATCAAAATTGATCCATAACTGGAGTCCAGAGGATCAACTGGACCTACCTCTTGAAATATTATGTCTCAAATAACAAGCTAGTTGTTATTTTTTGGGGGGGAGGCCAAGATCCAGGGCAGGTTGGACAATAATATAAATTAATGTGATTTTCTCCTTTTTTTGGCATGAGGATATTTCTTTTTCATGTTATTTCTGACCATGAATTAAACATAAGAAGTAACTTAAATTATTTATATATAAATAAACAAATAATAAGTAGATTGCTTACTTCCCAACCAAAAATTAATGGGAAATTAAACCATCATTATTTAGCAGTTTTCCAAATCACGGCCGTGCAATCCTGGGAGGGTTCTGGGGACTGACCCTGATTTATGTTGATTAAATGCTTGAAGAAATGAAAACCACTCCATCAGCATTTGAAGAGACATCAGAGCAAGATATACTTCCAAACTCAGGCTGCCACTCTGCACAGAGGGAGATTAAATATGGACAAAATCGAAGTTATGTCAAGAAGGAGCTTAGTATACTTAAATCTTCAGTCTAATGAGGCTGCAGCATTATATTAAAAATGACTGAGATCAAATGCAATGTAGGAGGCTATGATCAAATCTTCTAACATGTTTTATTTTTCTCTTTAAAGTAGCAGCCTTTGATTTCTATCTGAAGCAAATGGTTGCTGTTTTTAAATACACCCTCCCCAGCATATGCATAGAGAAATATAAAATGCCATTTTCCTGTTTTAAATAATTTTACCCAAAGCTACTATTAGCATCTTCGAGTTAAAAAATATAGGTTCCCATCTTATGTATTGCAGGGATAACAGCAGCTTAATTTGGGGACAGAAGATTTAAATGAGGAAAATATTATAAATATGTTAAAATTATACATCTGTTCTCCAGTGATATTGCTCTAATAAAAATCCTCCCTCCCCCTTCCATGGTTGAAAAAAAATGTGGGGAGATTTAATTATGGATCTGATAAGTTGTAATTGCTATTTTAACATGCTGGGATAAACTCCAGAAAATAATAAACTTTTAACAAATGGCAAACTTAACAGGTAACAAAATATTGAAGCAAATTAATCCAAAGAGTTACTACTGTCCTCATCCTACACTGCCAGGCTGGTAAGTAACCAAAGATGTGTTATGCCTCACCCATAGTATGAACTATAGGTCCCTAATTTTAACATCTTTTCACTTATTATTTTTTGTTTTAGTTCGGTTTTTTTATATTTTTATACTTTTTAATGTATTTATTGATTGTTTTTTAACCCTGTTGTATGCCACCCAGAGTCACTTGGAAAAAGTGAGATGGTGGCTAATAAATTATGTAAATAAATAAATAAATAAATAGCTGCATGACATTGACTCAGTCCCCCTGTGACTGTGCATCAAGACTTTGTGGCATCTTCATAATACATCTAGACCATTATCCACCTAATCCACTTGCAGGGAGTATTTGAACTTTACAAAGTAAACAAAACTTACCAATTCTTTAAACGTTGACTTCTCCTCCCTAATGCCTTGTATTCTTAGTTGTTGGAAGAAAAAACTCTTCTTTGTGTATGGTACCACCTGTCTGGGTTTCTCTTGATTTCCTCCTGAGATCTTTTTCAGATCTGCTACACAGTCCCCATTGTCATTCACACATTAGTACTTCATTACATCACTTCGTTATACCACATTGCAAGGCCCAGTACCTGGCTGGTTAGCTGAATGCAGACAGTGAAAAATGTCTTCTTTCGTGCAATGATGGAGTCCACTGACAGACAGGATATCTGGTACTGTACCAATAGAAGAGAATATATGTAGCTCAGGGTTGAACTGTGGAGTCCTTGAGGTTCTCTGAGCTTAGTTGTTTTCTTGCAAACATTTCGTTACTCATCTAGGTAACATCTTCAGTGCTAGAAGGGAGTGGGGTTTGCTCTCTGTTTCTATAAAGTGGCTTGCCCTGCCAGTGTTGGGGGGGGGGGGGTTCCTGGTAGTTCCTTGATTAGGGTATTGTTTACTGCTTGATTGTATGTCTGGTGATAATGTTGGTGTTAATCTCTGCTTATCTGGGTGATGATTGCTGGTGAGGAGATAGTCTGATATTTTGTTTCCTTTTTATTGTATCTTGTGAATAGTGTGTAGATCTTGTTTATCTCTATGTGTCTGTTGATGGCTGCCTTGTCTGAATACCAAGCTTCCAGGAATTCCCTTGCATTTTTGCAAATGGATATTTGCAAATGGATGGTTAAGAAAACAACCCTGCCCTCCACCAACACTGGCAGGGCAAGCCACTTTATATAAACAGAGAGCAAACCCCATTCCATTCTAGCACTGAAGATGTTACCTAGCCAGGTAACAAAATGTTTGCAAGAAAACAACCAAGCTTAGAGAACCCCAAGGACTCCACAGACAAGATATCTGTGCAGAACAGCTGAAGCTTCAACAATAACTTTTGGGAAGGAGAATCTGTTTTACACGTTTTTGATATTGCCTTCAATTAATTGAAAGACATCATTTTTTTTTTTACAGTGATATTCAAGATACCTGGTCCTTTCCCTGTATGATGTTTACGGTTAACTTGTCACTGTCCAGATGTTTCCATCACTCTGTATGTAAAGCTAAAAGAGAACATACTCCATCTAGTGGTGAAAGTGGATGGTATCCTTCATTTGCATGTTATAACAGAACACTGTAAGAAAAGTTGGGGCTAACAGCTGCCAGGAAAAATGTTGCACTTTGCACTAAGCTATGTTTTGCCTAACTGTGGTTTGCTGATGGACCTGACTGATTTGTTGCCTTGGGATATATACTGTGGACTATGATTTGATGAAACGTTGATCTTTGCTAGAACAGGACACCTGTAAATAGTTTTACTGCTCTGTTCAACACAAGATACAGGCAGTCCTCAGTTTAAGAACAAGGTCCATTCCCAAGGTCTGTGCTTAAGTCAGATTTGTATGGAAGCCAGAACAGTATTATTGTATAATACTGTATAAGTAGTATTGTGTAATAAACTCAAACCATTGTGTATTTAACTTGAATAATTGTGTATTTAATTTGAATTTTGCTATGATAGGTTCCGTTCTTAACTATGGGTTGTCCTTAAACCGGGTGTTCTTAACCCCGGGACTACCTGTACATATATTTCCAAGCAATTAGCTACACATACAGCCTAGAAATGCCAGAGATCAACACAGAGCTGCAAAACCCCTGGTGTTGTTGCTGCTTGCTGAATCAAGCTTTAGTAAGATAGCAAGGAGCTTGGAGGCTAATTCCTATGAAGAGCAGTTGAAGGAACTTGGTATGTTTATCTTAAAGAAGAGAAGGCTAAGGAATTAGGGTTAAGGTTATCAAGGGAAGAGGGAATAGATTTATTCTCCCTAGCTCCTGAAGGTTAGACAAGAACCAATGGGTGGAAGCTTTACAATGAGGGATCCAAATTTGACCTAAGGAGGAATTTTCTGATGGTGAATGCTATTAAGCAGCAGAAGAGCCTGTCTCCTGAAGTTGTGGGTGGTCCATCACTGGAGGCTTTTAAGAAAAGTCTGGACACCCCTTTGCCTGGGTTGGTCTGAGGATTCCTGCACAGGGCAGGCAGTTGGACTGAAGACCTCCAAGGTCCCTTCCCACCCTATGACTCTAATGAACTTCAAGGAGCACAATGAAAAAATGGAACTAAACATTAAATGTAAAGGAGACTAATCAACCAGCCTTAGAATTAACGAAGAAGATAGTAGATGGTAGATAGTGTCTGCCTTTTAGGATTGACTATCAACAGTAAAAGAACTAGCCCTTAAGAAATATGCTGCAAATTAGCACTTGGTACAGTAACAATGAAGACCTTGAAAATGATATTCAGATGCTGTGATGTGTCTATACCTACAGATATAAAAATTGTGCAGACAGTTGATTTCCCTGTGGCACTCTGCGGAGGGGAAAGTTGGACATGAAGAAGCAGGATAGAAAGAGTATTGACACTTTTGAAACTTGATGTTGGAGAAGACTCCTGACAATACCATGGATAGTCAAGAAAACAAACAAACAAAAAAAGGATCACAGAACAAATAAATTCAGAGTTGTCCCTTGAGACACAAATGACCAGGCTCAAATTATCAGAGAATGACCAGCAGCAAGGTAGATGGAGTCAATTACAGTAGTAATGGGTACACCTTTGGAAGATCTGAAGGACTGATCGTTCTGGAGAAAATCTATCTTTATGGTCACTAAGAATCAATGCTAACTTGTGGGCACATCATCATCATCATCATCATCATCATCATCATTTTCTTCTTAATTTTTTTGTTGTTTGGTGATGTTAAATAAATAGTGCTGGTTTGTTCTGCATTGAAATTGTGTTGAAAGGAAGGAAGAATTGCTACTCAGAAAGCCAAACTGCAAACCACAGACTCAAAAGTTATGTATATACAGATTTGTGAGTTGGTAATTGAACAAAATCCATACATATTTTTCAAATATTTGTCTGTTCCAGAATATTTTTGCCTGGAACTCAGAGTGGGATGCCCTATGTGACTCTCATTGGATGAGTGATTTTTCAAACTGCTCCACTCTACTTTTTGATTTTTTTAAAAAAATGCTTTTAGTTTTAAACAAAATTTTAAAAAATTATTTCCAAGAATATCCTGTGATTCTGCATAGCTCTCCTAGGGTTTTTTAGAAAATAAAAATGGTAAATGACAGCAGACCAGTGCTTTATAATTCCAGAAAAAAAAGCATGGTAGAGATCCATTTGTCTTCCTCTAGGTTAATATTTTGTGTTTGGCTGTGTCAAATGCAGAAATTAATTTTTTGTATGTACGAGCTGCACACCCATTATGGCCATTTTCTTAGAGTGTCCACAATGTATTCTCAAAGGTGCCCCCTGTCCCCAGAAGCTCAGGAGTTGTACTTCAGCCTTATTACGATAGTCAGGGGCTCAGGGAATATCCCTGCAGTTTATCTGTGAGAACTTCCTTGACACTGGTGAGTAACAAGTCACACAATACACTTCTCCTCTAATGCCTACCCTATTGTAAAAGATCTGCAATAATTTCCCCCCTTTTTGGAAGCTGGGTATCCTGTTGTACAGGTTTTTATTTTGAAATGAGAAACACGTAAATATCAGTAGGAATAACTACACTGTTGAAACATATTTTCTTCCTACACGTGTTTACACACACACTCATACATGCAACTAGCACTTTGGGTTCTCTTCAGTTATTTTTACTTGATCTTCTTTCTACAGAACTTAAACCGAAAAATCTCAACTGCTCTTTATCCAACATCCTGCCAACCAGGGAATTCCTCCTGAGCAGTCTGCCTCGTCAGTTGTACTGACAGAGTTGATTCAGAGGCAAAGTGACCCCCAGGTGACCTAATATGGCTCTTCTGCCCTTCCCCATCTGCTGTTGTCCCCCTTCTCCCATCTGTACCCCATCCCCACGTTTCCATCACCCATTGCTTTCTTCATTCCATACTTGGTCATTCACCATCCTCCTCCAGCCTCCTCAGTTTACTAATACAGTGGTACCTCAGGATACGAACTTAATCCATTCCGTGACTCTGGGCATATCCCGAGTTGGTCATAACCCGAAGGAAATTTCCCCATAGGGTTCAATGTAAATCCGGTTAATCCGTTCTGCCCTCCGAATTTGGTCGCACCCCGAAGCAAATTTTCCCATAAGGTTCAATGTAATTACCGTTAATCCGTTCTGGCGTCCGCGGACCACGCGTCAGGGGTGGGAAAACGGCCGGGCGCGGCGCGGTGTGGCGCGAAAACAGCCGGGCGCGGCGCGGTGTGGCGCGAAAACAGCCGGGTGCGGTGCGGTGCGGCGCGGCGCGGCGCGAAAACGGCCGGGCGCGGTGCGGTGCGGCGCGAAAACGGCCGGGTACCACGCAGCGCGGTGGAAAAATGGCCACGGACCACGTGTCGGGGCGTAAAAATGGCCGCGGACCACGTGTCAGGGGCGGAAAAATGGCCGTACCCCGAGGCGGAGTTTGCACATCAAGGTAAATTTTTGCGGCCGGAGCTGGTCGTAACCCGAAAAGTTCGTTAGTAGAGGCGTTCGTATCCCGAGGTACCACTGTAAATTATTAAATATTAGTTATTTATTAGCAGCACCTTTATGCTCAAAAGCCTTTGGGAAAGAAAGGGAGATGGTAGGGGTGGATCATTCTTTGCTGCGCCAATGACTTCTTCCCATCCCATCAAACTCCAAAACACAATCTTGCGATGTGTGCCTCACCTTAAAATATGTGCCTTCTGTGCCTGTAGCTATCTTTCCCTCTTGTCTTCTCTGGCAAAAGGGATTATTTCTGTGACTGTCTTTTGCTTTGGTATATTGTCTATACTTTCCTTTCCCCCTAAGCAATACCCTTTCATCACAGCAAGAAGCCTGTTCCTTAAAGTCTTCCCAAGAGTTCGCTATTAAATTAGAGCTAAACTGATTCATGTGAGAATAAAGAGATGAAAAATGGATCAATTAGCGGCAGGGGGTCCAGGCAGCTAAAACAAGCATGCCTGCTTCCTCCTTCACACACACAGCTGTTTGTTAAATTTGGCCTTCAGAAATATCCAGACTTTCCCAGTTGGCTATGGATGCATGTGGACTTGTGAACATTTTTGCAATGTCAGATTATTCTCAGTACCTAAATGGTTCAGGGTTTTGTGTGTGTGTGTATGCAAGAGATGAAAATAATAATTAAGTCCATAAACATGGTAAACAAAATATGGGGATGCTACCAGCTGCTCTGCAAACTTCTTCCTCCCTTATTTTCCTTTCAATGCACACTGAAAGGAAGACACTGAACCGGAGCATGTGAGGTCTACTTCCAAGCACATCTTGTAAGAAGGACTTACAACTGACTAATTTGAAAACATTTGGAGGATAACAGTGTATTATCAGCTTCCCCAGTTTCACATTTTTCAAATGTGTTGTCCTATGATTCTCATAATTCCCACTCAAAGGTTAATTGTGTCCACTGGGAAATATAGAAGAAGTCTCATTTGCCTGGAAGGCATTAAGGAACATTCCCATCCCCACATTTTTAATATCACCTAGCCATCTCTGCATCAATTAAAGCCCGTCTTCATTAATGACATACTGCCATAGTAATTGCTGGAAAACACTACACATTCCTAGGGTATTATCAGTTATGGCTATAAATCCACTTAGGGAGAGAACGGAGCCCTGCACCAATCTCTCAACAGTATCCTTGGGTACTTTCCCTCCCATCAATTTCTGGCTTCCTTCAGCTGCACTAGCAAGACCTTGCACAAGCATGAATTCCACTCTACTGAAGGAGGAAGCTGGGATCAAGTACAATGGAAAGTGACATATCTGATTAGTTTCTAAACAGAAGCCATATCTCATGATGCCCTTAATGCAGATTTATGTAGGGAAAAGCTGATGATAGGGCCCAATGCTACACATCCAAGAGTAAGACATCCAAGGGTCTTCACTTCATCCTTCTTTGTGCACCCCTACAACACTTTGTGAGCATCAGTAATTCCAGGGAAAGTACTGAATACTATGTGCTGCACAGCAAGAATGTATTTATTTACTTATAACATTTATATGGGTGCCCATCTTACATATGAACTCTGTGAGGCTAACAACAACCACAAACAATTTAATAAAACCCCTGTAAGTCAAGCAAAAAGCAGAATTAAAATTGAATTAATAGCAGAATTAAAAAGAATCCATGGCAGCAGTACTACAAAACACACCCAATCTAGTCAAATACAGCAAGATCGAAATTCCCAGAATCATGGACCTCATCAACCTCTGTCTCACTACTTACTTTCAGTTTGATGGACAAATATACCAACAAATCAGAGGGACACCCATGGGATTACCACTCTCAGGACTCATAGCAGAGACTGCAATGCAGCATCTAGAAACTATAGTATTCCCACACATACAACCAAAACTTCCGGTATGTAGGATCTGGTATGTAGATGATACTTTCATCATAATAAAAAAGGAACAACTAGAGAAGATACATGAAACTATCAACATTTTCAAAGGAGTAAACTTCACAAGGGAAGAAGAAACAACAGCACACTACCTTCTTGGATATCCTCATCAGCAGAGGAAACAACAGTAAATTAGAAACCCAAGTTTATCAGAGGACAACCCACACTAATCAAGAACTCCATTACCAAAGTAACAACCCAACCTCCCACAAGAGGAGCTGTGTAAGAACATTATTCAAGTGAGCACAAATGCATTGCAGCAACCCAGAACACCAGAAAAAGGAAACAGACCACATGTACAACATCTTCCAACAACATGGATACCCATGCAACTTTATCAAAAAGTGCCTTGCCACTCAACCCACTACAGTATAACCAACACAAGCTATGAAAAGGATAACACTACCATACATCAGAAACATCTCAGAAACAGCTAATCACACATCATTACTGTAGCACACAAACCAACTAAAGCCATCCAAAACATCTTAAGTAAACCAAAAGACCCAGTAGCCCAAGAAGAAAAAACAGGAGTCATCTACAACATACAATGTAAGGACTATAACAGCCACTATGTAGGTCAAACAGGCAGAAGACTAGCACAGCACATCCATGAACACCTAGTAGCAGTCACAAGACACAATGAAAACTCCTTAATCTCATAACACATGGACAGACTCAACATAGTTACAGCTGGGAAACTGTCAGCATCCTAGAGCCAGCTAAATCCAATAACACTAGGGAATTCCTGGAAGCTTGGCATTCAGACAAATCAGCCATCAATAGACACATGGAAATAAACCACACCATTCAAGAGCGACAATAAAAAAGCTAAGAAGGAAACAAAAAGACCAGAACCCATCCTGTCCAGCAGCCAACACCCAGATAAGCAGGGATTAATACCAGGCAAACAAGCAGAAAACAATACCCTAATCAAGGAACTATCAAGGAGAAAACCACCTTCACCAAAACTGGCAGGGCAAGTTACTGTATATAAACAGAGAGCAAACCCCATACTCACTCGGACTGATGATGTTCCTAGTTGAGTAATGAAACATCTGCAAGCAAACAACCAAGCTCAGAGAGCACCAAGGACTCCACAGAATTAAAATAACCATAATAGCATAGCTGAGGCACCATATAACAGACTTACCACACATACTACACCTATCTTGGACTCATCTAACAGCCTGACCAAGTACTGAGTCAAGTCTTTATGGCCTTCTGGAAGGCCAAGAGGGTTGGGGTCCTCCGGATTTCACAGGGGAGGCTGTTCCATAGGGAAAGTGTTGGAACAGAGAAGGCATGATCCCTCAGTCCCATAAGATGACATTGTTTAATAGAGGGGACTTAGAGCACACCTGCCTTGTCAGATCTGGTGGGACAGGCAGAAACTCTTAGAAATAGGCAGTTTCCCAAGTAACCTGGCCCTGTGTCATGCCCATCTTTAAAGGTGGTAATCAGCACCTTGAATTACACCCAGAAGAGCTGCTGTGCAATCAGACAAAACATTTCCCCAGTACCCAAAACATTATCCCCTTTGTTTCTGGTCTGTTCCACAAATGCCAACTCTAAAAATCAGGTTACATCTTTTTATTATTGTTATTGTTATTTTTATTCCTTAATGGACCATTCCAGTACATTTCATTTATTTTGACTAATTCTCTCATACGTTACTGCTGCGTGAAACAAATTTTGATAGATATCATCAGCTGTTGTTGCAGTCTTAAGCCCTTTGAACACAACCACTCTTCAGGGGCTGGAGAGACAAGGAAGATGGCAGCTGAGTTCCTTTACAGAATCACAATCCCCAGAGTTCCTGGAATAGAAACAGGCCAGTAAAGAATGTAATTGCCCTCATCTGTAGCAAACTCCATCATTGCAAGGCAATAACAGCCAAACAAGATGGTGAAAAGCAGGTCCAGGTTTACTCAAGCCATGTTCAGATTTCAGTACAGACCCAAAGACAGTGGGGCAAACTTCAGGTAACAATCTGGCAATTGGCAGCCCCCCGCCCCCCCGCAAAAAAAGCCCAAATTCGTTTCAGAATTGGATTGCTGAACACCCAAAATAAAGAGTGAATTTCAGTGGCAAAATGTGTAGATTCTTTGAAAAGGTGCAAAACAGGCTGAGAGCGTGTGTCACTCATGGGCTGCAGGTTGCCATCTCTTGCCCTAATCCACTGTCCCAGAATTGTTTCTCCCAGCTACACATTTCTGTGTGAAGAGATTTGGAACATAATTCAAGAAACTGGACAGACTCCATAATAGCTAGCTTCTTCAATAATCATTCCAAATGCAGATCTTTCTATTTTTTCTACTGTCGTGCAGATATTGCCTTACATTATAGATAACAAGAAGGATCTCTGATGTGACTCTGTTTTCTATATCCTCCTATCTTCAGACTACTTTTTACAAACATATATAGATATATAAATATAGATGGGTATAATCACTGTTATGATTCCCATCAGATCATAACCAATTTGATTTGCAAGCAGATATACCAACACACTTAAACCCAAACTGCCTTTCCTGCATGCCATTACCCATAGTATCTTCCAAACATGTTAATCATATTATCAAGATGTTTCTTTCAACTGCTGATATCCAATCTTGAAGAAAAAGATTACCCACATTGAAGAATAAGGGAAGCAAATTTTGAAGTTAAAGGACCTCTGGACAAGGGGGCCATATTTCCTGGATTTTTTCTGGATTGCAACACAAATAGCAAATTCCATCTGACAAGAAAGAAAGAAAGAAAGAAAGAAAGAAAGAAAGAAAGAAAGAAAGAAAGAAAGAAAGAAAGAAAGAAAGAAAGAAAGAGCGAGCAGAGCAGGCATATGGCAGTTTCTGACAGCTAAGAATGGATTCCCCATCTGAAATCAATAAATAGCAGTTTGGGAGGAATTCTTCAGAAAAATCTGTTGTGAAGTTGACAGTCCTGAAGTACTAAAACAATTCTTCAGCTGCGGAGTCCTTACAGTCAATCAGCTCCAGGCAAAATGACAGTGGGATCTGGAATCTCTCCCATAGCAGTGTCTCTGCATCAGAATAGCTCATTATTTTGACAATATTAATTCATTAATCATTGCAGATACTTTTATTGTGCCTGCTTTGAAGCTCTCTGCATGTTTTCTTTCCCTTTTCAGATGAAATGTGGTCAATTATAGCAATACATAGTATGTCAGAGCAAAAGATCTGTCCCATGTTAAATTTATTTCTACTACCAATTCACTTCACATTTTCCAATGCTTCTGCAAGGAATGCTACATGTGTTGTACTTACTACACCGAAATACAGCATGGCTTTTACCACAGCATGGGCATTGTGAAGCATGTTTGGTTCTATGATATTTAAAGCTTTGTGTTATTTTAAGTACGTCACAAAAGCAGGCAGTTAGAATGTGCGCTTGCACATATGCAGAAAACTACTACTTGTTGTTTGCAGATTGATCAGAAACAGGACCGAATAACTGGAAAACTGATGTGGGCTAAAAATAGATTGACCCATCCACTCATCTGTCCATGCACTGTCTGGCAATCTGCCAAGCTTCTTCAGTTCTGATTCAGCTCTGGAGTGAAATCCTTTTGCCAAATTTGATTTTGTCTAGACTGACTTTTCTTCTCTTCTTCCTCCCATTCCTTTAACCACTTAGTGGCTTCTGCTGTAGAATGTGATGGAATTCATCTTTTCAAATTAACTAGGTTGTTTTTCTTTTCCTTTTCATTCCTGGCTTCTACAGTTAAAGTTGAAATAAATGGCTTCTTGGCCTCTTTATTATTTGCACACTTAGAGATGCATAAAGGAACTCCTGGAAAGCTTGATTGTTCATCATTCTATCAAATGATACCAAGGAATTTACCGCAGATCCAGCTATTAGGAATATGTACTTGAAAGCAGATGTGTAACCATAGTTGGATGATGAACTCTCACACAAATGAGTGCCTTTTCTGTCCTTTGGGAGAAGGAGTGTAGATTGTTGACAATCTTGTCTGAAGCTGTACCCAAAAAAAGTGGGTGTTGCCAGGCCAACAAGGCACAAATAAATGGGGATATAGCAAAACAAAACAAAACAAAACAAAACAAAAAACTGAATTGATTTAAATAGTTGAATAGTAATATAAAACATTCTGTCTCTGGAAATGGCCAGGCATAAGAGTCTTAGCAGGTAGGGTAGTACTCTCTTGTACTCAGCCCCTTACACACCTGAATTTGGTACACTTAAATGTGTTCAACTTTGGGACAAGTGCTCACCTGTCTCTAGTGATTACTTATAGAGGTTGTTGTTCTTCCAAGGATAGAAATCTCTTAACATTTTCCATCTAGATTATAGTTGGTCTTTCCCTTTTATTTCCCAAATTGTGCCAAGTAGAGTGATATATTCTGACCCATCATACTATCACATCACATGGCCAAAGTACATGTGTTGCTGCTTGCTGATCATCACCTCAGGTGGGCCATCCTGGTCAAAGACTATTTGACTGGTTCTTCCTGTGCTTCATACTATCATTACTGACCATCTTGAGACCATCTTGAGAGGCAGTTCAAAGGCCTCTCTTCCTTATCTTACTCTTTCTCAGTTTCTCAGTGTCCCAGTCAAAAATTATGTACAGTCTAAGACCAAACACATTAAAAAGATAAGCAGCACAACATAACAACTATAAAAAGGAATTTTAAAAATTGCGAGAAAATCCAAAAGCAATTAGCAGCTAACAGTTAATAACACGAGGAAGGAACCAGATGGCTTCTCGTAGCTATAGCTCTTGATAAGAATTTTGCAACCTTCTTAGCAGTTTCTGAAGAGTGCCACCCAGAGGAAGGGTAATGGCTTACTTTACTCTATTTCAGAATCACTCTATTTTTAGAGTTTCTAAAGAAGAAGTCTTTACTTTTCATTGATGAGGGCGGCAAAAGCTAGAAAGGTAGTCTAATGCAACATAAAAAACTGAGTATCTTCAGGAGATTCAGTTCATCTCGGCTTTCATGCGGCAAAATATGTAACTTGGGTAGGTTTCATTGCAGTGACTCTGCAGTCATTTCTCCATTAGCGACCTTTCGTATCTTCTAGAGTGAGCTAACCGTTGTTGTGCCGAAGAGACAATAATGAGAAGAGGATTTATGCCACTGCAGTGATGGCTGGATGATGCTATGGAGAAGCTCTAAGTCACTAGTGGGAAAACAGCAGTAGCAATAGTTGTAGTAGTAGTAGTAGTAGTATTTTTATTTGGCGTGCACTTATATCTGTGTTCAGTACAAAAATGGCCCAAGACCTGTTTAAATCAGTTTGCTGACTTCTTACTGTTGTGAGTCAATTGGTTTGCATGTCTTTATATTATCTCTCTCTGTTATCATCAATGAAAGAACAATTATATATTGACCTACCTAGTTTTATTGAACCTAGTTATATTGTTTCATTTGGCTGCTTAGTTTTATGGTATTATTGTGGTTTGATGTAATTAGTTAGATCATGCCTTTTATGCTGTCTGTCTTGCCAATAATGATAAAGACTGATTTAAAAATCTTTTCAGTGTTTAATAAATATTATTGAATTAAAAATAAACAAATGTGTCGAAGTCAGTAACAATAAAATATTAGTAAAAACAATGTAGCAATACATTACAATCAGCTCCCTCCCAATTAACTTTGAATACCAGATCTGCAGCATAATATTACTTAAGAAAGAGTTCTAACAAACTGCTGTTATTTGAAGTTACCACCTCCTCTACTAATTGATCTTTTTTGCATGCAAATCAGTGGAGCATCCAAAGAGGATCATCTCAGAATGTGGGTAAGTAGAAATAGATGCAGATAGTTCTTCACTGTAGCCTGATTCAAAATCATGTATGGAATTAAAGGTCAAAATCAGCACTTTGGACTGAGCTAGAAATGTATAAAGGCAAATGTGTAGTACTGGTATTTAGATATTAAGCAATATCTAAATTATTGCTGCTATAATTTAGATATTGCTTATGAATTGAAATTTCAAAGACCAAACATATTGGAGCACACTAAAGCTATTACGCGTGGATGTCACCGATGCACAGGAATCAATGAAGAGTTTTTCTGTGATATAAAGGGACCACTTAATCATTACTACCATCACCACCACTACTTGTGCTTTCAGATCCAGGATCTTCAGGGAGAGTGCATCTTTATTCAGGAATATATACAAAGCTCCATCCAGATAAAGTTGGTTTCTCACCCACAGCTTCTCATTGTCTAGCTTAAGCTTCAGGCAGTTCTCCATTGTCTGTCTCCCAACCACCCCCAACTGTCAATTCAGATATCCTGCAGCACCTTTAGGATAGGAATATGGACATAAGAATTAGAGGCTGGTGTCTCTGCATATAAGTCACCCCTTGCTCCATACTTCCAGATAACTTCCCCAGATGGATTGATGCAGAAATACAGTACTGGGCAAATGGGATCATGAAGTCACAGGTTGCAAGCACATTGCATTCTGGGACTGACTTTTGAAAAGAATCACGCCCTTAAGTTCAATCTAGAGAGGTCCCTGGAAGGATCTCACTTACAATTTTTAGGATGCCCAAGTGAAACAATTTTTTACATCCATTTTCTGATGGATGTCATGTACCATATAACCAAATAAACATACAGTATCTTCTAATTCACAAAAGTCCCTATTGAAATTGCCAGAGTGTTTGAAAACTTGCCACATATCTTGATTGAGGAATATTAGCTTTTTCTCTGTTCTAGTTTCCACCCATATTTTTCAATTAATTTGGTGGGATCATTGGATGGGAGAAAAGTGCCTCATACATTTTTGTTTTGAAGTTTTTAAATTGTCATAATTTATTATATTAAAATAAATGTAAATAATATATTTCATAACCATGTTATTGTATTTGGCTTACAGATAATTTTAAAAAATGAAGATAATATACTGTATTTTATGTTTAGTAGTAGTAAAAGTTTGGTCTTTCTTTTGTTTCTCTATCGTAAGTTCAATATATGAAATCTATCCCAATTCGTTAATAATGAAAAATGTTAAACCATACCAAGAAGAAAAAAACACAGAAGATTGTGAAGACGATTTTAGGTTATCAATAGAGGAGCTCAAATGTTTCCAACTGTAGTAATTAGAGTACAGTGGAGTTCTGTGATCCATCTTACATCATGGTAGCCAACCCAACCAGTACCCAACCCAACCAGATGCACACAGATAATCCTGTTCAGTTGCATGACATATTCTTTCTCTCGTTATGTAATAACTACCAAGAACATAAAACTTTGTATCTGCATTAAAGAAGTCACTGATCGCTAAATGTAGCCTGTAATCACTGTCTGTCTACAATCCATCCATTTTTCTTCACATCAAGAGCTGGCCACGGGAATTAATTTTCCAATGGCAATTTTAAGTCCACAAGATTTTTTAGTGCATCTCCATCTGTTGCTGATCTCGTTTTAAACACACATGAACAGCATAGAATCTGCAGTCTTTTGTAACAAGCAATTTGCTAGGATTTAATTTGGCCAGTATTAAGTATAACAGGTTAAAGGAGTTAATCTTTGGTGCACAGGCCAACTGGTATATCAGAGGCGAGCAATTTTTGATGGCTAGGGACCATTTTTCAAAGTATTGTTTTCAGCTTCTGTGGTCAGACTTCTCTTGGAATAGCTGCTGTCCATTTCTGGGCACACAGTATAATTTGTATAGTGTATACTAATAATAGGCTGGCAGCTATATTACTGATTCGGTGATTTGTTACTATTTATGTACCAGTTCTTGAAATATCAAAGGAGATTTCACAGAAATGGGTATGTGTTGTACAGCATAACCAAGGTCTAAAGAAACAGTTAAGTCAGGCCTGCTGCACTGGAGGAATTACAGACATAATGTAATCTGTGATATCGTCTTTTTTTTAACATGAAAAATTGCATGGGCTTACACAAACCCAGCAAACTCTGCCCTAGAAATGGATTGATAATTCTAAACTATTATGCAATTATTTACAGTGAATAAAATCTCCTCTACATATACATATACAAGCCATTGTTCCCTATCTTGGATTTCATGCATACAGATTGGCATAGGTTTTGCATTTGATAAATCTAAAGCCAATTTTAAAAGCACAATTGTTGTATTTAAATCAAAATAATCATTACTTTCAATAGAATAGCTAATGAAACAAAACCTGGCCCCTGGAATGTTAGACTACAGTTTGCTCAAATTAAGGCTCGCTGAATTTAATGATATTTACTCTTAGGTAATGATTGTGACCTAACAAAAGAATCCTGTGCCATGTTTACTCTGATGGGTCCCATTAAGTTAAATGAATTATTCTCAGATAAGGCTGTACAGAACCACAGTATTAATGTATGTTATTATGGCTGAAGTCATGTTTGAATAGTTGTACACTGCCTTGACATTTCTGAATATGTACATATTTCAACAAGTCATTAAATACAGGTAGTCCTTGTTTAGTGACTGCCTTGTTTAGCGACTGTTTGCAGTTATGATGGTGATGGAAAAGTAACTTTATGACCACTCCTCACATTTATGACCTTTGCAGGTCTGTAAAACCAAGGAAAGCTGAAGATGATAAGCCCAGTCACGGTTTCACTTAGCATCCACTTCACTTAGTGACCAAGTTGCCTGTCCCAGTTGTGGTCACTCAGTGAGGACTATCTGTACTAGCATTAACAAAAAACTTTATATTTTTGTCTAGAATGAAACACTGAAGAACAGCTCAATAAAATCAAGGGAAATGTTTCTATACTGATTCATTTGGCCCCCATTATGATTTTATCCTGCTTGGATTGGAGTTGGGGTTTTTTTCTACCTTTGAAAGGAGTGATAATTATGAATGATACTCATTAGAAATCTGATGAGCACTTATCAAATCCTTCAGAAACATGAGACAGGCGTTGCCTCCCATCCCATTCCCAGCAATTCAAGAAAACTTGGGTTTTATGTAAGGTACTGTTATAGCAAGTATCCTAGTAGAAGAGGAAAAATAGCAGAATCAGATACAAATTTCACTTAAGGAAAGGCTTGTCTGAATTTCCTTTCTAAATGCAGAAGTTCAGCAACATTCAGAAATCCAAACAGAATTTTTTTGTACCAATTAGGCTTGTAACTGCATATCTGAGCTGGAGGCAATATGTACTCTGACTAAAAGCTGAGAAGAGCAGTTTTTCTTGAATTACATTTTGCAAAACACCAGTGTTCCCCCAAACAACTTGAAATGTTCTGTGAGCTGGTCCCAAGATCCCAGAGAAGCTTTATTATAGATTTGGATTCCATTCAGTTTCACTTGCCAAAAAGTACCATATCAATAAATGAAGAAGAGATGTTGGCAGATCTCTCCTCAGAAATCACACTGACACAACTGAAAAAGATAAAAAAAATATACATCAGACTTTTTAATGAAAGTTCACAGAGATTATGAGCTTTTAAGTGAAAAAACATTGGAAGTAGTGCAGCCTTTTTCTTTAACACGTCTTTGTGAAAGTGGATTTTCAGCACTTACTACAATCAAGACCAAATATTGAAATAGTTTGAGTATTCGCCAACTCTAAGACTTTCTTTAACAAATCTTTCTCCAGACATTGATGGAATATCCTACCATATGTAAGCTCATTCATCCCTTTAAGATTTATGTATTAAATGTAAGGGAAAAATAAAAAAATAATATTAAAATGTGTTTCACTGCTATATTCCTTCCTATCCCATCCTTCAAAAAAGAAACAGTTATATATTGATTGTTTGGTACTTCATAGTCTTGAAAATTTTAAGAAATGCTGGACTAAAGTACCTTCCTTTGTTCTATCCAGGCACAAAATCTGTCTGGCTAGAAAACAAACCCATTTATCTCTTTTATTTATTTTGATTGGGAATGTCTATTCTTAACTTAGAACCCATTGAAAAGCTACTTTGTTGGGAGAAAATATGAGTTATATAGCTGATAGATAACTACAGTTTGAATTATCCATACCTACTGGTTATGGTGACTGAGGCTGATGTGAGTTGGAATCTAACAACATCTGAAGATCGTAAGTTTCCTAACTCTGTTTAATTGGATCAACTGTAGTTAGGGACACAATGTGATGCACTTACTTGGATGATATGCTCACCTGCCATTCAATTTACCTAGCACTATGCTGAAGGCCATTTTCAATTCAGTAGAAGTTGTATGTGCTGAATCTTTTCCGGATGACATCATATGTTTGTTTTATTTTATTTTGTAGTAAGGCTCACTTTCAACAAAAGTACAGTTTCCTGGTAGAATGCCAGAGGAAAATAACCTTCTGTTCCCATCCAGTGTTTCAATCCCTTCCATGACTTCCTCTGTCATATAATGAATTCTCATGTCCTGTGTTTGGTTCCCCACTAGGAACATAAGAATTGCCTCATACCTGAGTCAGACTACACCTTTTGCAGAGTCAAAGCACCTTTGGCCTCTGAATGTATGTGTCTGAAATTGTATTCCATAAACCAGCAGAGCTACGGGAAAAAAAAGTCAGTGGGGCCAATGGCTTGGAAGAAAACTGAGATTATTGTAGGCCAATTCAGTGGATCTGCCAATAATTCTGTGCATCTGATGGGACATTCAGAGTTTGTGTATCACTGTCATTCCCCCTGAACTGCATGGAATACATAACTGCATATAGATATCTGCAGTGGGCAAATCTCTATATCTGTTTTTCCCCTTCTTTTTGTAAAAGAGTACTTACAAATAATGGGTATATAATGTGAGTACCATAACTCTTCTTCTCACTGCTGCCCCTTGTGTTTTCGTTCCAGAACTCTGCTCAGAGCTGGGGGATACTTAAGAAATACCTGGGATATGAGGTGAGGGTACAGCAGGTAAGGATGTCAGTTCAAGTTTCTCTAAGTTATTCAATTTTGTAAGTCTCTTACCTTCACTTTCTCTTAATTTTTCATTTTTTGTTAATTGGTTCCTCCAATTCTTGCATTAATTTGAGCATATTTTAAAAGTTTGCACTAAAATGCATATGTATTATTGTACACTTATTATTATTACTGTATTTATTGTTATTATTATTATTATTATTGTACTACTTAGTTTTGCTTGTAATTTTGCCTAGCATCGACAGTTTTTGCAAACAATTTTCCCGTATGTAAGTGCATATCCACACATTCTTTTATAAATATATGCACTTTGTGCATTCCCACATTATTATTACTCTACTATTCTTCTACTACTACTGCTACTTTGGTGATTAGCACTGAAACATTCAGAGAAATGAAGATTTTGAAGAATCACTGAATTGTGTTTTGAGTACTTCAAAATGTGAAATGAAATAAGTTCTCATTCAAATGTGTTATTGAATTTTTCCCCCATCTCTAGCAGCAGCAGGAGGTAAATGGGAGAAACAAGGGGAAACTAGGCAAATTCCCTTTATGATTGTCCTTGAGCAGGCACCAACCTGGATACAAGCCCACCAAGGGGTAGGGGGGATGAGGAAGTATTCCAGGGGTCCCCTGGATTTAAAAGATTTCTAGCCAGCAATATGGCAGGCTTGTCTATGTGTTGACAACCAGCATCAACAAATCATTAAAAGAGCATGAACAAACATGTCACACATTCTTTAAAGTTGTGAGAGCAATTTTTAAAGATTAAAAACATATAATTGGAAACAAATATGTGGTTAAGAAAACATTTGGAGTCTGTTAGTTTTAGTGCACTTTTTACTTGTTATGAGTACATGATGTTCTAATGTTCTCCTAAATTCTTCAGAACAAAATAAGGTTCTTGCTTCACAGGTTCCCACACTCATGAGATACACAAGCTGATTGGCAAGGCTTCTGCCATTTATGCTGAGAAATTTAAAAAAATTCTTCTGAGATAGATCTCCTTTACAGACCACCTGTCTAAATTAATTGGGAAGCCTTATGGAACCATTTCCTAATCATGTGAACTAAATGACCACTTCTGAATGCGCTTAGGGTCAAGTATAAGTAGGCAGCCAACCTGCAAGCCAAGCTAGAGCCTTATCTCTCTTTGCTTGCAAGACTGAAAAATAAATGAAAATTTAAAAGTACCCAAAGCTTGGCTCAGAAATCAAGAGCATAGAGTTTTTTGTTTACTCTGGCTTATTTTTTCTTTAACAGATTATGGATATCACCCTACAGATTGCTAGGCCCAATTCTGAAAAATCTCAAATTATCTATTTATTTATTCAATCTTATTTATATTGATACCCTCTTGACCCTGGATGGCAAACAACAATTTAAATTAACAATAAGCATATTACCCCCACCTGCCAAAAACACATCATGCCTGGAGCAACACACCTATCCACATCTGCACTGTCTTAAAAAACAGGTGCATTAAACATCCCAGCCTAATGACCAAGGGAAAAGCCAAACTTGTAATGGTTTATAGAAGGCCATTAAGGGCCATCTGAATCTTGGGGGTGGGGTTGGAGGCTGTGCTGTTCCACAAGGCAACTGCAATGCCAGAGAAGGCAAGTTTCTTAAATCCCATCAGATGACATTGTTTAATTGAGAGGATCTTGAGCATGCCCACCCTTTCATTCCTCATTTGATTGGCAGATAAATTGGAGACAGGCCATTTCACTGATAATCCAGCCTGGCACTATACAGGGCTTTATAGTGAACTGTGGCCAGAAACCTACTGGCAGCCACTGCAGGTCATGCAGTAGTGATGTTACACTGGCATACTGAGGTGTTCTTGTAACAATCATGCTGTACACTTTCCAGGTGGTTTTCAAGGGCAACCCCAGGTCTAGTACATTAGAACAATCTAAGCAGGAGGTGATTAAGGTATGCGTGACCGTGGACAGGGTCTCCTGGTCCAGAATAGACACAACTGGAACACAGAATATAGTTTTGCAAAGCCCCCCCTAGCCATGGTTGGTACCTGTTCTCTGAGCAAGAGCCAAAAGTTTAAGGACTCCAGACTGCATACCAGTTTCACCTCAGGCAGTGCAACCCCATTCAGAACCAAGGGTGGAAAGTCTGCAGAACTACGAGGCCCTAAAATCTACAGCCACTTGCTCAGGTTGACCCTAACTCTATTTCTCTCCATCCAGAGGCAGGAACATTAGGTAATTACATCACCTTGAGTTGACCAACAGTAAAGGCAAGATAAAAATCAAATCAATAAATTAAAAAAAAGAAAAAGAAATGTGGGACAAATGAAGAGGTATGAGTCAATGAATCAAGAACACAGTGAACTTGAGCATTTTTCAAGTCATGAGCCAGTAATTAACATAAGGATGCCAGAAAATGCTAAAGAATATTTGTCCAGACTAATTATTTTAATGTGCAACTTCATGTCATATTTTATAAGCATGTTTGGAACTTTGGCATGAGGAAGGCTCATTATAGAATTTACACCAATTAAAAGGGGGAGGGGGTGGGGACTCTAGATATATAAAACTTAAGCATGATTTAGTTATTGTTTTTCCCAAATGTGTGAAGAGCTCAGTTTTCAGACTGGTAACTATGTTACTTGTTCGTTGCAGCAAAAGCAGGAAAAAGCCCTTATGGCATCTATAATGATCAATTTCGGGTGACCTGCTGGCTAACTGGGGGGATTTTAAAGTTCTTTCAAAACTTATCCGCTGTCTTCTCTGATGAGAAGGAAGAAGGATTCGGTGACAGAGGGAATTAGGATTTTCTATGTTCTCAATGAATTTTGATTTGGGGGGAGGGGGCTGAAGGAAGCTGGTATCTTAAGTAAAGAGATTTTATGTGACTGAAATGAAATTCACTGCCTTAAAGCCATGGAAAAACTAGCACCAGTAGTTAGTAGGGAAAATACAGGTTGGTATGATCAGTGTTGAGGGATAGTTTATTTTTGTTCAATGCTGCTTGCTCTGTAGTGGAAAATTTTATACCTGCTGCAGTCCTCTGCCCCTTATAGCTCTTTGTTTGCTGAAACAGCTTTCAGATTACTGAGGAGTACTTTTAGAATGCAGTTGTTAGCTTCCTGGAACTAGTTGCAATTATATAATTGTTTCAAATGCTTACTTTGATGCTTCGGTTAAAATAAAAAACATTCTTTTCTTGAGTACTCCAGTGTTGGTAATCTAGCACCATGGACTTCAGTCACTTGGGCCAGGCAGCTCTGGGAAAGAAAGAAAGAAAGAAAGAAAGAAAGAAAGAAAGAAAGAAAGAAAGAAAGAAAGAAAGAAAGAAAGAAAGAAAGAAAGAAAGAAAGAAAACCTGGAGCTATTTATTAAAAAGTTTAGCTCTGGCAAAGGAAAATGTCTATTCTGCCCAACCATATTCCAGATGAAAGAGCCGTCTCCCAATTCAAGAATAGGTGGTAGCAGTCTATTCACCTGGGGAAATAGCAACATTCAGATTATACCCTAGAACTCAGGTGTAGGGTATGTGAGGATGGAGATCCCAGGAAGAAGTATGGCCCAGTGCTGTGAATGTTTTTGATAGAGAACACCCCAATTCCTCCTCCCTCCTTGCTATGGCAATTTAAAGGCCAATCTGTTTATTATGAGATCCATTTTTGTGGACTACAATCAATTTTATCAAGTGAACAAAGTGGTATCCTGATTTAGAATACATAAGTCATTGTTTGTAAGGAACTGAAAACATTGAAATCAGAGGGAAATGAAATTCAGGGGGGGAAAAAAGAGATCATAATAATTTAAGTCAACAGTGGTCATCCACAAAGTCAGGTGGATGCTCCATTTTTAAGCCATAGGAGATAGAACTGAACCTCTAGGGCTACCATTTCATTTGAAATCTGTTACTATTCCTCTCTCTCTCCTCCACCCCTCATTAATGGCCAGCTTAAGTCAATGACTGATAAACTGCTGGGAAATTGAAGTATTTCTCCATCTGTTTTGAATATTGGTACTTCTGATGTCTACTTATCCTGCATAGTCCTGTTTGTCCTGTGAAAAAGATGGGGATGAAGATGAGAAAGGACAGTATAGAACATTGGAGGATGAGAAGATGTGCAGATTCCTGATGTTGAGGGAGAACTGATTAAGATCTGAGATAGCACAGCAAGCCAAAGGATGTGGAGATCTAGTTGATACCAGGTTTAGTTCCTGAGGCTGAATCTTTGATTTCATGGTGCCTTATTGCTGCTAAGTAGCCGCTTTAAGCTAGGTGGTACTCTGAGGGTAAGCAGAGGCCTATTGTCCAAGGCCTGTGGAAGAAAAATGTCCACAAGTGACAACAAGTATTTTTGACAGGACTATAGCTGCAGGTTTTTTTGTTTTTTTTTTTGAGGTGGGAGAGGTGGGGGAAGGAGTGTCTTCTGGATCTGGCCTGTGGTAGCTTTGGGTATTAATCTTGTTATGTCAGTCTTTTTTTAATACTTTATGGAGTGGGCATTGTTGATTGAGACATGCCTGATTGTGAACATGTGTACTGTATCTGTGTCCAGTGTTTGAAGAGCAATGGCTGAATCCTAAGGCCTGGTTTAGACAATGCCCTCAAAAGCCTCCTTGTACCTAAGGACAAGAGACCCTGGCAAACTTCCTGCTTCTCTCACATTGGCCCTATTTGATTTCAGTCCCATTAGACAACTGATGGAGAAGGTTACAGCTACTCCCTTACAGCAGAGGAATTCCAGCAACATTATGTGGCTGGATATGCGTTTGAGAATATATCATCTTAAAACCTTAATATATGCAAGGTGGAGCCATTTACAGCACTATCGAAATGATAAAGTGGGCCTCAGCCACTGACAGCATCTAGGCCACACTTGGCTGTCCAAGCCTCTATCCACCCACTGGCAATTCAGAAGAGAAGCAGTTGGCTTATGCAAAGTCATGGCAAGAGGACTTACCCTGAAACTATCTTGACTCTCCATTTCTTCACTGCGTCCTGAACACAGACCTCCAAAAAACAGTAACCTACAAGAGTATGAATATTGGCTTTCCTTCCAGCCTTTGAAGACCATGAAAACAGGTCTGAACTGCTGGTAGAATCAAAGATTTATTTTAATTATCAGGTTAATTGAGCCACTGATTAGCTGATTTCAGTGTTATTAGTCATGGATATTTCTATGTGGTCAAGACAAACGAAAGGAAGAGAGGAACCACAGTTGCTTCCGGGTGATGCCGGGTCACAAGCAAACACAGCTGAAGTTCTCCAGCCTTGTTCATAATGGCTCACAAGGGAGCAAACTCCAAATTAGCTGTGGGGCTTGAGATATAGTTAAGAGAGTTCAGGATTCTGGGGTGGACTGAGCAGATTCTGTTCTTCTCCAAAAAAATGAATACAGGCAGCACATCTGCGGATCATTAAAAAACTCTCACTGCAGCTGAAACACTCAATAATAGATTTTAAATTGCTTGAACAAATTGTCACTGGCTTTAGCTTTTCTTCATGACAGTGAGTAACAATAAAGCATCAGCCAAAGTCAGCAGAGCTAATATTTCATTCAAGAAGGTAGAACTGACCTCTTCCAGTTCAAGGACAATTCATTCAATTCCCCCATTATGCACTTTGTGGAACCTGACAGTCAGAAAAGAAGAGGGATCTGTCTGGGCACTAGCACATATGACACGTTTGTGTGTGTGTGATGTGAACTCCTGCTTCAAAAAGGAAATTGTAAAGTACCTATAATCTGAAGTTTCCCTCTGAGTCAGCAAGACATTTCACTGAGTTGTGCAGAATTACACACGTAAGAGAAACTGAGCAATTCATTAGGGGAAATAACTTCACATTACGCTGTGCAATTTTCTGGGGTAATCTAGTCAATGGGGAGAAACAGCAGGTGTTTTAATTTAATTTGGGTTTTACAGAATTTATTCCCTCATCCTAGGTGGGAGGTGGATATAAATCATTCAGATTTACAGCAAAACAGTTCTTATTCTCAGCAACTGAGAACAACATTGGCTTATAATTGCATCGGTAATTGAACAGCCATTAGTGAATTCTTTAAGCATAGTTTTTGTAACATATTAATATCTCCACCCATATTATTTATCATTGCAGTTAACCTGAACATCCTATGCTGTCTCTGTCATGAGCGGTTTTTGAAATAGTTGGCTCATGGGGGGGTAAAATACTGGGTTTTGTTCTGGGGTCAAAGGAGAGAGGGAGGAGATACTTGTCTTTATCCAAAAATAATAGGAAATGAGGATGCAAGTCAGAAGGTTTCAAGCAAGCTGTCCTTTTCCATAAGTCAGAATCCCAGTGATGAAAGGAGCAACTTAGGCCCAAGTGGGTCCAGTGCCCTTCTTTGTGCAAGAAATATCCCCAGCAGATGGAATAACTGAAATCAACAAAGGAAATGCAAATAGGTGCAATGCCATGCAATGACTGTGCTATCAACTATTTGCTTAGAATAAGTTTCCTCTACATGATGGTCTACCTTGTACTATAAGTCCCACTGTCCTCAGGCAGCCTGGCCAGTCCTGCTCCCTTCATAGGATGTGTTATTTGTATAAAGTTCTCTATCCCACACTTCTAATATATATGCATCACTCAGGGAAGCTTGCAATGTTTAACATCAATACATTTAAATGTTTAAATTACACACCCACACACACGCAATGTTAAAACCACTTACAAAATATATTACAAATTATCTAATAAAAAAATGGTAAAAGCAGGCAGAGGTAAGAACATCTTATGAAAGTTATATTGCCTGTAGATACTATGTCTTCCTAAAAAGAAGGTCTAAACTGATTGGCAAGACATCAGTAATTAAACATTTTTGAACCAGCTTTTCATAGTATCAAAATAATTGAAGAATGGGAAAAAGGGCTGTGCCAGAAACATTGTCTGCATGGTTATAGGTCTGCAGGATAAATGTCAGAGGTTGGGGCTCTCAAGCAACAGATGTGACCAACCGTGGTCTAAAAACCACAGGGCTGTCTGTCCCTCCAAAGCCAACTGCTTTCTCCACCTCCTCATGTGTGAAAATCTGATACAATGAAAAGAAAAGAAAAGAAAAGAAAAGAAAAGAAAAGAAAAGAAAAGAAAAGAAAAGAAAAGAAAAGAAAAGAAAAGAAAAGAAAAGAACCTTGCAGGAGTAAACTGAATAATGCTATGCAAGAGTTCCACATAATGCTAGTAAATGAATTTGGATTTTAAAATTACTGGACTGATTCTACAATATTTCTAGAAAGATTTTGATTTGAAGAATAATCATTTACCCCTGCTTTTATGGAATAGACACAGCACTGAGATATTTCTGAAAAGTAATGATCACCGATGCCACAGTAAAGTTTTGTCCAACCCAGGTTTGAAAAGATAGTTAATAAAATTGCAAGTGGTTAGGACCTCAGCTGGGATTCCTTTTTCCTAAAATCTTTCTGTAAAGATGTTTCATATTCTCTGAAGGCCAAAAAATGCAGGCTGAAGTCTTAGGAACGAAGCACTTGAAAACAGTGACATATATTCTCTTTCTTTTTTCTTCTTAAAACACTGTCACAATTACTTGCCAAGCAAAGGTTTCATTTGCATTTTATTTCTGTTGTGTTCAAATTAACAACAGGATGCAATATACAGAAGATGTATATTGTGTGCATTTGTTTTGAAATGGAAATCATTCAATTCGGATGCACACAAACAGGTTTATTCCTATTTGGGTTCAGAAAAGCTATCCTTTCTCTGCAGCAGAATTCAGTTTTCCCAGAATGTCCCCAGCATTGTACTAATAAGGTCTATTCAAAGAAGGGAAAAAAATGATTGCATGGTTTTTTTCCTTGACAGAGACTAATTTTGCCCCAAGTTGAGAGAATTTTGGGAAAATAAAATGGCAGTTTCCAGAAGCAGCCAGTGAAATAAATAGAAGAATAAATAAACAAATGTTGCACAGAATGTTTCTGTTAAGTTTTTCTTGGTGCTTCTTGAGTCTGATGATGTAATTTTTCCCCATCTAAAAACTGTTGCTTTGCTGGTTCTCAGATTGTATTTCAGGATTTTGTTTATTTGTTCTTTCTTTTAGTTCTGGAATGGAATCAGCAGCCTGGGTTGCCAGCTGACCTGAAAAACAAAAGAAAACACAATCTATCCACTCTTACTGAAAAGTTAGTCATGGTAGAGTTTTCAGCTTCAGAGGGCAGAGAACAGCATGTCACCAAGTTCTTATGTTCTTATGGAGCGATGTAATGTTGCCTTCAGAGAGTGCTACCGAGCTTCCCATCAAAATCGAGCTGGCCACTCAGAAAAACAGGAGGCTAGATCTGGCAATCTGGCCTGGGTCTTTCCTTTCAGCATTTGCCAGGGCAAGCCTGTTATTGGCAAAATCATCTATCATGATGGAAAACAGTGGAATACATTTTAATTAATATTTTCCACAAACATTGCCAGTACGTATGGTCTCTCATTTTATCTACATGAAGCACTTGGTGCTCTCATTTTCTCTCATAAAGAACATATGAACATATGAACTATAGCAAACCTGATTCACACCAGTAACTGCAATTGATTGATTGATTGATTGATTGGTTATGTGCCATCAAGTCAATGTCGACTCTTAGCAACCACACAGATTTTCTCTATGACAATCTGTCCCTAACCTGGCCTTTCAGGTCTTCCAAAGTACATCACTTCGTTAATGCTGTGCAACATTTGTTTATTTATTCCTCTATTTATTTCACTGGCTGCTTCTGGTATCAATAACTGAGTCAATCCACCTTGTACCAGGACCAGTACTAAAATTATTAATACCTTCTTACTTTTCTTGGTAAGTGATGTCAAGTAAGAGTCTCCTGGCCTGGTTAGCATTAGATGACAACAAAGTATATACTCAGTGTCAACATACTTGTCAACATAAAAACTTGTGGGGAGTGAGGAAATGGTTTCAAATATGGTGACTGGCTTCCTCTTCTTGGCTGTCATTTGTTTTTTCAAGCCTGAACCTTTGATGCTGCTGTTATCCTTCAATTTCTTGTTGATGGCCAACTTCCCTGGGCTATCAATTATAGTTTCCTCTGCTCTGAAGACAAAACTGGAGTGGTCTGCTGGGAGAGAAGACCTTTAACTGTCTTCAATTTGTAAGTAAACACTTGAAGTTAGTAGTGCTTGAAAAGAACTACTTGCTATTGTAAATATGACCTGCACAGCAACAGATGGATCCAAGGGGCAGGCTACTAGAATATTTAGCTTTCCTGGGAAAGAACTGATTGGTATCAACATATTCAAAAAGTTCAGGACACCTGGGGAATGTCTTCTAACAGACACTAACTGGTCTAATCAAATCCAGTTGGACTTGCTTGACTTTTGGGTGAAAGCTCCTGATTTTGCCTCAAGGAATGTTTGCAGGGAGAGTTCACTCACAGTCACTCATCACTACATATTTTGATAGTCATAACAAGCTTGCAGAGATAGCGATTACTCCATAATATCTGAATCCCAGGACAAGATGATCCGCAACTGATGAACCAATCTGTTGGCAACATTTCAAAGCCAAGGCATTCTTGCAAAATATAGTCTGCTGCTGATTTACCCTTTGAGCTCCACAATTTAGAATTCTACTGTATCACAGCAAGTACCCTTAACACATTCTAATTCATTTTATGTAGTTGCTGCTCTCTCCAATCCACCACGGGAGGCAGAAAGCTTTCGACAAGAGAAAGAAATGAGGTTCTTGGATTGAGAAAAAATGACTATTTTAGTCTGTAATCAGACAAAATGAACCACACACAAATATATATCAACCGGACTCGATGATGCAGAGTTATTCTTTGGCCATATAGGAGCAAACCTGATAGAATGGGAAGTGAACCAAAAGAAACATTTGTCCACACCTCTAATGATGTACATATTTCTAATGATACACACATCTGAAGGGCAAGATATCTCTCTCACTAGGTTAATGATAAGAGTTCCTTTCCCCATACAAATATTTATTACTGATTTGTTCACAGATTACTAGTAGAGCAAATCATGTCTGTTGATTTAAATGTTCAATCCATTCAGAAAATGATCTGATTCTAATCTATAAATCAATTTGGGAATTGAACTTATTTGGACTGAATCTGAATGGAACTCAATTCAATTGGATTCAAACTGTAAAAATGCATGTATGGAAAGCATTTGAACTGGTCCAAATAGATGACACGTCATCATCATTTATTTACAGTCCAAGACCAATATTTAAAAGAAGATGATATTACAACACATCAAATATAAAGCATTAATATAAGATAAAGAAATAAAATAAAACTTATACAGAAAAGCCAGAAGCAATTAATAGTGTAAGGGAGACACCAAATTATTTCTGCAAGCCATGGTTATTGGTAAAAAAATTTAGCAAATCATATTGAAAATAGTTGAAACTTGGTCATCTAGGACAGTGTTGTCCAAACTTGGCCACTTTAAGATGAGTGGACTTCAACTCTCAGAATTCCCCAGCCAGCCAGCCCCACCCAGGAATTCTGGGAGTTGAAGTCCACTCATCTTAAAGTGGCCAAGGTTGGACAACACTGATCTAGGAGAAAAATGATAACCTGATCAGAGAGCAGTTAAGATTTCTAACGTATTATGAGTTCTGTTCTCCACTTATTGCATACAAGGCATTCTAGCAGTACATGTGAAACAGATTTGACTTCTATATTGGAACATATACAAGAGCAATTTTTGTAGGGGATAGTGATGTATCTACTGGTTGTCATCTTTATCAGCAATTCATTGATTTGGACCAAGATGAAAAGTCTCCTATGTGAAATATGTGAAATGTTATAAAAGTATCTGGGAAGGAGGAGTGCACAGTGATTACTGACCTGTAATGGAGGTGAGAAACTCTTGGTTCTATCTGTTTGGAAATCTAGCTCCCAGATCCTCCATCGAAGGGTAACTATGCCTTTATCAAGGGTGAGAACAGCTAATGCTGGAAAAGAAAAGCCACACTAAGCCAGATCAAGATTGATTTGTCTTCTTAGGGAAGATTCAAACCTATGTAATAAAATAAAGTGGACCAATGGTGTTCTCCCCAAAATTTGCTTCAAGCAGTATCTGAGGTGACAAATGGACCCCTAAGGGGATGCAGCCCCTAAGGGGATGGGCCCTTTAGGGGGTGCAGCCTAATTCCAGCTGGCTGAGGGAGTTAAGGGTAGAATAAGGCACTTGTTTATAATCTTTTAAAATTTGTATTAGATAGCTTTGAATCTAGAAGCATCCTTATAAATACATAACTGGGCACCATACAGCATTTAGCTCAATACTTTAGCTTTGAATAATTTGACAGCCGCTAGTACATAGTTGTTACCATTTTAACATGTACAGTACTTTTACACAGGTGTGAAAAAATGCTGTAAAGTAAGAATGCTTTCAAAAATATGTATTGTAATTGTTTATGTTTATCAATTTACAAAATGCAAAGTGAGCAAACAGAAGAGAAATCTAAGTCAAATCAATATTTGGTGTGACTACCCTTTGGCTTCACACCAGCATCAGTTGTTACACTTGCATACTTTGTACACTTGCACAAAGTCAGGGATCTTGTAGGATCAGAGTCAGGTGCATGATTAACCAATTATACCAAGCAGGTGCTAATGATCATCAATTTCATATGCAGGTTGAAACACAGTCATTAACTGAAACAGAAACAGCTGTGTAGGAGGCTTAAAACTGGGTGAAGAACAGCCAAACTCTGCTACTAAGGTGAGGTTGTGGAAGACAGTTTCATGTCACAGGTCTTCCACCATGGCAAGACTGAGCATGGCAACATGACACAAGGTAGTTATACTGCATCAGCAAGGTCTCTCCCAGGCAAAAATTTCAAAGCAGACTGGGGTTTCAAGATGTGCTGTTCAAGCTCTTCTGAAGAAGCACAAAGAAATGGGCAATGTTGAGGACCATAGATGAGGTGGTCGGCCAAGGAAACTTAATGCAGCAGATGAAAGACACATTGTGCTTACTTCCCTTCAACATCAGAAGATGTCCAGCAGCGCCATCAGAACAGAACTGGCAGAAAACAGTGGGACCCAGGTACACCCATCTACTGTCTGGAGAAGTCTGGCCAGAAGTGGTCTTCATGGAAAAATTGGGCCAAAAAGGCATACCTCTGATGTGGAAACAAGGCTATGTGACTCAACTATGCACAAAAACACAGGAACTGGAGTGCAGAAAAATGGCAGCAGGTGCTCTGGACTGATGAGTCAAAATTTGAAAGATTTGGCTGTAGCAGGAGGCAGTTTGTTCTCTGAAGGGCTGGAGAGTGGTACAATAATGAGTGTTTGCAGGCGACAGTGAAGCATGCTGGAGGTTCCTTGCAAGTTTGGGGCTGCATTTCTGCAAATGGAGTTGGAGATTTGGTCAGGATCAAAGGTGTCCTCAATGCTGAGAAATACAGGCAGATACTTATCCATCATGCCGTACCATCAGGGAGGCATGTGATTGGCCCAAAATTTATTCTGCAGCAGGACAATGACCCCAAACATACAGCCAATGTCATTAAGAACTATTTTCAGCGTCAAGAAGAACAAGGAGTCCTGGAAGTGATAGTTTGGCCCCCACAGAGCCCTGATCTCAACATCATCGAGTCTGTCTGGGATTACATGAAGAGACAGCAGGATTTGAGGCAGCCTGCATCCACAGGAGATGTGTGGCTAGTTCTCCAAGATGTTTGGAACAACCTACCTGCCGAGTTCCTTCAAAAACTGTGTGCAAGTATACCTAGAAGAATTGATGCTGTTTTGAAGGCAAAGGGTGGTCACACCAAATATTGATTTGATCTGGATTTTTCTTCTGTTCACTCACTTTGCATTTTGTAAATTGACAGACATAAACAATTACAATACATATTTTTGAAAGCATTCTTTCTTCACAGCATTTTTTCACACCTGCGTAAAACTTTTACACAGTACTGTATATTTAATCCTTGCAAACAATGCTTTTGGGGCTCTTATAAAATGGTCCTTTGCTTGATTGAACTAGCAAGTAGATGATTGAAAGTATGCGCTTATGTACTTAAAGGTTGTGACTTGCTCAATAGGTCTACCATTAATCTTTCAACTAATTAGTGACCTGAAACATTTTCTGGAGAATATTAAGACATGGGTGAAGGATACTAAAGGTGATACACATGAATTTATTTGAATAAATTGAATGGATGCTCTGAATTGCTCAAATGGGTCCAGAATGAATATTTGCAGAGGTCTATCTATGTGGTCACTAAGAGTCAACACCAGCTTAATAGCACTTAATCAAAACAGACTACATCTTAAAATTCAAAGGCATTTACAAGGTAACTCCTAAAATATCCAGCAAGCTAAAAAATATGAACTGCTCTGGTGCAACAAGATTTTCCTGCCCCTCCTCCCCACTGTAGCCCCTGTGCCCCTAAAAATGTTGTCCTAAGGGTTGCATCCCCATCAGAAAATGCCTGCTGCAGTGAGGTGCACAGCAGACTTCTATTACTGCATCTCTGAATTTAACCCAGTATAAATATTTAAAACATAAGCACAATAGAAAAGTATGATACAATAAAATAAGAAATATAAGTAGAAGATTTCATTGAGAAACTGCTGCTTTGATGCAGTCCTAGCAATACATTTGATACAGACCATTGAGGCATTGAGGCATTTTGAATATTTCCTAATTCAGAGACAGGCTCATTTAGTTCTGGACAAATTTATTTGCTGAACTGAATGTTTGTCTACATTTTAGTGATTAAAAGCTAACCCCTAGTATCTGAGAAATATCTGGGCTATTTACTTGCATTAATTTCAGCAATGGAATCTTTTATTAAGGTCCAGTACTGATAATGGCACCAAGAGAAGAATCTGACCACTCAACCTACTACAACCCAACTAGCACAAGCTATGAAAAGGATCACACTGATATACATCAGAAGCATCTCAGAAACCACCAACAGACTATTACAACCACATGGCATCTCGGTAGCACACAAACCAACTAAGGTCCTCTGAAACATCTTAAGTAAACCAAAAGACCCAGTAGCACAAGAAGAAAAAACAGGAGTCATCTACAACATACAGTGTAAGGACTGTAACAAACACTATGTAGGACAGACAGGCAGAAGGCTGGCAGAGCGCATCCATGAACACCAACTAGCAGTCAGAAGACACAATGAATACTCCTTAATCTCACAACCCATAGACAGACTTAACCATAGTTTCAGCTGGGAAACTGTCAGCATCTTACACCAAGCTAAATCCAAAAATGCAAGAGAATTCCTGGAAGCTTGGTTTTCAGACAAGGCAGCCATCAACAGGCACATAGAGAGAAACAAGATCTACACACTATTCAAAAGAGACAATAAAAAGGAGACAAAAAAACCAGAACAGCTCCTTGCCAGCAATCATCACCCAGATAAGCAGAGATAAACACCAAGATTTTCACCAGACAATCAAGCAGTAAACAATACCCTAATCAAGGAACTACCAGGAGAAGAAAAAAATAAAAATAACCTGCCCCCCCACCCCCCCAAAACATTGGCAGGGCAAGCCACTGTAGATAAACAGAGAGCAAACCCACTGCATTCTAGCACTGAAGATGTTACCTAGCCGGGGAATGAAACGCTCGCAAAAAAACCACCAAGCTCAGAGAGCCCCAAGGACTCCACTGGTAATGGCTTTTGGATTGGAAAGCCTCTGGAAACCTCATTTGTGTGGGTCCTGACATACTAAGGCTCAACCACCAGGTAGCACTAGACTGATTCATTTGGGGAGGAGGAAATAGAGGATTTCCTGTTGCTTCCCGGTCTCTGTCCTGAGTGCAATAAACTTTGTTTTGCTTCCTGCCCATTGAGCCCCCCATGATGCACGGTTATTGCTTTTGTATAAGTCTCCCTTGTTTTTGTGTTTTTTTCCAGCCTGGCATTTTCTGAAGGTTATTTGGCTTTTTGCCTTAAAAAGACCTCCTATAATTCAGTTTTCAAAACATACATTTTTTGTTGATTTATGGTTTGCTAACATAACCTGGAATAGAAAATACTGTATGTTCTTGTATCATATTCACAAAACCCAGCAAAACTGAAAAGGCCATTTAGACTTTTTTTTTTTTTAATCTTTTAAAATATGCCTTGCTCCATCATATTTCAGAAGGGTCAGGGACACCAATAGCTGACAGTACCCTTGAAGCGTTTAGCCTTGTCATGTTCTGACTTGCAAATGGAGAATATAATTATTAGCTAGTGGCATCTGTGATCTGCACATCACTGGCTTAAAAACTGCGCTTTCACTCTCTGGAGATCTCTCTGCCTCATTGCCCTTTACTGCTGGACAAAATCAGTTTGTTTTATAAACATCTCATAACTCAGGATTCCTCGTTAACAAGACTGTACCTAGACCTAGTATGAGAAAATGTCAAAGTAGATATGACGCTCCAGGACTTTCAATCCAGACCTCCAGAGTTTCCCCAAACTGTCCCTCCTCTTTTTATTACATGCACCATTTCCTCAGGTCACCTACTTCCTGGACTGGGATTATTAATATGATTCAACCCTAACCCTAACCCTATCTTTCTCTTAGCTACCTACTTTTCCCTGGGATTTTATTTTTTAAATAATAGTGCACCTTTGGATCGTGGGTCAAAGTTTAGTCCATATTAGTGAGCATGTGAAATAAGAAAATGTTGCCCCAAAATATATCATTTTTTTCTTGTTTACTGAAGGATGTTTGCCATTTTAATATCCATTTCTCAAGCAGTTTAGAAATATTTTAAATAAAGAACTCTTTCCTAATTGCTTCACATACACACTCACAATGAAGCAAACAGTAAGGGGCATTCTTCACGAATTCTGGTTGCATAGAGGTTACTGAATTCTTTCAGCTGAATGGATGGCAAATTATCATTAAGGTTAGCAGCCTCAGTCTCCAGAGGCTGAGGGTGGAGCCAGGGTGCCAGGGGCATTGGATTCAAGACCAAAGACAGCAATGCTACCTCTTCATATTACTATTATTTATTCATCTAGCAAATATCACAGTGTTTCTGATGATTTGGATTTTAACCAACAGCCTAGGGGCCCATGCTGTAGTATGTAGGAAGTTCCAAGCAAGGTGAGTGGTTGTTGTTGTTGTTGTTGTTTTTGCAAAATCAGTTTGATAAATTTAAAACTTGCAAATATTTGATCAATCCCTCCAAGAGTTCCAATTACTAGTAGTCTTATAGCTGACTTTTTCTTTCAAAGACTTTCAACTTCAGTTTGCAAATACCAATATTTTTCCATTTGTTTTCCATCAATTCAGCTATCTTCTGGTATTGCTTCATCTAGGAACCACACTTCTTTTCAGTGATAATAATGCCCAGTGTGGTATGTTTCAAGTGTCTGTTGATCTAATGTATAAGGTCCTACAAAGTCTTTACCTCCTTATTTTCTGAGACTTTTTCGGATATGTCGTCCCAGTAGTTTTTATTAACAGCAAAGCCAAACTTCTACATAAATTTCAATGCACAGTTTTTGCATCTTTATCATGGCATTGCTTATACCATTCATGATGATGATGATGATGATTTCAAATTTTAAGGATGCCCACTTACCATCCTAAAAACATCAAAATACTAAATAATGTATCAACAAATAGATCACATCACAAACAAATAACTCTCACAACTCACACAGGCTCACACAGCATCGTGACAAAACAAACAGATTTTGTTTATCTTTCTAAATCCATTGGTGGACTCAATATGATAAAAAAAAAAAGCAACATATCTATATTACTAATCACTATGGGATGGAAGGAGACTATACAGAGCAATTATTTAATATCTCTATGCCTAATAATAATATCTAATAATACTTTCCTATTATCTAGGAAATAGAAACCTTTTAAACATATTTAATTTTATGTACAGTAAACCCATAGACATATATTTAGGATTAAGTCCTATTAAATGTTTGCAGTGTAAAAATAATACCCCAAAGTCATAGTATCTTTAAATCTTTAGGGCTGCAATCTTGCACATATAGGTCATATATATCTAATTCAATCAATGGAATTTAAATGGATAATTGCGTGCAGCTTAGCAGCCAAGATGTTTCAAAAATAGATCAACCAATGTTCAGCAATTGCAAAGATTTGTGTCTCCAGTGAAATAGTTAATTCCTCAATAGTGTGTTTCTTGTAAAAATGAATAATACATCAACTTATTTAGGAAGATCACTCATCTGAAATGCCAAAAAAGGATCTGCAACATTATTTAAGAAATGCTATGTTTGCAAACTGAAATGTGCCTCTAATAATCATCAGTATGCCTGTGTGTGTCTGTGTTTTGAAATGAAGTTAGAATCTCATTAAATCAAAATCAAAAGCTTACTTGGGAATCAGTTTAACAATAGACATAGCAGCTTAAGAATTTACACTCTTTTTGTTCTCGTTACAATATACACCTAAAAATTCTGTAATTTTTTCCAGGTGGCTTAAAATAAAAACTGTTATACATTTGTAGCTAGTTTCAAATGTTAAAGTAAACAAGGTACTTGAATGGAAGGACATGGATTGTCCATGATATATCCCATCTGGGAATGTTTATTTTAAACACATCATTAAAAAGAAGCCAGCTGAACGTTTTTAAAGAAATTTCCTACCATGCTAAAACATTTGGAGGAAATTTCCTTTTGGTTAGAAGCATTAAGATTCCCCCCCCCCCCGAACTCTAGTTCAGTGACAGGCACAGTGGGGTGAAAACATAGATGTGGTAAGTGTGAATTATTTTTCACAAAGGGAGAGGGGGAAAAAAAGACATTTTAGGTAAAAAAAAAATGCAGGTTGTTGTGCTGAATATCAGGTTGGTGGGTGGTAAAACTCCACAAGTTTGAATGAGCTTGTATCATGGAACATGTGATTAATCCGCCTGAGGCATTGGGAAGGCAGGAAGGACCCTTCACAGTTTTGCTCACTTGGATCCACTGCAAAGCAGGAATTCTAGGGGAGGGGTGGGCAACATTTGATGAGTAACAGGCTGCAGCTCAGCCTCATAACCTGAATGGCCACAGAGGGCCATCTGTTAACATGGTGAGGTCACTTGAAAGGACCAACATATTTTGCCCCATGATGGTTAAAGATGAGAGTGGGAGGATGAGTCTCCTAGAGCAGGGTTCCTCAACCTCAGCAACTTTAAGATGGGTGGACTTCAACTCCCAGCTTGGCTGGCTGGGGAATTCTGGGAGTTGAAGTTGAAGTTGGGGAATTCTGGGAGTTGAAGAATCTTAAAGTTGCTGAGGTTGAGGAACCCTGTCCTAGACGCAAGTCACTCTATCGTTCCATTCTTAAAACCATACCAAAATCTGAAGAGCAATCCTCTAAAATTCAGTCACTTTTGCCACCCAATTTTAGCAAAGTTATGGTTATTGTTTTTGTTGTTGTTGATTGCCCAGCCAGCCAGATGTTTAGACTGGATTTGGCATTTTTATCCCCCTGTCAAGTCCTTCCCAAGGACCTGGGATAGGCAGATGTTGTTGTCTGATGGTGTTAAAGATATTATTATTATGGTTGGTCGCACAGTCAGCCAGATGTTTAGACTGGATTTGTCAGGTGTTGACTGGTTCATTGCAGTCTCTCCATTGATGGATTGGTAGAAATGTTTCTGATTCGATTGAAATTGGAGATTCGGCCTGTAGAGTGCAATTTGAGCTTCATATCTGCTGATCTTCTTGGCTATAGCTGTTATTTGTTGCTTTATTATTTCCAGTGCTTCTTTGATCTTCCTTGTTTCTAGGTGATATTTCTTGATTAGGCACTCTTTGGTCTTCTTGTTCTTCAGCTTCTTTTCTTTCATCTATTCTAGCTTGCTTGCCTCTGATCTTAGCATGTTGATCTTATTTTCCAACCTAATCTTCAATTTTGGCAGTGCACTGTTTGGCTTTTTTTCTTGACTCCCAGCGACTTTGGGCAGTTTACAAATAACAACCATTAAAAACAAATAACAACAGGGAAAACCCCACAACAGAGAGGAACAACAATGGCAAAGAAAATAAACCCAGAAGGGAACAGAAAGGTACATCAGTCATCCTCTCCAAAGGTCTGGACAAAGTAAGGTGATGTTAAAGGGCCAGGAGGGGACCAAATGGGACACTGAGGGCTGCAAGCAGCCCACCTCTCTCTAAGGGCTGGTAAGGTGGAGGCACAGTCATTTATGACAGTTCTACCTTTCTCAGCCCTTCAATGCTGAGTATGTGTACTTGTTGTTGTTTAGTCGTTAAGTCGTGTCCGACTCTTCGTGACCCCATGAACCATATTGCGCCAGGCCTTCCTGTCCTTCACTGCCTCTCTGAGTTTGCTCAGTTTCATGCTCATTGCTTCAGTGATGCTATCTAACCATCTCATCCTCTGCCGTCCTCTTCTCCTTTTGCCTTCAATCTTTCCCAGCATCAGGGTCTTCTCCAAAGAGATCTCTCTTCGCATTAGGTGACCAAAGTATCTGAGCTTGAGCTTCATTATCGATCCTTCCAATGAGCAATCAGGGTTGATTTCCTTTAAGATTGACTGGTTTGACCTCCTAGCAGTCCAGGGGACTTTCAAGAGTCTTCTCCAGCACCACAGTTCAAAGGCATCAATTCTTCGGCGCTCAGCCTTTTTTATGGTCCAGCTCTCACAGCCATACATTACTACTGGAAAAACCATAGCTTTGACTATGCGGATCTTTGTCGGCAAGGTGACGAGTATGTGTACAGGTGGTCCTCATTACTGCAGCCAACCACAGATAACTGAACTGCAGATATCAAGACCTTTTTAAGATGTATTTTATATATGTGCAAAAGCCTGTCTGCCATTATGAACACTAGTAAAAAAAAATGCTGTCTATCCTCTTGGCCAATAAAGTCCATTCTTTCTTTTGGGCAACTATTGGAAGTTGCATTTGTGGTGCTGTGGTGCTGGAAGATTTCAACATATATGTTGAGGCTCCTTTTTTTGGAGTGTCTCAGGTTTTCATGACTTTCACCATAACCATGGATCAGCTCAGGTTGATATTTGGCCTCAGTATGAGATGATCCTGATCTTCTTGGTGATTTGCAATGGGGAGCAAATGACAATACGTGCAACGCAAAGCAAAATCTGCCTTTATTGTACTTACATTGTAGCATTGCACAATGAATGTATCATTGTTTTGATGAACTATCAGCTTGCTGCGGACATTCCTGGTGATGGTAGAGGAAATTTGTATCGGTTTCTTTTCATCATGAACAAGTCTGGTGGGTTTTTACTTACTGTGACTGAAAGCTTTTACAGAAGCAGAGGGAACAACTAAAATGGTCCTCCTCAGGTGGCTGATGGATCCCAAGTTCCTGCTGGGTTTGGTAGATCTTTCTTTTCCTTTAGGTTCTTCCAAAATGAAGAATTGCCTTGGGAATCAGAGGGGATCACATCTGAGCCTTCTCTCCCACTAAGCTGAGCCAAACGAACTCCTTGCTGAGAGCCAAGCTAGAGTTATAAGTCTGAATTAGAATGAGAGTTACTCTATGGCACTGATGTCAGTATAAAAATTATTCAATTCGCCACCACTGGAATTGTTGGGAACACAAAGGTGTATTAAAAGCAGACCCAAAAGGAGAAAACATAATAATTATGTGATTTGCTATGGCTAACTAAAATGATACTTTGCAGATGAAATTGTTCTTTCCCAGGTTGATCTTAATGCTATAACCTAATTCAAGTTCAGGATCAGTTTTACTCTGTCTTTCTAAAACACCCAAGGATGTGAACCAACTCCTTGAATAGGTGTGAACCATTATGTGTGAACTCTTCCTATGCCCATTTCTAAGCATAAATGCTGACAGGAAAGGGTAAGCATCGACTGATTGGGTAAGGGAAGTGGTAAATACCTCTTTTCAATAATGATGTCCTAAGAATTCATAGATAACTTGTTATTCTGAAATATTTCAAGCTTGGACAAATAACATAGTAAAGTGTGTGGAGCCATTGCAGTTTCAAAACTGCTGGATGATATGGATGTTTCAATTTCATTTCTATGTATTTATTTCAATCTGTTACAGAACAGAGATTATTTTGATTGCCCTACTAAATAATCTGTGTCAAGAATTGGGGAAAATCTTTGATGATGTTGGAACTCTAAGTAGCTTTTCAATACAATCACTATGGCCTTCTGGTGAACTTTTTGACTGAGACTAGATTTGAAGGTCCTATTTTATGGTAACCGCATCCTTGCAGGACTAATTTCAAAGAGGGCTATGGCAGGTGAAGACCTGTATAATGACATGTACATAGCCTTGGCTTGTAGTCTTCCTCTTGTTAATTAATATTACATATTAATTAATATTTCTCTCTCTCCCATCTAAATCTAATGCAATGTATTTAAAATCATTAATAGACTGAAGATTAATCTAAACAAGTCAGAGGTTGAAAGGCAGATCAGAGAATGGGGATTTAATCTATATTGGATGGGTTTATACTTCTTTCAAAGACTCAGGTTCACATTTGGGCTGTACATCTACAGTACATGCCCTACTTTTAACAGTAGCCAAACATGAGTTTCTACAGCTACAGCTACTCTACTAACAGTGCTCATTTCTGGAGATGCCAAAACTTGCCATGGTAAATATTTTTAGATATGTTCTTTTGGACCGTATATCTTTTTTGTACTTCTGAAAAGTATTCAGAAATAGTGGCTGATCCAGAATATACATTCATTTTTTCTCCTGGGGCTGACTCCCATATTGCCACAGATTTCATTGGTTACTGGTCTGTTTGGAGCACAACTGAAGGTTCTATTTGTGAACACAGAATAACATAGAATTCAAGCTATTAGAATGACAGCATTCCTTCATCAATTGCCTACTTGAATTCTAAGATCCTTGGAAGAGGTTGAGAATGCAAAGGAGTTCCTTCCCAGCTGCTTCCAAGTTCTGGAAATGCTTTTGAAGAGACAAGCTCTATAGAGCTGGTCCTCTTTTAGTAAACCTTAATTTAAAAAAAATCAAACAAGCTTTTGGCGAGCATGCTAATTTGCTGCTGAATTGTGCTTTAATCTGGCACAAGCACGCATTTTTTATTGGCTTTTATTTCATGTATTCTTATTTGAGGCTTCATCATTTAATAGAATATTGTTAGATCTATATTTTATTGTTAATCAATTGAGTAGCAAGGTGGGCTAGAAGAGAGTTTTTAAACTGTTTCCTGCGGAACCCTTGGGTTCCATGAGAACTTGACGGGATATCATGAGAGACTGAGGGCCCAAAAAAAAAAAAAAGTCCACCCAAACTTAGCCAATTTTCTGTCACTAGAGTATTGCTTCTTGATCAGGAGTTCCAGGAATTTTTTTTTAACTAAAAGATTCTGTGGCCAGAAAAGTTTGTAAACCCCCTGGACTAGAAAACTAACATACAAATAAGTACCCAAGGAAGAAAACCCAGCAGGCGAAAGGAGACCGTAATATTTTAACTTGCTGTGAGCAAAGACTGTGAGGAGAAAACCACTTCGTGTCATTATTCTAGGATTTGCATTGGATTTGCAGAATTGTTAACTGATAATATTATCACCTCTTTCTTTAAAAAGGAGGATCAAGCCTAGCTAACATTTCTCCCTGTATTTTTCTGCTCCATTCAGAATTAGGAAAATGGAAACTATTTTGAGCAACTTGCAGGGATGGGATTCACCCTTTGCTACTAAAACCACTTCTGATGGCCTTACCTGACACCAGAAGACTTTTTTTTTTTCTGGCCAGAGCATCAAGAAACAATATTATGTTTTCATATAATTGGAGTTTTGGTTCATTTCCCTTCTTTTTTGGCTCCAAATTAAAAGGAAAGTTCTCATATGAAAACTCTAAAGTCCATACTAATTAAAAGGATAACCATCTTATTTCTGTAGATCAATGCCCAGGAGTCATCCTAGTGATATATACAAATGTATTTGTTCCATGTATTCGTGGGCTCTGTAGTCAGTGTCTCAGTACCTTTATGGATATATGTCTATTGCATGTACCATTTTCATGTTTCCTTTCACCGAAACAGTATCCATAAAGGAATATTGTCATGTGTGAAGAAGTTCTGATTCACATCATCATTTTGACACTGCAGAAGTCCTGAGGACATAAGCTGAAATGATGAATCACCACGTGTGTGTGGACCAGTTTTGTGAAGCCTTTATTCTGTTCATAAATTAGCACATTTCAGGTACAGTGGTACCTTGGGTCATGAATGCTTCTGTTCACGACCAATTTGGGTCACGAACAGCACCGTTTGCAAAATTTTGCTTCCATCCGCGAACTCCGCTTCGGGTGACGAACAGGATCCGCAGCCATTTTCCCTGCCGTGACACGTGGTCGTGGCTTCCTGTAGGGAGGGGGACTCTCCCTCCAAGCAATAACCGCCTCCCCACCCACCTTCCTGTCCTCCACGCCAGAAGTCGCCTCGAGCAAGGTTAGCGTTCTCTCTCTTCGTACTGCACTGTACTGTATTTTGTTTCATATTTTTGTGGTTTTAAAAAAAAAATACATATGATTCAGAACGGATTAACCGTATTTACATTGAACCTTATGGGAAAATTTGATTCGGGTTGCGACCAATTCGGGTTGCGACCAGAGTCACGGAATGAATTAAGTTCGTGACCCGAGGTACCACTGTACAATGTTTCAAAACAGTTCATTAAAAAGGTTGTTTGTAGCAACCTGATATCTTTCCTGTCCTATCAAAAGCAATATGGGAATTAACTTGTAGTGGATCTCTTTGGATAAATACATTGCATAGTTGAATGTCCTGTAATCTAGATTTGGGCTCCAACTTCCTGATAAGCTTTGCATGGCTTCAAGCAGAGGCATAATGTGTGACAAGCCTCTTTGATGAATCATCAGAGTAGACAGTAAATCCCAGCACCAGAGGAACTAGGTGGACCACATGAATAGTAGTCCAGCAAAGAGGCAAAATGACGTCTTTGGTATCTGGAATGGCTCCTTTGAAATACAATAAAATTAGAGACTCATGTTAAATCTTGTATCTATACCAGAAGAAAACAAAATGACTGACATTCACACATATGTGAGCCATATGTTTTAAACAGGCTATGTAGCTTGTCTTGAAACTCGCTTTCTCATATTTCTCACAAAAAAGGATAATCCATGAACTGTAGTAGTTTGGACAGATAAGGTAGAAATATGCCAAAGTTTATGAAGGCTGCTATCTCAATCTAACCTAGGAGCCCCACTAAACCAAATAAATAAATAAATAAATAAATAAATAAATAAATAAATAAATAAAATTTCTTAGTAAACATTTTCAGAGTTGTGTTATGGAGTGAACAAGTTGGACACAGTTGAAGGGGCCTGAGTGAAAATGTTCACCAACAAGAAAAAAAGTTACATATACCGAAATCTACATTGTATAGTCCTTCATAGCTAACTCACCAGTTGCCTTTCATGTAAACTGCTGCCCTAGAGTGTATTTTGCTGTGAAAATAAAAACACTAGCCTTTTATCATTACCAAAAAAAAAAAAAAAAAGTGTGAGCAGAATGGCATCATCCTGGAAAGGTGTCAGAGTTTTCCATTTGTGTAACTGGAAAGTAGATGATTAAGTTGAAATGCAACATGGTCCTCACAGTCATCTTTCTGAATCTTTGACACTATTCAGCTAACAGGGCCTAAAATTGCAATGACATCCATTGTGTAGCCACCCACGTAGATTGCTGAAGAGTGTTTTCATAATCTATTCTGGATCAGAGGCTGCTGTGTTTTTTCTCTCCTCTTGGACCATATGTGGTGATGGTGGTGGTGGTGGTAAAAAGGAGAAGTTTGACTTGCTATGGATGTCACCTCTTTTGATGCACTGAACTTGGAAGATTAGCAGAACTCAAAAGGCCTTGCAGCAAAAATGGGGCTCCTAACATAAAAGTTGTGAGAGCTACATTAATCCCCAGGGGTACCTCATATGAAGATGTGGGAAATGGTGGAAATGCATTGTTTGAAGATGAAACACACTCATTCTGCCATGCAAACTTTTAAATCAATAAATGAAAATATTTGGTACTATACACACACACACACACACACACAGTATGTATGTATGGAGAGAGAGGGAGAGAGAGAGAGAATGAGAGAGAGAGAGAGAGATCTGCATTGCAAAATTTGGAGAAATGTACGTTGTGAGTAATAACCAAATTTCAGTTTGTGTGTTGGTCAAAAATACAAAAGTTAGGTAACTCTGCATTCACAAGTGAACTAAATGAAATTCTCTTCTATCCTTTCCCTGATACTGTATATGCATGCCCAGACCTGTTTGTACAAGTACAAAGACCTCACAGACAGAAGACCCAAAGTAAGAAAACAGATGTCATAAATAAAAAGTATATTCTGAAATATTGTATAATTCGGGCTCTATCCCTAATCTTAACTACCGTGCTCTGTTTCTCGCATGTTTGAATCTTAGGATAACTGACAACTATTCTAATATCCTCTTGTTTCTCCATTTTTCAAGCTTTTTAAATTCTAGTGTTCTTAATTTGTTTCTAAACAGCCCCTAAGTTGCTTGTCTTTCCAGCCATGATCTTTTTGGTCGGCTTCTGATTTGGAGAACCTATCCATAGATTGTAAAGTGAGAACCTTCAGGAGGCAGTTCACTCATTTCAATCTCTCGTCACCATTTTACACAAGGTGGATGTTACTGCAATGAAAAAGCTATCCAGTATCAGAATGCCTTCTCAATTATTCAGAGGCTATTTAGAAGCTAAACAAAATTTCCTTGACTGTTAAATTATTAACTGAAGTGTATTTTTATGATGAAAAGAATGGAGTGGGTAGGAATGTGTTACAAATGGCAACAGGTCATCCTTAGCTAGAAGTTCCTCGGTCAATTCTCTCTTTTTACCCTATGTTCAAGAAAAAGACCTGTTGATAACTGGAAATATGTTTTTTCTGAATTCTTTACACCAGACTTACCCAATTTGTTTTTCTGTAGTTGCCCTTAGGCACTGGACAGGAGTGCTGATACTTGCAGTCAATGTATCGGGAGAGCATTAGGTCTAGGAAGATTAGTCTACATCTCCAGTGTTGAAATGTTGTTCTTCAGTAATGGTACTATTCTTTCCAAATGGAATAAGATTTCTTTGAGAGTTTAGAGCAGCATGATAGAAGAGAGGACAGAATTTTGCATCTTTAATTGTTGTGCAGACAAGAACTAATTTGGTAAAGATGGTTTTTCCATCTCTAGGATACACAATATTCAGAAAACTTCCTTCTTTCATAGTTCCTTTTTATCTGATTATCAGAATGAAAGAAGGGGAAAAAAGGTGTAAGTAATCTCTTGCAATCAGTTGCCAATATCTGAAGCTCTCTTTGAGGGTCTGGAGGACACAGGCATCCATAATTTCATTTACACCCTAAGATTAACTATATACCAACCTACAGTATATTGTGTGATATACATAGTAATACACTGAAGCATTCTGATGTTTTGTTGAATGTTCTATTGAACTACACTGAAAAGACAAATAAACACGTAGAAAATTGGCAGGTTCTGCACTCTTGCAACTTAGGGCAGATCTTCACAGCCAGGTTTTGCCCAGCACAAGTACAGGCTGCACAACCAGGGCAGGAAAGCACAACATTGTCCTCTACCTATTCCAAGCCTACCTCTGCCTGTCTTTTCTTACTAGGTATCAACAGAAAACTTGTGCCAGCACAAGTGGTGCTGTCTGGTTCATTGGTGTGCTTCATTTCATTATAGGCCACTATACCCCCATGCCAGTTGGCTACTGTGTCCTATGGCAAAAGCAATCCCTCCTTTCTGGCCACTAGTTGTTGTTCTCCATGGCCATGGAACATTATGTCATCACTGTGGCTGAAGTGGAGGAAGTGGTTGAAATCTGGAAAGAGAATTCTTAAGGCAGCTTCATTTCAAGCCAGTTTATGCAAGGGAGTCAAGCAACTGAAGATGGCAATGTGGAAAAACCAGTAGAAGGATACGGAGAATATTGCTGTTCCGACGTATAAAATGAATATCTTACATGAACATACATTTAAACATTTGACCTGGCATATCACACCTTAAGTGGTATAATCTAGGAATAGCTAGTAAGTGTTGCTTCTCTCTTTTTGTCAGCCCTATAAGGTAGACCAGACTAGGAAACCAATTCTATATAGGTCTAGAACTACTTTTATTGGAATAGCTCTAGTAACAGAATCTTGCAACTCTGAATGTGCTTCCCCACTCCCTCATTTTATCTTCATGTGAATTAGAGAGAGGCCTGAGATATTTACTGAAGCTAGTTTTTTGGAATGGGCTCAAGCTGCCTTGTCTGATTGATATTTTGTTAATGGCTCTTCCTCCTGTCCTTCAAGGCCATTCCTTACATCCTCTGCACTTTCAGATCTCCACACACGGCTTACCCCTGTTCAATGTAACACTATGGAGCAGCTGTGCACTCACAGGCTCTTTTTGATGGGACCAAGAGGTTGAGAATTCAAATGTTTACCTTGTTTATTTCACAATATATTTGACAGAGAGGCTGATGTTTTTCCAAATGTGGTATTTTTAAGGTAACAGTATCTGAAAGATTTATTTTTATTAAATAAAATTATTCAGCAACAATAACATTTGCAGACTTGTATTTAAAGTGATATCTTCTTTGATCCCCTTAAAGATTAACATTTATTGATTTTAAAAGCTATTGTAAATAAACTTACACTTCATTTATATTTTTTTTTCACCAGGACAAATGAGCTTTCTTTAGATTTTGAAGGGAAAGACAAATTCCTTGTGTTTTTTCAATAAAAATCTCTTTAGTGACCAGAACTAATTGTCAGAAAGATGTGGCTTAATGTGATGCATATTACCTGCAAAGTAAGTTTGCCAGACTTCCTGAAATCTTTGTCTGTCCCATCTTCACAACCATTATAGGCCCTGCTTTACATGTCCTTCTAGGCCAGTGTTGTCCAAACTTGGCCACTTTAAGATGAGTGGAGCATGGCTGGCTGGGGAATTCTGGGAGTTGAAGTCCACTCATCTTAAAGTGGCCAAGTTTGGACAACACTGTTCTAGGCAATTCAACTGGAGAGAGTGGCCTGCAGGATGCAAAGATTAGGGAGCATTCTTGCACTGCAGAGTTTCTAAGTGTCTAGTTTCAAGCTTCTCTCCTCCTTCCCTCAGTGACATAATAAACCCATTTTCATCATGTCAGCTTTATAACCAACTTCAGAACATCCATGCTGTTGCATGGGAGGAGCTGAAACTTCAGCAGCCTCATAGAGAAGATTCTTGTGTATTTCTAAGGTCCTTAAGAAACCTGAAGGAATCCTTTCTACACCTCTGGGGGAATGCTACTCTTAATCATATTCCACAATGTGAAATTGAGATTGAGAGAACTTGACAGTATGGATTCCTGATTAATCAAAATTGTCTTCTAAAACTTTTGCATGAAGTCTGACTTTAATTATAACCTATATTAAACTATACTAAACTGTATTAATCTTTAATTATGCATTAAACTTGACTGAAGAGACTCTGATGGTAATGGATTGCCTTTAAATGTAATTCACTGGGTAGTGTTAACTCTGGGGTTCTATCTGAGATTTTGCGCACGGGTCTCCTGGTCTAAGGCTGGAAGCCTTACTGGTATATGGAGGTACTGTATATATAGATTCATGTGTCGCATGAATGGCAAAGAAGTTGAATCATATTGCATTCTAGCTTTAGGAAAACCCGCCACAGACTCAAGGTTACAGTGCATTGGTCAATATTTAGTCATTAGGATACACTATATCATTATGAATATGGACTCTTATAGCAGTAATAGTCATAAATCAATTGCATTTAAGTACAAAAAATTATAGAACATTTTTTTAAAATAAAAAAATCAAACATCAGTTATTTGGCACATTCTGTGTGTGAATAGAAAAACAGAAACAGAAACTGGCAGCCTAAATATATTACTTTTTTCACCATTTCATTCATTCACTCATTACCTGAGATCCATCTATTCTACAGTCAGTGAACTACTTATTCCCCACACCTCCTTTCTCCAGTCACTTCTGATGTACTCTTTTTATTTACTCAACAAGTTCTTGGTTTCTTTAATGGCTTGTACATTGTTTTCCAAACAATGATTTTTTTTTGTAATAATTTTGTTCATGCAAAATCTAACCTTAACATCTCAGACTTTTTCCCTGATGTTGTCTGATATGGTGGAGATAATGTGGGAAGATTTAAGTCTGCATCCTTAGGTGTGTATTTGAGTTGAACATTCCTTTTAATTTTATCATTTTTAAAAAAGTCATTGGACTTTTCTTTAGATTGCCTCAAACTTCTTACCATAGAAGTATGTTCCTGTGGCACTGGGAAAACTGGTGGTCTTGAAACACTAACAAAAAAAGGTGAGCCAGTGGACTCCTGCTGTGATCGTTCCAACCATGAGAACTTTTTTATAACGGGATCCTTTGTAGCACCTTGTTTCAATCTTGGTAAAGGTGAGAGTTGTGGTGTTTCCATAACCAGAAAAGCAGAACTTTTTCTTTCTTGATGCTGCCACTTTGGAGCTAGAAGGTTCTCATTCATTGCTTTCAGGAGATCTTTGATTTTTGTGTCAGGAAAAACCACAGGATCTTGATCTACTATTCTGTTTTCATTTGTTGATCTTGGCGTTAGTCTACATATATGTGATACGGAGGACTTCTCAGCCTCATGATTCACAGCATATATTGGGTTATTTCTTAAAGCAGAAGGTGGCTTTTCTGATAAATACAATTTTCTTACTTCTGTCCAATTTTTAACATCTTCTTCATTTTCCCGTGGTTCAAGTTGTGTCTGATTGAATGACCCACATGAATTATGTGGAGATTTAGGGAGATCAAGATAAATCAATTCTCTGCCTGCAAACTTGGAAACTAAATAAAACACAGAATATATGAAATCAGATCATGCAAACTTTAGGGTTGTAAACATCAAAGTGATATCTGCTCTGCTTCTGTTGATCATAACATTTTGAAAGTTTGTCTTTTAAAATTTTAATAAGCACGAATTCATGCACTATTCAGCAAAGCATTGTTTAGCCTCATGGCAGGATTTTTTCATTCTCTTATTTTATTCAACAACTACATCTCATCTTAGGAGAGGTTACTTGGAAGAATAGGATTAGAGTGATTACAAAGAAATTTTGGAGATATCTGTTGATTGATCAGTTAATGGAAACAAATACTGTACTGTAATCTCTTCTGAACTATAGCATAGATGTGGGGTAAGAAAGGTGTTACTTTGGTTTGCCAGGCCAAGCTGAAGGAATATTGTAAGAGCACAAGAAAAACTGTTTCTGTTTCCTCAAAAGGATGACAAAGTCACTCCTGCACCCAGAATTTGGTTAAACCTTCTTTCTAACTGGGAATATGATGAGATATTATAGCAGGTTAGAGTAAAAACTCTCCTGTGGATTTGGCAGAGTATTATTTGCTAATTTGCTACATTTTGCTATGTCTACATTTGCAATTGTCATATCAGACATTTAATCCTCTAGCAAGATTTATAGATTGCTTTTCCTTTTACGTTAATTTGTCGTTTTATCTATTGCTCTCCGGCTGTTTTCGTATGAGAGCTTCCCACCCCCACCCTGGCTCATATGCTTTGGTGTTTGTAAAATCAAATCAAAAGAAAAGAATAAATTCTATTTTTCAAGCTCTAGGTTTATTTTCATTAGGTTTCAAAGAAGCTGTTAAGATTCTGAACTAGTGCTTAGAATCACTGAAGGAACAATTATGGAAAATATGATAATTAATCCGGGCAAGAAAAAAAAATGACTTCTGGTTAATGGGAGAATCTGTGTGTAGAGTCTATTTTGGACAGAATTGGACAGAACCAAGTTCACAGAGTAGAAGTACTTCTGAACCTCCATCTGCAATTCTGACCAAAAATGTTTTTTCTTTTTCTCAGTATAAGCTACTATTTGTTTTATTTATTTATTCAATTTATATAGCCTACTATGCCAACTGTACCTTTACGGGCTTTTGTTAACTTTATGGTTTTTTTTTTTTCCTTCATTCTATGCCACCTTTGAACATTATTCAGAAATATCAAATGACAGAATATGTGGCAATGAGGGTTTTAACCAGACTATAGAATCCTAGATTGATTGGCAGATACGCCAGGCACAGCTTTTTCTATTCCTAAACTCAACACGAAGCTCTGAATCCAGAATTATTCCAATATTGTCTCTGTTTTACTATCCTGCTTTAGAAAGTGTTGAAGGTTTTGATTAGAAAATCAACTGCCTTGTATTTTTTTTCTTTATACTGTTCATAAAGCCTTCAAGATCCTTTGGAATGGAAAGTGAAGAAATAATTTTAAAAAGAAAATAATGTGCTGATTGTGACAGGATGAAGATGGAAGGAACTTTCCAGATTTGTTAATGCCATCAGGGCCACCTGCACTAGCATTGTGTAATATGTATTATAGTTCTACTATGTAGCCTGATATATGCTGATAGATTCTAGGAACAAATATATTTTTGTTTATATTTCTATGTGGGGGTTTATCATTCTAAATAAATTATCTGTCCTCAGAGTACACTATGTTTCCCATAAATAATGGGTTGGATCCAGAAAAATATTCCCTGGAATAAAAGCCCTTCTTCCAATCATTGAAAGTGTTTGATCCATTGAAAAATGTTTTCTACTGTCTAAGTAGGGAATAATGTAATCCATTGCTGAAATTGCATAAGTCACCTCAAACACTGATTCAGTTTCATAAATGAAAAGAAATCAGTGTAGATTGCTGAAGAAATGTAAATATTCTAGAAGTTCCCATCAGTGGAATAAATATCTGGATCCAACCCAATGTTTCTAAGAATGACCTTTTCATATTACAATGCTGGCAAGATTCAGAGAAAGCCATGGGGACTAATCAATCAATTCAAGATTGCATAAACAATAGCAAAAACAACAAAATTCAGAATAAAATTACTGTACCCCAATAACAATTATTTTCTGTTTATGTCTCTTATGGCAAAGACAAACAACTGCCCTTTATCATTATCAGTACAAGGTTGTAATGAATGAAATAACTGGCTCCTTGGAGGCATGAATGGAGCCATACATGTCAAAATGAGATCCCCTAGAGTTCTTTCTTGGTTCTTATTTTCAATATTTGCAAGGATCCTTGCTGTTAATTTCTAATTGCAAGTCCCTTTCACTTTTTACCAGGGCCTTGTGCATTATAAACCTGGTTAGGCATACTCATATATTAACCTCAGGTGTTAAAACATTTATCATTTATGATTTTATTTCTCCGCATCCCTAATCAGCAAATATTCCATCAAGTAAAACATGTGTCATTCATTTTCTGTCTTTTGTTAGAAGTCTTATTCACTGCCGCTATTATACATTTATAATATCCTCAGACTGTCAAAAAGAGCAGAACAGTACATATTACCTTCTGGTAAGATTTCTTGATTTTCAAGAATAACTGCAACTTCATCTTCCTTGGTAGCATATGGCATTTCTGCTTCATTGTTGCCACTTTTCCATTTTTCTGCTATAACCATTTTTGTCTTCTGAAAAACCGGAACACCTGCATCTTGACTTATGCTTCCAGGATGTTCACCATGAAACTTTTCTGGTTCATGTTCTTTCTGCAGACACATCAGATACCAGTAATATTATTATAAAAGGAAGTAAAAAGTGGGAGGGGGGGGGGAATGAAAAGTGGTAAGTTAATTCGGGCATCTGATTTTAATTCTTTGAAGACTAGTATAGGAAGTAATAGATGTTTGTTGATTATTTCTAATCAAATAGGCTACCTTTCTGTTTAGGAAAACCCCCGCTCAAAACATTTATAGCTTATGTTGACACACAAAAAAATACAGATTATTATCATTATCATTATCATTAATATACCCCCTGACTCCAAGCGACTCTGGGCAGTTAATTTACCTGGTTGTATATATCTATTTAATTCTGTATTTTTAAAAATAACAATAACAATAATAATAATGCATTGAAGCTAGTACACCATGAAGGCTTACTGAATACCAAAGAGACCAAACTGGCCTACAAGAAAGACCAAATGAAGAATAGAAAAGAGATGTGGCAAGGCAAAGCATTACATGGCCAGTTTGTCCCATTTAGACTGGACAAATGTGTCACCCTTACCATCAACAGGGGAAAAATAGTGAAAACTGAAGGAATCAAGATGACCTATGAAAATAACATCAAGTCTGGATGAAGAAGATCACTACAAATACCTGGTCATCCTTCAAGCTGACAACATCAAGGACACTGAAGTCAAGAAGAAGGTTAGTAGTGAATACATCATGAGAGTGAAGAAGAAGTTAAAGTCTAAACTCAGTGGAGGAAATACCATCAAGGCAATTCCCACTTGGGCAATTCCAATCATTAGATACACAGCTGGAATAGCGGACTCTACTCAAGCAGAACTAGAAGCCCTGGATAGGAAGACCAGAAAAATAATGACAATGAATTATTTGATGTTGATAAGAAAGACCAAAAAATCTAGATAGTGGACACTGCAATACCTGGAGACAGCAGAATAGAAGAGAAAGCACTGGAGAAAACCACAGAATATAAAGACCTGCAAATAGAAATAGAATGACTGTGGCTGCAAGAAGATTGCACAGATTGACTACAAACAACGGCATAACAAAGTAGCAACAATGGTGCATTGGAATGTCTTCCAAGAAATACCATTTGCCTGCAAGCAAGAACTGGCGGGACCACAAAACAGATAAAGTAATAGAAAAAGAAGAAGCTAAAGTGCTCTGGGACTTCAGAATTCAAACAGACAAGCATCTGCCACACAACATCCCAGACTTAACAATTGTTGATAAGAAGGACAAAAAAGTCTGTGTAGTGGACATTGTAATACCTGGAGACAGCAGAAGAGAAGAAAAAGAACTGGAGAAAATCACAAAATATAAAGACCTGCAAATAGAGGTAGGATGACTGTGGCAAAAGAAAGCAAAGATAGCACCTTAGGTGCAATCCCAAAACATCTGGAGCACCACTTGAACACCATTGGCATTGACAAAATCACCATCAGTCAATTGCAAAAGAGAGCTTTACTTGGAACAGCTTACATCCTGCGACGATACCTGTAACACCATCAAACAACAACATCTGCCTATCCCAGGTCCTTGGGAAAGACTCGAGAGGTAGATAAAAATACCAGATCCAGTCTAAACAACAGGCTGACTGTGTGACCAACAATAATAATGTGAATTTAATTGTAGATTACTACTACTACTAGTAGTAGTAGTAATAATAATAGTAATAATAATAATAATACATAATAAAATCCATGCCTTTTAAAATCTAATGAATGGGATTACCTTGGCTGCTTTTCTAAAGCTGAGAAAGTGAGCGCCAAATGTAGTGCAGGAAAAGTCATCTCCCTCACAGCTCTAAGAGTGGGGGCATTTTCAGGAGTTGTTTTTTTTTTCCAGAAATCTTAAAACCTGAAGTGACTTACAGTAGAAGAAAAAGGCACTCAGATACTAAGCTAAAGTTTTTAAGGTTTGCACCAATATCTTAAATGATTCCTGGACAGCAAATGGCAACCAGTACAGATTTTCCGATACAATGCAGTGTTATCTGTACAACAATTAGCTGTTGAGCTGTTGCATTTTCCCCAATTACAACCTCTAAATACTTTCAAAGATATTTTCACGTAGACCATGTTGTAAGAGTCAAGATGAGATGGGAGTGAGAAAGACATGGATACCTGTCATCAAATCTGATTGAGAAAGAGTAACTAAGGAGTCATAACTGTGCACATGTGCTCCTTGTCACGGCCACCACCTGTGAATAAAATGACAGCTGAGGATCCTCTTTCAGATCCCAAGCAGGCTGTCCCTCAGATGATACATCAATCTGTGATATCAAAAGCTGCCAAGAGGTTCTCACAACTAGCAGGGCCCCACACTCCCCATCTAATTTCCTGCATAGGTCATCCAAGGTAGCTAAAACAGTCTCAGTACCATTTCTCAGCTAAAATCCTCACTGAAATGAATTTAGATAGTATTGAGACACATCTCAATCTCCCTTCCCAGAAATGGAAAGTTTGGGACTGGTTTATAACATAGACTCTCCCTCTTATTCAGATGTACTTTGTACTATATGTACTATAAGACGTATTATGGATCTATATTTGCATTATATTTATTGCACTTACCACTTTTTGCTCCCAAGGATTCATCTTTCCTTGCTGGATTAGACCAACAGACAATTACTCCAACAAACTGTTTCCAAAAGCAGCTAGACAGTTGCTTTAGAAGACTTACAAGCACGATATAAAAGTCAAAGTTATTGTCTGTTGCTTGTCCCTAGCACTGGAGAACATCCAGAGACAGACTTCTGCTGACAGCTGAGGCTAATTTATAATTTAGGCACATTTGAGTAGGTATTTTGACATGACACCTGGCTATTGTAATACTAAACATCAGTGCCCTCTGCTTTTATAGGAACACTTCCACAACCTGACTAAAACCAGTAAAATGTGCAGGTCAACTGGCCCTCCTACTTCTGAAGGCATTTTGTGACTTCAGGAAAGTAAAGAGACACCCAGAGTTGGAAACTTTTCTGAACAGTCCATCTGTATCAAGTATTTCAAAAACTAAAAAAAAAAAACTTTCAAGAACTCTCTGTGCTTGAACAATTTTTGTAACATTTTAAAAAATGCATTGCTCCATCTACATGACATCAGTGGGGAATATGAGATAACATAAGCATTCTAGCCAATTCAGTCAAAGCATCTCTCAGGATTTTACACACACCTAGCTAAGAAAACAAAATTTCATCTTAAGAGTTTACAAAACAATCACTTTATTTACTATCCATCAGAAAACTTGCCATGGTCTAGTTTCTTAAGAACTAATTGGTTAAACACCTGGACGGAAAGCTTTTTGGCAAGAACACTATTTTTACAAAACTGAACTATACAGTTTTGGATGGCATTAGGCTATCCTTTCTACAACAAATGACATAAAATGCAAGTTGCTTGGAGAAATCACAGTATGTAACAGGACAGGTCCTGTTTTATGTGTATCCAATAATTCATGGTTCAAACTTGATCATGGGAAAAAGTGTTCTGGGTTGCTTGTAGTCATTTCAAAGCCAAATTTCCAGTAGGTTTTTCTCACCAAACAAAATGACTATCATGCCTAAAGCAAAACCTTTTGTGACCAGCTGTTTGCAGTCAAGATTATAAGGAGTGAGATGCTAAACTTTAGTAAATTAAACTTTCAAGGTCCTTCCAGAGGAGACTTTTATTGGACAAGCAGAAGGCAGCACAGCACTTAGTTGATGAGGGAGAATCAGATATAATTCCCCAGATCTTCTGTGGGAAATCACATTTTCTCAAAACTCAAACTACAGTTCTTTGGAACAAAGAAAAAAAAGTGATATGCACAGACTCATATACACATACTCAGCTACCACATCTGTTAGAGACGATCATTCTGTGTGAACAGCTGACCTTACAGATACAGACTTCTGATTACACTGTTCTTCTCCCTGCGCCCACGTGCATGATAAAAAGTTTTGCAACATTCTGGAGTGGATTTGGGAGCCACATAGGCAGAGAAGTTTGTTCCACTGATGGATGTTAAATTCAGTAGACAGAATATATAGTTTTAAAATAGATCCCCTACTTAACTTTATGTGTATTCATTACTCTGCATTGGTCAGAACCTCTCTCAAGCACTGCAACCAGATTTGAATACCATGTTTTAAGAAGATTCAGAGAATAGGGCAAATTCAAGAAAATGAGGTTGAGGGGGGTGAGTTGGGGCTTGGAGACTAGAAGCAGTTTGGTGGAACTAAATATGTTATGCTTTGAGAAGGGAAGACTGATGGGGGGGGGTATGATAGTCCTCTTCAAGTACATTAAAAGATGAAACAAGAAGAAAGCCATGTCCTGTTCTCTGTCATCCCAAAGTGCAGGTGGAAAAATTAGGGACAACAGAAAGACAGATTCTAGTCAAAGAGTAAGTGGAGCCAATTGTCCATACTGATCGTGGTTTCTTCTTTGCTGGCGATGTCAAAGCACAAGGTGGATAGTCACCTGTCATGAACATTTACATTTATTTTGTGAGCAGGAGGTTGAATTCAATAGCCTTTATGGCTTCTTCCAATTCTATGCTTCTATGAAAAGTATTTTTGAAACCAACAGTCAGTATCAAGCATTAGTGTATTGAAATATGTTAAGGACTTATAGAACTTAAATATTTTTAACTGAATGAGTGAACTGTCCACTGTTAAAAATTCTTCTATCTGTACTGATACAAGGGGCTATGAAAGATCGGTCTAGGATATTATTTATCAGTGAGAACCATTTCATAAATGCAGGTCATTTGGTCATTAGGTTTTTGTACTCCTTAAATAATGAAGATGACTGTGTGAGGTTATTTCTCTTCTAACAATTTGATAATATGAATTAAGTGCTAGCATGTCTTGCATAAACAAATGTCAGGGAGAAAATAAATTCAGTTACACAGCTTTCACAAAAGGCCCAAAATTCAAGTAACAAAATATTTATGACAATGTAAAAGAAGTACAAGTTTCAATAAATTCACAAAGGAAATGTCTACAGTTAATATTGAAAGAAGTTATAAAATGGAGAGGCCTTGAGTAAATAGTCCACAAATGGAGTTGAAATCACTCATGTATTTTTAATAATTCAGTTCTTGCCAAGCACTAGTCAAATGGACTATAGGGAACAGATCTGTACGTAATGGCAATGATATGGACAATGGAAGGATATAGATTTCAGTCCTGTACATCTAAGACTCCACTTTTATATCTATCTCAAATGCAAGCCAGGGGATTCTTAAATTGCCCTATATCATCCCCACTGGAACATTAAAATGTGCCTCCTATTATATTTTATTTTACAACCCCAACGGGAAATTAGTGGAAGTATCTGACTGTCCTATCCATGTCAGAAAATAAATGCTATGAATATGTTTAGAATGTGTGGGGAAGGACAGGAGGGTGAGGGACGGGGAAGGACATCGTAAATGCTTTGAGAAACATGTGTGGGCCTTTATTGTCTCACATGAATACAGGAGAAAGCCAGATAAGATGCAAAAATGCTGGAGAAGTATTTCTGAAATTCTGTCTGGAGCATTAAAAATGCTTCAGCATAAAATGTACTAGAAATGTATTTAGCTTATTGGAGGTTTTAAAACTGAACGCTAGCATATACTTGTTTAGAACAAAGTCCCATCACCCTCAGTGAGATTTATATCTGAGTTTACACATGCAGGATTGCACTGCGCATTGTTTACTCGATAGTGTTTGTGGAGGTCAGTCTCTTATATTTTGAAACTGTCTTGAGCATCTGTAATATCTCAATGTGCTTCTTTTCTCCTCCCTTCCTCCCCACCCTCCTTCAAACATAGCAAAATATCTTGATGATTCATCAGAACTGATATTTGGCAGCTCAACATTTTAAATTATATGTTATGATACTTCTAAAAAATGTTACAAAAAGGGATAGAGTGATATTTATCATGTTTTCAATGGACATATATTGTGTATTACATCAAGGTGTTTTCAATACTGTTATACAACAATAACAATTGGGTAAATTTAAATCCGTGATCATTTTTCTATTTTTCTGTGCCACTTTAATCCCTGTTGACAAATATCTTCTGATTCTCTGATAACCAAATCCCACATCAGGTACAGAATGAAATATATATGGAGAAGGTTCATGCACCTAGTGTTTAAGATTACTGAACTCATGAATAAGCACAAACTAAACTACAGCTGTTATCATCTGCCTGGAAATGAAGATCATCAAGCCTACTTCCAGCTTATTTCTAAAAAAACTGCTCTGTTTTGCACCTGGCAATGTCAATTTCTATCCATGTGGTTTTCGTGGTAAAAATTCAGGAGTGGTTTACCATGCCTGCTTCCACACAATATTAATTGATGCCTTTGACATTGTCACTAAAGTGATCATCTGCCTCTGGCATCTTCCTGCATTGCTGCTGCCCAAGACAGGTGCCTGCTTGCTTTAGCTGGGCAGCTGGGATGACCTTGGGTGACCTTGTTGGGAATATATACTTTTGGCATGCACTCCCAACATTCTTCAATCATCTGTCCCAGGAACACCCATGCGGTATGATGAGACTGCACAGCACAATTTGGGTGTGTGTGTGTGTGTGTGTGAAATAAGATTCCATGGTTAGTACAATTTCCCAGGCTGGGGAAAGAAGCTGAGAGAGAATCAAGATAGATGACACATGCTGAGAGCTATTCTTAGTGAGTTTGCCTTAAGACCATCCATTTTGATGGCCATCATGACAGTCAGTTCCATAGTTAAATCTAGTGCAGTGTAAGGAACAACTTCTTTTTATTTGCTTTGAATCCTTCTCTTATGGAATATTTCTGTGTGTGCAGTGTGCGTCTCTCCACCTCGGGCTTCTTTTGTACAAGGACAAAAAGTCTGGGATTTATCTTACACAAGAGCTTTTTTTATGGCATTGCTTCTTGGATGCTCATGTGATCACAGAGGGTTTCTGTGAAATGCCTACTTCATCATGAAACTGTGGATAGTTTAAATGTAAAAAGAACAGTTGAAATCCTCTTAACCATCTTATACACCTAACAGAGTATTTGAATTTTCCCTGCCTCCAGCAGATTTTTAAACTTCTTGTAAAAAATATGAATACAAACAAATATACAAGTATGGATGGACAGGTATGCCTCTTTGCTTTGGAAAGTATTCACATTTTAAAGCATTTCTTCATTCTATTCTGTTTCCATAGCTGATTATAAATGCTTTCTTTTTACTGCACAGTAAAATTAAAATATAGACATTTATGCAATTCTTATCCTCTTTTTTTAACATGCAGTTCTTTGGGCATATTGTTTCTTGTTTTGATGATACATACTTTGGAATAATAGGCAATCACTCCTTAACTTTACTATAATTTACCTGGAAGCTCCATTTAACTAAACCAAAAATCAAAAACACTACTAGAGCTAATGGCTAAAAAGGCAATCTTTTAAATATCACTCAGTCCCTGGTATGCATAATAATCCTTAGGGGATAATAAAAAATGAGTACATAATGTCTTAGAGCAAGAATATCTTCTGCTACAGGTTTCTTCTGCTACAATTTCTGTCCCAAGTTATATTTAGAAAAGTTATCTGAATTGATTTTATGATGTGTGGATCCCTGCATATTTTTTTTTCCTGTTCAGTTTAGGAAATACCTAAGCAAGGTTTAGAGATGACTTATAATTCTGGATGCCATACCAACAAACTGACATTTTCATAGTGCTATAACTTCAGGAGTCAGCCTTATCTAACTTTTACCAGCAAGGAGTTGCAAAGGGATGGAAAAATTGCTGAAGTTATTTCTCCTCGGTATATACACCCCACCCTCCATATCTTTGCATTAAAAAGTCAGGTTAAAAAAATAAACATGAAATATAATCCTCAAAATTCCACAGAGAGGTCAAGAAATAGAAAATATTAAAACATGAAAACATTTCATATCCCCACTGAGGTCTACTTCAGACCTTACATTTTTTAATAGAAAACAGATATTATTACATTATTATTTATGGAACTTTTACTAGCCCTTTCTATTATAAGAAGGAATCATTAAGGAAATTTACTACAAGAATTGAGTAACAAAATCAAAATATAATAGCAGTATAAATAATTGAAAACATGACGGGGCACTCCTAAAATCTCATGGAAGGCAAGGTGAATTATGACATAAGATACAACAAGATAGTTCCTCGGTAAGACAAGTTCTTTCTTAAGTCTGAGTACAAAAAGCACTTATTGAATGAAGTACTAGTGAACAATTACACTTTAGGGATAGCCATTACTTAGTGGCAGATGATACTAATTACTCACATCTGCTTTGAAAGGGTTTGAATTCACTGCTTTTCAGTATGGGTCAGACTTTTCAATATTAGCAGTTTAAGGCTTTTAGGATTTGCTTTTTTTTTCTCACTAGGATCCTGAAATTGTCAACTGGATCCAAGTGCAAAACAGTGCAAATGGGGTAAGGGAGCAGACTCATAAAACAAGGATACATCTTACTTCATAAATATTTATCAGATCTGAACTCACAGTCTGGTCACCCAAAAATCAATTCTTGTTCTACTCACCACCTTCTTTTCATAGCAAATGTTTAAAAAGAAAAACCTGTTCGTTGCTTTAGTTGTGAAATAATTGGAAGACAGGTTCCTTTGAGAATCCTTTACAAATGTTTGAAAGACCTATCAGTAAATCCTGATCTACTTTTCTACCACTAGGAAATATGAAAATATGACATAATTTTCTCTATTCCTCTTTAAAAGCATGATTTCTCCTACCCTCATAATGTGTGCAGCTTAGCAGGATCTGACAATGCTTATGACTATACCTTATCTTGAGAACAGCATTAGGGCACTTCTGCCCGGTACTCTTAAGTGGTTCTGGTCCCATGCTGAGGCTGGCTGGTCTCTAAGACAGTTTAAGAAAAATTTGGCCAGATTGGGAGACCTCAGAACTTAATCCTGTTTACAAAGTTAAAGGATCAAAATGTGCATATATGCCAGCATCAAAGCAGCTTTAAAATTCCTTTCTTGCATTTCACCAGGTTTACTTCCCTAATCTCTACTGCAGCTATGTTACAATAGTCTCTCAGTACTGTAGGGGTTATAAAATGTATCTGGAGCTGCTGGGAATCTAAGTCATATGTTAGACTAGGAATTTGAAAAACATCATAGGCAAAAGCATTGGCAACGATATCCATAGTGCTACCAAGTAAATTATGTGAACATGTCCATAAAACCGCTAGGCACTGAGCATGACCTGAAGGAGACCAGCATTTTTTCATTACCCCTGAATTAAGGTTCTTCCCCAACAACACCCTTGACATTAATGTTACAAATCCAAGTTAAGCAAGAGGTGCTTAAGCTTTGTATGTGCAAATGCTTGTGGTAGCTATTCCCCTTATCATAAAGTAGAGAAAGCAGTATTTTTGGATTTTTTTAAAAATGAGAGAGAGCTATATCAATGTGTACTGTAAATCCTGCCACAGGAAAACCATTTTATATTCACATTTGCTGCCCTCGCTTTACTAAAAGCCTATCCTTTTGAAGATAGGATAAGAATATAATAATTATTTTAAAGAAAAGACCCAAGAATCATCAAATCAAACCTTCTTCAACCTAGTGTTTTTAGATGTATTGGGACTATATTACCCATAATTTAGAAACAGTACTCTCCAGGTAGTATGGACATTATAACTGGCCAACCTTACTTGGAAGTTAAGTAAGTTCAGGCTTGGTCAGTCCTTGGATAGGAGACTATTAAGAAATACCAAGGCTGTAGAGTGAAATAGGAAAAGTCATCCTGGAAGAAGGCAGTGATGAACCATCTCTGTTGCCAAGAAAACTGCATATTTGTAGTTATGGTTATGTAGCCATGTAGTCATCAGGATTGAACTCAGCTCAGGTACATCTTTACTTGCTAATCCAACAGGAGGATGCTAATATAGGGAAATCTGAACTAGACTATCAACTTGTTTCTATCAGTGGTCAACTAGAACATCTTAAAAGTTCACTTCCTGGAAATTCTCTCAGCAAAGACTTTCTCTGAAATACTCTCAACTGCAGCTGGAGCTTCTGTCTCCTTTCCACAGACTGCATCACTCTATTTCTTAGGGAAAAGAACTTTTGAGCCATATCCACCTCATAGATATTCTGGACAAGATTGTACATTAACCACATGCCTTGACCATGTATGTGTGTATATGTGAAGAAGCAAATCCCCATTCAGATACCACCTTAACAACAGATTGACCTGCTAGACTGATCCAGTTGGTTTAATCAGCTTTAGTTAGGTTACTTATTTCTTGTTACAATTACAGATTCTCCAGATGATCATCCACACTAGCCCTCAATTTCATAACAATGTAATTAATTATATAAATAATTAAACAGACTGCAGCCAAGATATAAGCAAAATGTGCTCCTTAATTCATTTAAAAATGCCATTAAGTCACGTCTTACCTTTTCTGTCTTGTGTGCCATCTGATACCTAATTAATTTCTTCAGCAATAAGTAATACGTAGCCATGATAGAAGATGGCTTGTTTTTAATCAAGACAGTCACAACATCTGAAAGGTTGAACTCCATTGTTTCTGTCATGTAACTCAAAACAACAGGATTCAATTCATTGGGGTGAAGCCTGAAAAGAAGATGCTAAGTGATAGGCAAAACTGTTTGGCACAGGTTGGAACAGAACTCAGTAAACTGAGCTATGTTCTTCTACACTGGAAAAGAGTGTGCTGTTTTGTAATTCCAATTCAAATTTCAGTCAGAGAATCTCCCCCATGTCCACCAAGTTTTCCAACCAGTCCCCCCCCCCACACATACAATTTGTCCTCCTAAATTTATCTGGTGTCCTGGGGCAACCGTGACAATGGTAACAGAGAAGACTCATCAAGGGTCTTGGGGTGAGATCTCCCTCAGTCACTGGAACCTAGAACATTTTGATGTGAGCTTGAGAATGCTTACAGTGGATGTCTAGCACCGTGGAAATCATGTGTTTCAGGACTCATTGTCATAACCCAGGCCGCTAAATGAGCTGTTACTGTCAGCCCCACTAGACAGACCAGGCCAGGAAATCAATTCCACATGAAGGCTAAAACTGCTTTTATTGAGACTGGCTAGAATAACAGAACCTTATGAATGTGATTGTGCCACCCCTTCCCTTCTTCTTATCGTTCAGTGAATTAGGGAGGCATCTGCCTGAGCTGCTCCCAAATGCTATCTCATTGTTTTGGACTTTAAAAATGTTTCAGCCCTTTTCACCATGCAACGATTCTTGCATATTTCTATCAAGGTCATCTTCATAACTCTCTAGTTACATTCCAGATGCCAAGGAACCATTTATTAAAGCACAGTTTCTATTTTTATTTCTAAGAAGGGGGTTTTATTGTATTTAGACTATATTTGGTATCAATACTATTAAAGCAGATCACTCCTGCCTTACTATGTGTCGTTCAAGCCCTCACATATCTCCCATATACAACGCCTCAGAACAATCAGGCAGGAGAGTTCATAAAGACTTCGAATGCAAGCACATCTATGGGGGAATGACTCACAGGTTCTTCCTTTGGGCTAAAGAGAACAAAAACATTGGCTTTTTAGAATCCTGGCCTCCAGATAGGAGGAATGAGAAGAGCTATACTGAGCAAAAACAGGAAGAAATTTCCCAGCCCCAGCTTACCTTTTGATTTGGTGAGAGAGAGATTCAGGGAGATGTGAGTGGAATCAGCTAAATGGATTGGTTCTTAGAGGAAGAGACAGCAGTCCCAGAAGGGGGCAGTTGGAACAGCACCCAGGGGCATTGGTAAGGGAAAGGTAGAATTCTAGAGGAGAGGCAGGAGGTCCATGTGGTCCTAGTCCATGGGGTGGGGAACCAAAGGTTTCCCAGTTGGTTTCTCTGGACAATGGGGATGAGAGGGAACTCAAATGGGGACTTGTCAGCCCAAGTGTGATCCAAGAGTGTGGCTGAATTGCTCCTAAGTCTCTAATAAACACCTGGAAATCTGAAAGAAACAGGGCTTGACCAAGTAAATGCTAAATCACAAAGTAACTGATCAGTAAGCTAGACCTCTTCATCAGGAGCTATGCTTTGTTTTCTGGGGGCTGTGTTTGCTTGATTCTGGCAATTGTCCCTAGTAATTTTTGTAACTTTGTCCAAATCCCATTCTTTAAAGTTTTGCACCCTCCTCAGTTTTTTGAGCCTCAGATCTCACCTATTTAGACCTGTGTCCCAGTCTCCATACAGCATTGTAGGGGAGAAAGATGGCTGAAGAACTATTTGTGATCTTATGAGTGCCAAATGTCTTAATCCATTCAGTTGTAATTATTCTGGAGAAGTTTCACTCTTCCTTAAATTGATTTTTTAAATCATAGACTGTATTTCTCTTTCACCTCCTCAGAAGGAGACAGAATTGCTGTTCTTTGGCTGTATACCCCAAAGCCACTAGGACCTGGGTAATGTTTATTTTATTTTATTTTTTTTATGGATGCTTATCATTTGCTTCTCTTTCATTGTTCTGGTTTTTATTATGTACAGTACTTAGAGTCATTTGGAGTTGGGTGTTTTTTTTTTCAATCTAAATAAATAAATACATACATAATAAAAAGCATGCTCAGGCTGCAAGAGGCTCATATCTTTCTCAAGCCAGTCTTAAAGGGGAGGAACCAGGGCAAGGCATCTCCTTCCTTTACAAAAGTGGATGGTGGCAACAGGAAGTACTTCACAGATCATAAACAGAATGCTTCAAGCATGGTGGGATGAGGGGACCTGAAGGGTATGGTCAGGAGGGTTAAAGCCACTCCCACCACTTGGCCATAGAGCCCTTTCAAACAAATTCATTACTGTTGAAAATGAAGAAATAAGGGATGATAAACTTGCCATGAAGTACCTATTTCTATACATGAACAGATTTGGTGGTTTGTTGATATTATTATCATTTAGCCATTTCTCTTTCATTGCCTCTTTAACAGTAGGTCGCTTCCCTGGATCAGGTTCAAGCAAAGAGTGCATGAAATGAACAGCTCCTGTGGAGGAATTAAAAAAAAAAACAGAGTTATAACAAATTATCTTGGTGGTGTCGGTATTTTGAAGCACCCTACAGAGTCCATAAACAACAGTGGGAAGGATTAAAGAAACTCTGCTTCTGACGACAACATCATCATGGAACAAAAAGTCACCCTAGTCCAAATTTCTGACATCAGAGAAGTAGGATCACTGTTCAGTTTAAGATTCTGAAGGAAAAGCTCTTCACTTCTGTGATATTCCTTTAATAGACCTATTCTTCTAATAGGCTTATGTACACATACAAAAAGGTACTTTCTTACTAATACCCAAATAAATGATCTTTTGTCTACTCATCCTTCCAGAAATCCCAGAGCCAATCTTCAACATTATCATGGAGAAATGATCCAGTTCAACTGCTGAGAAGTCATCACATTTTATTCTTCCCCTAAACTTAGGCAAGACGCAAACATTATAAAAAAGTTGATATTTTAGAAAAGAAAGGAAAAGAATGGACTCAATTCAAATCTATTTTCCTAGGCCTTAGGCCACTTCCACTAAAATATCTGATTATTTTGTTATTTATTGATTTGTGATTTATGCGATGAATCTCTACTAAACGTAGCTCTGCAGCTATGCTTTGCATGAAGAAGGCTCAAGAAAAAAAACCTGTAGAACTTTGCTGATCAGTGCAAAATAAAAGAAGTTTTCAATATTCAATGTTCTTACTATGGACACATGCTCTATTGGTGTTGGGTTTAACAAAGCAGATGCAGCCTGAATCCTTTTATTTTAATTTAAAATTGATGCTTTTTAAAAACAAATCATTTCAAATTCAACTGAGATAATCTTATGTGTTACAGTCCTTTTTTTTTTTTGGTGTCTTTGAATCAGGTTTTTGACTCCTGACAACTGCTTGGACAAGTCCATGCAATTTTCTTGGCATGATTTCAGAAGTAGTTTGCCCTTGCCTCATTCCTAGGGCTAAGAGAGAGTGACTGGCCCAAGGTCATCCAGCTGGCTTCATGCCTAAAGTGGGACTAGTCTCATAGTCTCCTGGTTTCTAGCCTGCTGCCTTAACCACTACACCAAACTGGCTGTCTTTTTGTAGCTATTTCTGAAAATTAAATATACAATTACTCAGGGCTAACAAAATACATTTGCCTTTACTAAGTGAACTTTAAATGGTTGCATAAAAGGAAGTGTAGCTTGTATTAAGCTGAGAATGAAGTTGTTGAATTTCCTCTGCATCTGGCAGGTACTGTAATCATGTCTTTCTGCTTTTACTAACATGTGGAATCCATCAGCCATTTCATATTTTTAGGAACCCGTCAATTAAAACAAGTTCATATTTCTATGTTTAGCTGTAAAGGTTGAATGAACTAATGTTTAAATCTGTGTTGAAATTGGTCTTCCACTTTTCAGTTTTGTTTGCCAGTGAGAACTTCTTTAGAAATTATTTTTGAGTTTGCTTTACTGGTGCCAGCGAGGTGATGGGTCTGCTAGTTCTTGTTCTCTGTTACCTATTTCTCCATCACTCTGCAATTTTCCTGCTCACACCCTGATATGAAAAGATCCCTTGTGGTAAGTTTTGCCCTGCTTTCCCTTGAACCCTTGAGGTTGAAGCCAGGGAGACCCAGAGACATATTGAATAATGAAATAATGGCTACCCCAGCCACTGCATAATTAAGGTGACCCAAGAACCCTGATTGTAAAAACAGACAGACAAACAAAACTGCTGGAGGACAGCACTCAATATTTCAACATTATTCTATTTGACCTGAGCTACATTAAAATATAATAGACAGAAGCAGATGCATAAAGGTGCCTGGCCATATAACGTCATTATTTTTAACTAGAAAAAGGTGACCTAACGACATGTTGGACTAGCCAGACTGAGAGATATTTAGGGTTGTTGTGAACATAAGCCAACCCAGAAGAGATTCACCAGCTATTTCCACTGAAGAAACTGGACCACCAGTGTCAACTAGTGCTTAAAATATTGTCCTTGCACTATGGAGGCCAGCAGGATGCATGTTTAAGTCCCCACTCAGTCACAGAATTCACTGATGACTTTGAATTCATCGCTCTGGGCTGTTGTTATGTGGGTAGAAAGGCCTCTGTGTAGGTTGTCCAGAGCTCTCAGAGAAAGGGCAGGATAGAAATTCAATCAGTCAGTCAGTCAGTCACTGTCCTGAAGGAAGACTGTGCCTAAATGGCTGCTCTTGTTATGTTACATAGAAATTGCAACAATATAAGCCTGTTTTAACTTGGTGTTCTCCAGAAGTACTTGGATTACAACTTCCAGAATTCCCAACCAGACTGGCCAATGGCCATGCTGGTTATAATCTAAAAAAAAAACAACAGATTTTACATTTGTCATATTTTATGTTAAATATAAAATAAGCCATTCCTTACCAGAGGAAATGTTGGAAGAGATGGGATTCATTTCTCCATTAACCATCTTGAGATGAAGTTGCTTGATGTTAAATGGCTCCACAGTGAAGGGCAGAGTGCCATTTAGCATGGCAAATGTGCTGATTCCTCTGTCCAGGAGGAAGACAACACAGAATGGCTATGAAGGTGACTTAATTCATTGCCCCCTCCCTTTGTGTATCAAACCTGCTCATCACGGGGGCTTCCCATACCAAGCAAAAATGGGTGAGTTATTTCCTACAACAAGCAATGTTGTATATTCCTGCTTTTAAATACTGTAACCATCTATTACACACATCAACAGAACATGAAAAGCAAAATGCAAACCTAGAAACAAATGTTATAAAAGACAGCTTCTGAAACGTTCAACCCTTTCTCTAAACATAGTATCTATATAGCACATACAATGCTTCAATAAGTCACTCAATATTAATATTTACAGGTCACTAATAAAATGTTAGTCAGACTCAGCCATCAGGAAAGCACCAGGCTGGGGAAGACTGGACTAATCCATAACCAAAACATGCCATAATCTTCATTACGCAAATAGCCATTCAGGCTTGACCTTATATGGAGAGACATGACAATGCTTCTTTCTTCTTTTGCAGAGCCACTAAAGTCACCAACCCAACATAGAACACAAATGACTGGAGCAGGAAGGAGACTGAGATAGACACACCAGCAGAAAATTTAAAGCCACTTTTTCCCTATGCAAGGTAGATATGAAACTTAGGACTGCATTGTAATAGAAGTAACTCACTGTATTGCAACTATGAGAAACAGAAGAAGAATCCTAGGTATGTTGAATAATGGATTCAATTAGATGTATGCCACTTTCCTACCTAACTGAACCCTGATATTAAATTAGCAGTGAAAAATATAACAATTTAAACATGTCACATAAATGACCAGAATAACAATGCCAGCAATCTTGTACATAATGGGCACAAAATCTCAGTATAATTAAGCAATCATATAAAACAATGGTACAAATAAACTCAATGCATTTCCCCTCCTATATATTTACATAGAAGTAAATCTTCCTGCATTCAGTACGGTAAAAATGGTACTCAGGAAAGCCATCTGAATGAGCAAATCCCCCAATGCAGAGATAAAGTCAGATTCTCATCTTATACAGTAGGCTGTTTGGAAAGAGGTAGTGGAGAGCAGCGTATCAATTCTTAGTTATTGGTGTGACAGTGAACAATAGATATATACATAATTGTGTTTGGTTTTGGAATGAACATTGCCAATGGAACATATTCCTCTGCAGCTCCACGTGTACTCCAACATTACTATGGATTGTTGAGGGTCCATCTGGAAATGATACAGGTGGATATCTGTAGGATCAGAAATCCCATTCCCTACTTAGGATTGGTTTGTATTTGTTAGCTCATATTTATACCTAATAAATGCATCCCTAAGGATCAGAAGAACCAAAAACATTCATTGTGAGGTGAAGTATGTGAGGTACTTTGTTATGTAAGTAGTAAATGCATTTCTCTGTTTTTAAAGAAGGGAAGGGAAGGGAAGGGAAGGGAAGGGAAGGGAAGGGAAGGGAAGGGAAGGAAAGGAAAGGAAAGGAAAGGAAAGGAAAGGAAAGGAAAGGAAAGGAAAGGAAAGGAAAGGAAAGGAAAGGAAAGGAAAGGAAAGGAAAGGAAAGGGCCTTTTCTCCCTCATAACTGTTAGTACTGTAGGTCCTAACAGTAGGTTCCTTCCCTTCCAAGATTTTCCAAAATTTTGTCTGTTCTCCATTCCTTCATGAAAAATAAAACTTTGGTATGGTGTTGGGTGTGATGGTATTGATCCTTCCAGGATATTCCACTTTTTTGATTCTGTGTCTACAGTGTAATCTTTGTAGAAGTTCTGGCTAAATTATACATTTTATCAACTTCAATATTCATTACAGTGCTGTATTACTTATTTCTACAATAGCTTGTTTGAGGTCTTTATACATTTTTTGAAATGACTTCATGATCTCTTTGTTGGCAAGGATTATCAAGAGTTCTTTGGATCCCCAAGGGAAAGACACTGACATCTTACTGATTTGCACTAACCTCTCTCATTAAATAGAAACAACGGGTAGGAAAGTTGTTTCTGTAGTCAGAGTTTGGCCTATTTTACAACAGCGTGTTGGAGTAGCATTTTTATTTCCTTTGTATTTTATGATCCTAGCTCATCATCTTGCTCTGGGTAAACCAGACTTTTAGGTGATATGACAGAGAGAAAACTGCTCCCAGTATGCATAGTCATCCCACTGGCATTGCCAGTCAGAAAGGTTTTTCAAAGGTTTGATCAGATATAATGGGTGTAAAAAGAAAAGAAAAATAACACCACGCCTGCTGACTACAGCAATGATGATTCTTATCATGGGTTCTTCAGTTCTCTGAAAGAACTTACCATGTGTTTCTAGACTGTTCCCTTGATTCTCTGGTTGGGGTGCTAGACTTGGGCCACAGAACAATTCCCCAAGAAGCACAGGAAGTCTTGCATTCGCAATTCCATCTGTACAGGATCTTCTACAAAACTGTATTTCTTTGCACCCATTCAAGGCCACTCTGAATGGTCTCAACAGCTTTAGATAATGTGCTACAATAAAAAGGGAGACTCAGAAGCTCTGATCTGTGCCCAGAAGCTTTCCATGCATTTCAATCTCTCATCAGCCACAGATTTTTAAAAATGCCTTTGGGCTCATCATGACTATATGTAGTAGCTGGATAGCATAGTGGTTAGAGCGCTGCCCTTTGATGCGGGAGACCAGGGTTCAAATCCCAGCTGGTACCTATCTTACCAGTAGGGTTCCTTGAGCAAAGACCCCCTAATGCTTCACCTGCCTACCTTGGATATGAGAGTGACACGAACTAAGAGAGTCATGTCAGCTTGGACATTGCCCAGATTAACAAGGTCTGCACCAGAAGCTGGGGAACCAGGACAATCTGATGATATGTGGGCTACTGGAACAAACCATACATAAATAAAACAAGAGAACCTGGAATTTATGGAATGCTACTACAACAGTAGACATAATGAGAGGGGATATATGAAATGTATGAGGGAACCATGGAGACCTACATCCACATTAACTGAGAAACAGCTAGTTACCCAATGCTTCAACATAGTAAAGAAGAAGCTGCTCTCACTGCTTGAGAAAGACCAACTACACATTACATTCTGGACTCAGGAAGACCTAGAAGAACAACTGGATGTGCAGCCAACACCTGAAGCTGGAATGTCACTGCCACCCTCTCTATTATAGGTCACAGCAGCTGATATGAGGCATAAGATCATGGATAAACTAGCTACAGTCAACCCTCAGAACCAATTATCAAGCCTCAGTGGAGAAGTACCATCAGATAGTATGCTTCAAGATGCTAATAGAGCCCTCACAACACCCTACTACCACCATAACTCAAACAAATGAACTGGTATACGCTACAACTGCTGTAATCCTGGAGATGCTTGGCTACATGATCAAGAAGAACAGCAGTATATACCCACCCCCTGGAAAATGAGGTTGGAGGCTAAGTTCAAGGCAACTTGGAGAGAAGTTAGTCAGCTGGTAGAACTACAGAAGGGTGTAGAGATTAAGGGTAAGATTCAGCTACTGAAAAAAATGCAAGGACCTGACTCCATCTGAAGCTCTAGAGACTGCTAAATAAAGGATCACAGCACTGGCTAACCAGGCTAAGGATATACAATGGAGAAGCAGAGACCAAGAAGATAAATGCCCTGTTCTTCAAAGAACCATCCAAGGTGTACTCCCAGCTGGAGTGCAACAACACAGTAACAGCAGAGCCACCAATAGCAAAAACTGAACAGTACTGGAAGAACATATGGGAGAAAGAAAAGACACATAACACCAATGCTGTGGCAGGCTGTAAGATGCAGGCAGGAACAGCATACACTGAACAGCACAACTAAGTGAATGAGACATCGACTTGCTGATCCACCTGACACAGATCTACAGTGAGGACATTGGGATGTCATTTGGACCAGAGAAGTGTGGCTGGATGGTAGTGTATGATGTACAGTGATAGTGTACAGTGTATGGGCTAGACCCTCCCAAGTCCAGATGGGAGATTCCACAGAAGGTCGTGGAGAATAACAGGGCTAAGATCCTGTGGGACTTCCAGATCCAGACGGACAGGCAGGTACTGGCCAATCAACCAGACATCGTGGTAGTAGACAAGGACCAGAAGACAGTGGTGGTGATAGATGTAGCAATGCCGAGTGACAGCAACATCAGGAAGAAGGAGTATGAGGAGCTGGAGCAGTACCAGGGCCTGAAGGAGGAACTAGAGAGGATGTGGAAAGTCAAGGCCAAAGTGGTCCCAGTGGTGGTAGGAGCACTCGGGGCTGTGACTCCTAAGCTGGGATCCCAGGAACAACATCAGAGCTCTCTGTCCAGAAAAGTGCAGTGCTGGGAACAGCTAAGATACCCCTCAAAGGCTTCTGGTAGAGGACCCTAGACTGAGGAAGATATCTACCATCCATAGGGGTGAAAGAGGATTTTTATATAAAATACAAATGAAAATTATTTTACAGAATTATGATGAGGGATAAAATGGATATTACAGAGCAATTTGTCTCTTGTAAAAGTACTGTAGGAGAGGTAAAAATATTCATAATCTACTTACATGGACCAGACATCCACTTTTGGCCCATAGTGCTTATGAGCTAAGAGTTCTGGGGCTGCATAAGCTGGGCTCCCACACTGGGTGTTTAACAGTTCTTGGGAAAGGCCCTGAAACTTTATGACATTGCTCAGTCCAAAATCTGAAGAAACAAATAGGCAAAAAATCATTTCATTTTTAACAGTCTGTATGAAAAATATCTAGAAGCTTTTTTATATATATAAATTTTATTAAATTTTCCAAAAAGTTAAAATACAAGTAAATCAAAAAAAGAAAGAAAAGAAAGAAAGAAAAGAAAAAGCAATAAAGAAAAGGCATAGAAAAGAAAGAGTAGCTTCTGATTTTCCTTGGTACAGGTATAAATGTAAAATATATTTGCCTCTTACTCTAGTATCAAAAATATCTAGAAGCTTTAATCATACAGAAAATTGATATAAACAATGTTCTAAACAGAGTTTCCCAAACTGTGAGGTAAACCTCCCTTTGGGAGGTGCAGACAGGGTCCAGGGGAGGTGTGAAGGACCTTTTAGTTACATTATTGCAATAAATCCACCTTTCCCAAAATTTTGTTGTATTGTTTTCATTGTTCATTTGTGTTCACTTTGGTGTTTGGATTTTTAGGGGAGGTATGTACAGTGGTACCTCGGGTTACAAACTTAATCCGTTCCGTGACTCTGGTTGCAACTCGAATTGGTCACAACCTGAGGCAAATTTTCCCATAAGGTTCAATGTAAATACGGTTAATCCATTCTGCCCTCCAAATTTGGTCGCACCCCGAGGCAAATTTCCCCATAAAGTTCAATGTAAATACGGTTAATCCGCCATCCGAATTTGGTCGCAACCCGAGGCAAATTTCCCCCATAAGGTTCAATGTAAATACGGTTAATCCGTTCTGAAACATATGCATTTTATTTTTAAACCACAAAAACATGAAAAAAAGTACCGTACAGCACAGTATGAAGAGGGAGAATGGGGTGGGGAGGCAGTTATTGTTTGGAGGGAGAGTCCCCCTTCAAAAGGACATCGGGGAGATCTCCTTCAGGGGTTTCCTCTCTTCTTTGCCTCTTAGCTGCAGGCTCAGTTCTGGGGAAAAACCTGTCTAAAGTCAGTTGTTTTTTCCTGCGCTGCATAACCCTCTGGAAATGAGAGAACACGTTATCGTTCATCATCATTATTCTTGCCAAGCCTGCTCTGCATTTTCTTTGGAGCCATGCTGACAAGCACACCAAAAACCTTCCAAAACACCACAAAACACACCACAAGCCTCACCGAACGTCTCCTTCCTACCACGATCTTGCCCACAGGAAGCCGCGACTGCGTGGCAGCAGGGAAAATGGCCACGGATCCGGTTCGTAACCCGAGGCAGAGTTAGCAAACCGAGGTAAATTTTTGCGGCCGGAGCTGGTCGTAACCCGAAAAATCCGTTAACAGAGGCGTTTGTAACCCGAGGTACCACTGTATATTAAGATTACACTAAAAGGAGGTGTGATGGCAAAAAGTTCAGGAACCCCTGTTCTAAAAGGATCTGCTACATTAATGTATAAGCAAACCCTAAGGCCTGGTCCGTCTATGCCTGTACATCGCTTAAATTCTTATCATGTCAACAATTCATACTTTAGCCCAGTTCACATACTTGTTTTATTTAATGTCTGTTCCGGTGGTGGAAAGCAAGAGGACACCCCCTACCAAACTCATAGTAAAGGATTTAAATGAAGGGTTCACACAGACAGATCTGGATCACTGAATTGTGCATTCACAATTCATAACAGTACACTCCTTTGGTTTTTTTTAAGTAGGGCAGAATTGAATAATTTAGAAGCAGCCATTGGGGTGGTGTTTGTTTCTTCCTAAGGATAACGTCAAACTGGAGAATTACCTGAGCCAATTCATTATGACTGGCACCTAATTTTAAGAGGAGGTTAATAGAGCATCACAACCAAAATGCATTCCAGTTGATGTTATGAATGGTGAATACTGAATGTTGGAGTCAAATTATTCTGTTGTGAGATGTCACATTATACTACATAAGTTACTATGCTACATTTCCCTACCACTGTTCTTCCATTAAGATCTAGGCATCGTAAGTCCTTTATCCTTCTCAGTGTTAACTGGCTGGCTGGGGAATTCTGGAAATTGAAGTCCACTCATCTTAAAGTGGCCACGTTTGGACAACACTGGCCTATCTAAACGTTCAGGTGAAGAACAATGGCCCACGGCACCAAACATCATCGGTGTGAGCTTTCTCAGATCGTGCTGGTGATGACACTTTAAGAGGAAACTTATGTCAGCATTTCACCATTCAAAACACATGCAAAAGTGAGGGAAAGTACTGTGATATAAAAGTAGTAAGCTTTTTTCTTCCTAAAAAAAAGTGTGGCATGAGAAGAGAAAAATGCAAAGAATAAGAATAAGCAGCATGGCCCTTAAGTGCTTTCATATTTCCAGCAAGTCTAACATTTTGCAAAAGAAGTCTTAGCACAGCACATAGAGAGTTTCTGCAGATGTCGTTCATCTTAAAAAATATTGTTGTTTAGTCGTTAAGTCATGTCCAACTCTTCGTGACCCCATGAACCATATTGCACCAGGCCTTCCTGTCCTTCACTGCCTCCCTGAGTTTGCTCAGTTTCATGCTCATTGCTTCAGTGATGCTATCTAACCATCTCATCCTCTGCCGTCCTCTTCTCCTTTTGCCTTCAATCTTTCCCAGCATCAGGGTCTTCTCCAAAGAGATCTCTCTTCGCATTAGGTGACCAAAGTATCTGAGCTTGAGCTTCATTATCGATCCTTCCAATGAGCAATCAGGGTTGATTTCCTTTAAGATTGACTGGTTTGACCTCCTAGCAGTCCAGGGGACTCTCAAGAGTCTTCTCCAGCACCACAGTTCAAAGGCATCAATTCTTCGGCGCTCAGCCTTTTTTATGGTCCAGCTCTCACAGCCATACATTACTACTGGAAAAACCATAGCTTTGACTATGCGGATCTTTGTCGGCAAGGTGACGTCTCTGCTTTTTAATATGCTATCTAGGTTTGCCATAGCTTTCCTCCCAAGGAGCAAGCGTCTTTTAATTTCATGGCTGCAGTCTCCGCCTGCGGTGATCTTGGAGCCCAAATAAATGAAGTCTGTTACTGCTTCCATTTCTACCCCTTCTATTTGCCAGGAATTGATGGGTCCAGATGCCATGATCTTAGTTTTTTTAATGTTGAGTTTCAAGCCAGCTTTCGCACTCTCCTCTTTCACCCTCATCAAGAGGCTCTTTAGTTCTTCTTCACTTTCTGCCATTAGGGTGGTATCGTCCGCATATCTGAGGTTGTTGATGATTCTCCCTGCAATCTTAATTCCGGCTTGTGATTCTTCCAGCCTGGCATTTCTCATGATGTACTCTGCATATAGGTTAAATAAGCAGGGTGACAGTATACAGCCTTGTCGTACACCTTTCCCTATTTTGAACCAATCGGTTGTTCCATGATCGGTTCTAACTGTTGCTTCTTGGCCCACATACAGATTTCTCAGGAGACAGGTAAGGTGGTCTGGTACCCCCATCTCTTTAAGAACTTCCCACAGTTTGTTGTGATCCACACAATCAAAGGCTTTTGCATAGTCAATGAAACAGAAGTAGATATTTTTCTGGAACTCTCGTGCTTTCTCCATGATCCAGCGAATGTTGGCGATTTGATCTCTAGTTCCTCTGCCTCTTCGAAACCCAGCTTGTACATCCGGTAGTTCTCGGTTCATGTATTGCTGAAGCCTAGCTTGTAGGATTTTGAGCATAACCTTGCTAGCATGTGAAATGAGTGCAATTGTGCGATAGTTTGAGCATTCTTTGGCATTGCCCTTCTTTGGAATTGGAACATAAACTGACCTTTTCCAATCCCGTGGCCACTGTTGCGTTTTCCAAACTTGCTGGCATATTGAGTGCAGCACTTTAACACCATCATCTTTTAGTATTTTAAATAACTCAGCTGGAATACTGTCATCTCCACTAGCTTTGTTGTTAGCAATGCTTCCTAAGGCCCACTTGACTTCACTCTCTAGGATGTCTGGCTCAAGGTCAGTGATCACACCAGCGTGGACATCAGGGACATTAAGATCTTTCTTGTATAGTTCTTCTGTGTATTCTTGCCACCTCTTCTTAATCTCTTCTGCTTCTGTTAGGTCCCTGCCTTTTTTGTCCTTTATCATCCCCATCTTTGTACTAAACGTTCCTTTCATATCTCCAATTTTCTTGAAGAGATCTCTAGTCTTCCCCATTCTATTGTTTTCCTCGATTTCTTTGCATTGTTCATTTAAGAAGGCCTTCTTATCTCTCCTTGCTATTCTCTGGAAATCTGCATTCAGTTGCTTATATCTTTCCCTTTCACCCTTGCTTTTCGCATTCCTTCTTTCCGCAGCTATTTGTAAAGCCTCATCAGACAGCCATTTTGCTTTCTTGCATTTCTTTTTCTTTGGGATGGTTTTAGTTGCTGCCTCCTGTACAATGTTACGGACCTCCGTCCATAGTTCTTCAGGCACTCTGTCTACCAAATCTAATCCTCTAAATCTATTCATCACCTTCACTGTGTACTCACAAGGAATATGATCTAAGTCATACCTGAGTGGTCTAGTGCTTTTCCCTACATTCTTCAATTTAAGCCTAAATTTTGCAGTAAGAAGCTCATGATCTGAGCCACAGTCAGCTCCTGGTCTTGTTTTTGCTGTCTGTATAGAGCTTCTCCATCTTTGGCTGCAAAGTATATAATCAATCTGGTTTCGGTATTGACCATCTGGTGATGTCCATGTGTAGAGTCATCTCTTGTGTTGTTGGAAAAGAGTGTTTGCTATGACTAGCTTGTTCTCTTGACAGAACTCTATTAGCCTTTGCCCTGCTTCATTTTGTACTCCAAGGCCAAACTTGCCTGTTATTCCGATTACTCCTTGACTTCCTACTTTAGCATTCCAATCCCCTATGATGAAAAGGACATCTTTTTTTGGTGCTAGTTCTAGAAGGTGTTGTAGGTCTTCATAGAAGCGGTCAACTTCAGCTTCTTCAGCATCAGTGGTTGGGGCATAGGCTTGGATGACTGTGATATTGAATGGTTTGCCTTGGATACGCACTGAGATCATTCTGTCGTTTTTGAGGTTGTACCCCATTACTGCCTTTCCCACTCTCTTATTCACTATGAGTGCAACTCCATTTCTTCTAAGAGTTTCTTGCCCACAGTAGTAGATATAATGGTCACCCGAATTAAATTCACCCATTCCCGTCCATTTCAGTTCGCTGATTCCCAAGATGTCGATGTTCAATCTTGTCATCTCATGTTTGACCACATCCAGCTTGCCTTGGTTCATAGATCTTACATTCCAGGTACCTATACAATATTGTCCTTTACAGCATCGGACCTTCTTTTCGCTTCCAGATACATCCACAGCTGAACGTCCTTTCGGCTTTGGCCCAGCCGCTTCACTCTTTCTGGAGCTACTTGGAATTGCCCTCCGCTCTTCCCCAGTAGCATATTGGACACCTTCCGACCTGAGGGGCTCATCTTCCAGCATCATATCTTTTAGCCTTTTAAGATTGTCCATGGGGTTTTCTTGGCAAGGATACTGGAGTGGGTTGCCATTTCCTTCTCCAGTGGACCACATTTTGTCAGAACTCTCTGTCATGACCTGTCCGTCTTGGGTGGCCCTGCACGGTATAGCTCATGGCTTCACTGAGTTACGCAAGCCCCTTCGCCACGACAAGGCAGTGATCCATGAAGGGGTTAAAAAATATATTTCCTTGAATTGCAGCCTAGACTCTTCAATTCATATGAACAGGCACCTGTGGCAGATCCTCTCTAGTATCCAAGGAGTTGTGTGCATAGTAATAAAGAGGTAGGAAGGACTCAAGCAATGGTGGGGAGGCCATGGTGGGATCTTCACTTGCAACCGTGGCGTGCAGTGGTGCATCAACTCGCACTAAGGCCTGATCAAAACCCAGTCAGGAGTCCACAAAACTTTCCTGCTGCCCCAATTAACTGAAGACATAAATCCATACATTATAAAGGACATACTATTGCAAAATGTCCAACAAGAGCTGCATATTTACCTACCAACAATTTTGATGCTATTGTTTTCATCCAGAAGAAAATTTTCTATCTTCAGATCTCTAAAGAAGGCAAAAGGGAAAATAAATGCACTGTCTTGAAATGTAAGATTTTGCACTGCAAATCTCAATAACTGAGGTTTTTCACAGTATGCCTGCTTAATGGTATTAGTAGGAATGTAGTTGATGGGTTGTTAGAGATTTATTGAATCACACACACCACACACACATCACACACATGGCCTTTATATCTGCCTGACTTCTGGAAGCAAAAGGCAGCACATATCATAGTCTCTCCTCATTTTATCTCACAACAGCAACCAGGAGACATGTTAGGCTAAAAAAAAATAACAAATGGCCCAAAATCTCCCAGTAAACTCTATGGTTAAAGTGAGAACTTGAATCTGGTGTTAGACAAGGATCTTGGAGACTCAATCTATTGTACTTCTCTCTCTCTCTCTCTCTCTCTCTCTCTCACACACACACACACACACACACACACACACAATTATTTCAGTTTCCCCCTCAGTGCTAAACAATATTTTGGCCAAAATTTCTGCCTCAAAGTTTGTATAATATTCATTGTTCTTTATAGTATTTCTAATATACCCAAATTTAATAGTACAAATACACACATACACACACACACACGCACACACACACACACATATTCTTTCTGGTAGTCTTACTGATTGCATGCAACTTTTCCTAAGACAGTGTGACAATGTGCATGTTTTCCTGCAATGTACATGTGTCTTTTAAATGTATTTTGTTAAATTTACAAACAATTTTGCAAAAAGTTCAGAAAAAGTGTAGCTCTTGGAATATGTATAGGTATTATACTACTGTATAATGAAACTCCTAAGGATTTAGGAGGTATAAATTCTGTAATAAAATTATTACATAAAATATTACATAAAATGTAAAAATTGGGTGGAGTGAATTTCCTGTTCAATTCCGTACGTAGGAAAATAGCAGATTTATACAAGGAGAATTTAGGCAAGGACAATAAAAGGATTTTTTTCTCTCTCTCACCTAATATCTTCTCCAATAATAGTAAATGGTTCAGGTTTAAGACCAAATGAGTGGGACATTTTATACTTATATAATGAAGCATGGGAGATATTAGAAAGTCCATATGTTCTTGAAAAATTCAAAAATCCATAATCCATAGCTGGATGATTTTTTTTTTATTATAGCCAAGAAAAATAACTCAGAAAGGTTTACACGTTATTGAGTTTTCCAGACTGTTTCACCAGGAAAAACATTAAAATTATGCTGCTGCTTCTGTATCATTATTTATTATGATTTTTTACTATTGTAATCTCACAAGGGTTTAGACTAAAAACATTAAACAAAATTAAAAAATAAGAATTGAAAGTGAAATTAAGCTGTCAACAGTTAAAACCTGCTGTTGTTGCTTTTACATATCTTTAAGCTTCTTCACCCTTCTGTGATTTTTTTTATGTCTTTTAATCAGCTATCACTCTGCTATTTTCTTTGGAAATTTTCTCTTTACATTTTATAATGTAAGTGGCCTGTGCAAACTAATTACTTTTTCTCCTCCTCTTCCAACCCCCCTACTTTTTTTTCTCAACAGCTTCTTCAACATTCATGTTTCCTGGGAACTCATAAGCTTTTTTAACAGGCTGGTTTGGGGACTTTTTAAAATTAATTTTTAAAAATGTTTAAAATACCCCTTTAATGAGCAAATATATACTATTCTGTTTAGCTATTCTCCCAAATAAGTAAGAATTTCCATTTTATTTTGGGACAGTCCCAATTCATCTCCTATATGATACATACTTCCTACTAGAGGAATTAAAATAAACATCCTCACTTTCTCTTCTACTCTTTCACGTTTCTGTCACAACCTATAGCCACCAAGAAACAAACTCAGAATATGAGGTTGCACCCAGCACTTATGACTTTATTTTTTCACTGTATTTTATGTCAGAGAATAATGGCTAATCAGCTTTGAAGCAGAGAAAAATGACCACATTTGGATTGCTCATTACAATTTTCAGTGAGACAGGTGGTGACAAATTTGATATATAAATAAATAAATACAATTTTTTTCATCCACCCCCAGTCAGGAGGTAGACTTGATATCTGCTAAGGAGAATCGCAGGGAACTCAGTGACGGAGTTCACCAGATACTGAGCGCTCAGCTTTCTTAGATGAAGGTGAGCATCTTTCATTAAAATCCAACACACAATCTGACAACATCAGTTTATGAAATATGTTATCATGCCCCCTCCCATTTTAAAAGGAAAAAGTATTGTCTACCTGTGGACAATGCCATGATGATGCAGATGCTCTACGGCAGCCATGATGTGCCTAATATATTCCTTTACTTCTTCCTCATCCAGCCTCTTTTTCTCACATATTCTCTCCATGAGATCACCCCCAAGGCACAGCTCCATCACCATGTAATAGGAGTTCTCTGTCTCCAAAGTTTCATACAGTTGAACTATGTTAGGATGCATAATCATCTGGTGTATCCGAGACTCCCGCTTCATATTTTTTAAAACATATGAGTCTTGCTTAGCCTTTTTCTTGTCAATAACTTTTATGGCTACCTAAATCACAGAAAGGTCAGGAATGAATCTTCCGTGATCTAGGCAATCCCCACTGTAATGCAGCAAGAACCGCCCCATTTTGCAAATAAAAATAAACAAGTTCACCAAGAGCTGATTATTGCTGTGGATGGCCTTGAGATACTAAATTCAGCCTACTAAAAGAAAAATGCATAATTCTTAAGACTAGTAATGTCTTATTTTCATTATAATGAAAACATTACTTTCATTAATATGTAGTTCTATGTTAAAGATTGATTAACACGTAGCTGCTTTAGCAAACATCTTTCTAGGTACATGTTCAGATATCACTTTAAAACCACATTTCTCAAATTGTACTTTTCTGATAGATAACTTGAGTGCAGACTTTCCCATGGGGGATTGAACAAGTCTGCTGATAATGCACTCACAGATTACCTAAAGTCACTTGAAATGCTCTAAGAACACTCAAACAAGTATCAGCAGAATCACCAATAGGGTGGGGGGAACTCACGGTGGAGAAAAACCTATGGAGCTTACATATATTGTATGATATATGTCCTTATTTTCCAAAGCTACTTAGGAACATTTTAGCATTGTTTAGCAAGTGCATTGCTTTTATACTTTTCACTTGAGCATTGCTACTGTAATTAAATAAAGCTATGAATGAACAAGAAAAGAGAATTAATGAATGATCATATGCTATTGTGAGATGAATGCAGTTGCCATCATACTCATGTAACCATGCTCCAATTACCTTCTCTCCAGTGGGGATGTGCAGTCCCTCCATCACTTTGGCAAAAGAACCCTTGTTGATCACTTTGCCCACTAGGTAATTTCCAACTTGTTTAGTATGCGGAAAACTCCTCCTAGGCTCTTCTTGAGAAATCTTTCTGAAGCAAGCAGGTATCTGTAGATGTTTATGGTTTTTCTCCAAGCCTGCTGGTACCTTTTTCTTACTTGCAGGATTGATGACGCTGTCATCTGGAGTCCCTTTGATTGCTGCAGGCATCTTCGAGAGGTTGGATGGGCGTCCAGCCCTGCCTCCCAGAGACACAACTTGCCAAAGACTATTCAGTCGGAATGCACAAGAGCTTCTAGTTCTGCTTATGGTGAGACAACCCTACAAAGCTATTGGTCCTGCAGAATTTAATCACGGTCCCCTGGAGGCTACGCTTTCATTCTCTACCTGCAGGCATGGAGGTCTGCTCAAGCAGAACCAAGCTGGAGATTATTAACCTAACCTGATACAAGATGTCAATTAATGCCCCAGAACTGACAGCTCCAATGTCACATAATAATTTCATGGAATAAACCACTCCCAATTACAGAGGCCAACGTTAGCTAAACATCAATCAGCTAAATTAGACTACGGCTCTTTTTCCCTGTCTTTTCAGAGACAACAGCCACAACTGTTTCCTGTGTAATGGCATCAGGATAGCTCAGGTTAATCCGGAGTTTATTTACACAGAAAGTGGTGGCAAGCATGTTCCAAATGACTTACTTAAACGTGTGTCCTCAGATCCCTCCCAAATTCTTTGGCTGGAGTACAGTTTCATCTTACCCTAGGTGAGAATTGTACATTGTCTTTAAACTTCGGTGGGAGTAGGGACAGAGGAAAAAAAGTTGGCTCGTTGAATCGTGTCATGGAGAGCTCAGACTTGGACGAGGAGACCAACAACGAGCAGCCTGCTCTGGAGTCACCTGATGAAGCACTGCTTCAGCATTTGCAGGCAGCTGAAGCAGGGCCGTCCAGTAATCAACAGGAGCAGTTGCCATCGATCCCCAAAGATGAGCCACTGCCTCCACGCATCACAAGGGCTTGCCACATGGAGAAGAGAACAGAGCACAGGCTCTGCAAGGCTCCTCACCAGAAAGGAGCCATGCCCTCCTGTGGTGAGCAACACCGGCACTGGGCTTATTTCAGTACAGCAGCAAACCAGGCCTCTCCATTCAAAACAACCACATGCCAACCCAGACTCTGTGTGCCTCGAATCTTGGCTTGTGAATCCTGTGACTCGGACTTTGGATCCTGGACCAACTGACAAACCTTCTGTGGTGCTTTGACCCTCGGACCTCACTCTGACTACACTTTTGCCTGCTGCTTTGGACTTGGAAACTGTGGGACTCTAATGAGACAAGCTTGCCTGACTTTTGGGACTCCTTGACGTGCCTGTGAGTGTGTGTGCTCTTCCTGCTGCTCGGGCACTTGTTTTAAAAGGCTATCAGTAAAACTTGTAACCCTCTCTCTCGTGTGTTTGTGCGTGTTTGGCTTGAGACAGGACAAGTTGGATGGGCCTCTAATTGGTTTCTAAGCCTTCAGTTCTTTCATTCTAGAGACCAGGAACGGGCAACCTTTTTCAGCCAATGCATATCAATGGAATGAGCAGAAGCAAATATTTGGACCCATTTTTTCCATTTTGGAAGTGGAGAGCGGATTTCAAGGTTTCAGGCTTAAGGGAGTAATATTATCCCTTAAAGCCCCTGAAAATGGGAAAAATTGGGCTGTTATTTCAATAGTCGGAGGGGAGGAGTGTCCAAGTATTAACTGAGTCTGAAGGTGTCAAGTTCTGCAAAATGCTATTGCCAAGCCACTGGGCAGACAGTATAACCTCTGCCAGGCTTAAGGCATCTATTTTGCCCCTTAATCCTCCACCCAAATAAAAAAAGATTATGACTAACGATAATCTAATTTCCACACACAAAACTGGGTACTACGCATATACTTTTCTTGGTGTGTTCACACTTTGTAACTTTAAAAAAAGATGAATGGCATTTTTGTGTGACCTTTTTTCCTAATATATGTATTATTGTACCTATTTTCTCCTAATCTACCCAGTTTTATGTGTGGATGTGTAGGTAAATGCAAGTCTCTAAAAGTACAAATTTTACTATACACATGCATACCAAATTCCCCTGTATAGTCAACAGATCTAAAATCAGTAATTTAGTCTAAACATTGTGATTGACCCAAATTCATGCTAATGGGGGAGTTTAATTAATTTCTAGAACACTCAATTGCTACAACACTCAAGGTGGCCCACGAAGTACAAAAATATATAGGATTTTTTTTAAAAAAAATTAAAAACCAAACAATTACAGTGAATCCAAATATTCAAACCTGGGGCTAAAGCAGCTGGGCTGCAAAACTGCAGATGACTAGTAGATGGCAACTAAGAGGAACTGTGAATAGACCTAGGAACGTTTAGCTTGCAGAAGAATAGATTAAGAAGGGACCTGAAGATAACTGTCTTCAAATATCCCACTGTAGAGGGTCGGGACTTATTCTCATTTGTTCCAGAGGGTAAGACTAGAATGAATGGGATGAAACTTCAAGGATGTAGGTAGAGATTAGACATTAGGAAGAACTTGACAGTAAGAGCTGTCAGTCAGTGGAAGAGGTTACTGCATGGAGTGGTTTCTTCCCCTTCATCGGAGGTTTTCAGACAGAGGCTGGTTGGCCATCTAGCAGGGATGGTGTAGTGAATCCTGCAGTGGGCGGGGGTTGGACCTGATGACCTCTTAGGTCCCTTCCAGCTCTACAATTCTATGAATAGCCTTAGTAAATTCAGCTCCCTGAAGAAGTTGAGCAAAGCTATTTATAGCCACATTCCTGTGACAAGTTCATCTCTTTTTGCCCTTCTCAGCTCACACCCATGAAAGCTTGATCCCTGAGGAACTCATGGCTTCCTCTTTGCCATCTACTACTCTCCCCCACAGAACCCTGAGGGGAGAGTCATCACTGGTTTAACCTCAGGCTTTGCAGGCTTCTCAGCTAGAGAAACATTGCTCGAGGCAAATAATCAATTGCAAATAAAAGTAAAAGCAGTGAGGCTAGCAATCTTTTTCCTGTCTACGTTCTTCCTTTCTACCTTCATCTGTTTGCCTGTCCCTTACAAGATAAACAATGGCAGGTTATAAAAAAGCATCAGTTAATGTTCTAAAAATGGAAAGGAAGCCAGACTGTTGCAGAAGCATAATTTTAACACATTACATAAGACTGAGGGAGGGGGAAAGTTGTACGTGTGTGTGCGCGCATATGCACACACAAATATATGCATCTCCTTAAAACTCTACTACGCTGTTTGGGAAAGAGCCCAGTCTGACACCTTGGGATAAAAAACACATTACAGTTGCCAAATATTTTTATACTTTTTTGTTTGGACAAGGAGAGACTTCAAGATGAATATCTAAAAAGGAGTGCATTGTGGTGCAAATACAGGGCACTATATTAAAACAGAGCAGATCATTGCTGCCCGAAGACAGCAACTAAAAAGATTCTATGTTGTCTTAGAGAATATTATTATTGTTACAGGTGATCCTTGGTTAATGACAGTAACATCATGTGACCACATCACTTAGCGACAGTAATCCCAGCACTTCCCGTTGCCATTGTTAACCAAATCCCACTTGGTCGTTAGGCGAGAACCTACCCCGATCCATTCCCAGCTTGGTCCCTCCCAGCCCCGCATCTCAGTAAGGTAAGGGATTGCCTTCCTTTCAACTCCCCCCACCTGCTTATCTCCCCCCACATCTCTGCCCTTTTGGCCATCCTGTACTCCCCCACCTCTGCTGGCCTTGCACTCCACTCGCTATGTCGCCCTGGCTCTGCCACCCTGCACACCTGCTACTGACAAGGTGTGCTCGGCCTGGTTAGCCAGCAGCTGCCTTGCAAAGGGCCAGGTCGGGTGCACCTCATCAGCAGTGAGAGGAAGAAGATGGCAAAGGTCAGCTGGGGGCGGCAGAGGCGGCGGAGTGCAGGGAGACCAAAAGGGCACAGATGGGAGGGAGATAGGTGGGCCAAGGGAGTTAAAGCACCCCTGCAGTCGTAAGTGCAGGCGGGCTGCCAAGCACCTGAATTTTGATCACATGACTGCAGGGGTGCTGCAACAGCCGTAAGTTTGGGGACAGGGCATAACTACCATTTCTGTAGTGCCACCATAACTTTGAATGGTCACTGAATGAATGAATGAATGAATGGTCATTAAGTGAGGACTACCTGTATTTCTACATTCTGTATGACTAGCATTTCTCTGCTGTTTTTCACAGTAAAAAGCCAGGATGGTAGAATGGTTAAGAAGATGGACCAGGGACAAGGAAGACTTTGAGCAGATGACTTTGGGCCTGTCACTCTCTCTCAGCCCAGCAGCCCGGGATTAACCATTAAGCAAACCAAGCCCATGCTTAGGGCACCAAGGGAAGGGGGCACCAGAGAGATTTTTCCCCTAGCTATCATGGCCTAAACTCTTTCACTGCTACACTTAAATTTAGTTGAATTTTTGTAATTCTCCTTATCTTAACTGTCTTGTTGTATGCTACCCAGGGTCAGGTTTGTGAGATGGGCAGCTATATAAATTTGCTAAATCTGTATACTACTAAAACTCTCACATCTGTAACCTTCAACTGAGCAAAATGGTACATCACAGGGAAACAATTTTTGAACCAAGGAACCTCAAATGGGCTAACTTACAGCATGCGTCCAAAATCCAAGCCCATTACTCCCATGGGATTGAAATTTGGGAAATGGGTGGCAGCTTCAGCGCTGCTGTGCTGCTGTGCTGCCGTGGTCAGCCCAGGCTGTGTGATCATCATGGACATATCCCTGATCTCTTTCCCACCTCCCTCTGTCCCCTGTGCCCAATTGGTTGGTGGCAAGGCCTGATGGGTGAGCGGCAATTGGCTGCTTTGGAAATGAGGCAGAAATTTGAAATCTCTTAAGTTGGTGGTGAGGGAAGGAAGAGGGAGCGACTTGGATAGGGTGAGGTAGGGCTGGCTGGAGCATGCCGGTAGTCGATGGGTGAGCCCTGTTTCTCCCTCAAGGGAGGGGGCCCTTGGGGAGATGCCAGAATGGGGAATGGGGGTGCAGTTTTCCTCATGGTCTACAGCTCCCTTTGTTCCAACTCCCCCCCCCAACAAAGTGGCAGGCAGTTCTGCTGGTCAGCTGAGGAGGAGGAGGAGGAAGAGGTGGTGGCAGCTTCATCGGGGCTCTCCTGAGGGTCATGAGGGAAGGGCAAATGGTGCAAGCCTATATTATATTTGGGAGGGAGGGAGGGAGGGAGATTTTTGACGCTCCCTGCCAGCTTTCCATAAGCAAAGTCCATGGGGAAGCTGGCATCAAGTCACTCACATTCCCACTGCTTTTTTGCCCTTTCTCTGTTTAGGTAAGGAAATATCTCTGAAATGATGACCCAGTGGGTCACAGGTTGTCTAGTAAATAAATAAATCTGCCATGTTCAACTTTAATCTGCACTCTTTTTTGTTTTTGTTTTTTTAATTTCTTTGGCATGGTGAAGGAGTAAAGTTTAAAAGTTTGGTTTGAAGGTCTCATCAGATATCACATTTGTTTCCATCTTATGGTATGAGAGTTTCACTTCCATCGAGGGACACCACTGATGAGCTGTGCTTAGGGCACCAGTTGGTCTTAATCCCACCCTGCAGCCCAACTAACCTCATGGGGTTGCTATAGAGAACAGTTGTATGCTTCCTTGATCTCCTGGAAAAAAGGCAGAATATAGGTGTAACAAATGAAGAAATAAAATTTTCTTCCACCACAGAGAACATAATGATTTTGTAATGGGATCTAAGGATTTGTAGGAGAGAAACGATAGGTTTCCGAGAAACAGTTGAGGAAGCCTGCAGCAGGATTCACTCAAAAGACACATATTTGTCCTGCATAAAAGTTATGGAAATATTGTACAAAAACCTGTGATTCCCAGAATTAAACTTAAGGAAGAAAAAGTGGATCTGCCAATTTGGCAGGAAAGCCACCTGTGTGCTGATTGGCTGGGAACATATGACATCTATCATCTCTGAACTGTGACACACATTGTATGCATGTTAGTTTTCTTGCCAATGGGGAAAAAAGTTTGCTAAAATATGCTTGCTTTTTTGTGATCTTAAACAAAACAGCATTTCTCGCTTCATTTTGCTAATTCTTCACAGATTCACAGATTCATACTACTTCTTATAGGCTACTTTTTAAAAAAATCATTATAATGGCATATATTTTTATTTACTAACTTAGATACAGGATGCCCCTTTCAAAGGATTTGTACTACAACAATTCACACTGCTCTTGTTTTGTTGGAAATGATTTAATAAATAAAAAGTTGACAATAAACAGTCAACAGAGTACAAAACCAAATTTCCATTGGTATCAAAAGATTGATTTGGACTCATTCCCTGACAAGATTACAAAAATTGTTTATTGCAGGTTTCTAACTGGACTGGGCAGCATTCTGAATTTCAAAGGGAAAGGTGATTGGGAGTGATAGATACAGACACTCCAAGTATAGACACTCATATCATACCTGCTGGCAACCCCTTAAAGAACCTGCCTCTTTCCTTGGGATTGTGTCACAAGCATGCGATTTAAGGAGTTTTGTATCTTTCTGTATCCTGCCATAATCATCAGAACTCTCTTCAAATCCAGATTTCTTAAAATCACATTTTTTGAAAACTATAAAAAAGTTAGCAGGCAGTTTTGCAGGTAGACTGTGTGTGTGTGTGTGTGTGTGTGTGTGTAAGAATGCATTAAGTATTCACTGTCAGGTATGAAGGAAAGGTCTTCTGAGGTTTGACTGGACTTTGCTTGCTCTCTCCTTCCTATTTCCTTGCTGGCTTGATGTTCAGTGGACAGAATTCTGGATAGCCATCTGTTCTGCTTGGTCTTGGTTTTGCCAGCTCTTGAACTTCCCTTCCTCTCTGGATCAATAAATTGTGTAACACATCAATCACAGATAGCAAATGTGCATCTGCAAAAGATGTCAAATTCCTGTGGGTTTCTGCCCTGGCATGAAAAACATTTGATCTGCACATGATATCCAGCTGATGTGCGATATATAACCCTCTTCTGAGTTTACGTGTTCCATAACAGACAACCTGATTCTGAATATTAATATGAAACTGAAGGTTTCCTCCTGCCCTGAGATTCTGCCTTTCTATTATTGTTATTTCTCCGCTCCACACCCAATTTTTTAAATACTACTTCTGGGGCCAAAGGACTGAGCTTTTGCCAAATCATGAATTTTCAAAATGATTAATAATCAACATGTTCAGTGACTAACAGGTACAGGTACTCATGATAAGTATGTGTATATACTTATTTATATATACATACAGAGAAGAAAAAAAGAGAAGAAAATACTTCTTTTATGCAAGCAGCCACTGAAGCTAAAATTTGGATGGGAGAAGAGTAGAGCAGTGAGAAAGATGCATCTTAATCTTTCAGAAGGGTTCACAGAATTGCACACTGTGTGCATTACAATTCCAAAAGATTCCTAAGTGTTACTTCTGGGCAATAATTTGCAAAAGATGGCAGTGGCAGCTGATGTTAAGATGCGGCAGAGCAATGAGGGCCAAATGTCTGGAATTGCGTTGTTTGTAAAGGTCTGTTCTCACCTTCCCCCTCTGGAGAAAACACCTTTTGCGCATCTTCTGTCTCCTCTCCCTTAGGGCTACCATATTTGGGCAGAAAAATCTACGGCAGCAAGAAGTTAACAGTTTCTCTAACCTTTTGCTACCATCTAGTGGGGGTCTGGATCTTTGCAGTCCAACCGTATTAAACCCATTCTCCCAACATCTCAAGAGATGAGACTTGGAGGCAGGGATGAGAGGCGGGCGCAAGACAGACTTAGGTGAAGGCACTTTTGTTTGTTAAAAACAACAAACAACAACTTGCAAATTCCCCATCATCACCCTTATTTGTTTTTCTTGTGCTCTTTTCTTAGGAAAATTTAATGGCCACTCTAGGTAGGACAGTTAACTCTAGGCAGAGTCCAAGGTAAACTTAGAAAGGCATTCTCTCGCACATGCATAGTTTATTCTTCCTTCCTCTCTCTTTTTCTCCTTCACACACACTGAAATCTAAGCTTCAATGTGGGGTATTTTTTGAGAAGTAAATTTTTAAGACATGTTTTTAAAATCATCAAACCCAGCTTTCTTAACTCAAGCACTTCTTACTACTTACTGAATCTCTTACTGAAAAATGCCTACATTCAGCAAAGAGAATAAATAATGGTCAGATGAAATAATACAGAAAAATTGTACCACGCAGCACAATTTCCTGTTTTTCTTCACTCGAAATGCATGGAGGACCAATCCAAATCAGGGTTATTACACTTGAGGATCAAGAAGGCTAAATCCTTTTTCCAACCCTCTTCTAAATTCCCAAGCACAGGCATGGGGTTTTAAAAACTTCCATTGCTTTCCAAGTTTCAGATGGTAATTGATTCTTAAAACAATTTGCTAACCAAAATGTCAAAGGGAACTATCAAATGCTTTGCTGAAAATGAAACAAATTACATTCCCCAAACCTGTAAAACTAGGAAGCTATCCAATAAACAGATAAGATTAACCTTTTGACTTTATTCTTGTTTTGTGACATTATTCCTTTGTGTGTGTGTGTGTGCTTTTATTGATTGAATACAAAAAAAGAAGAAGAAAGAAAATAACAAAAATATACAGTGGTCAACATTCACATAAGTATTTCAATGAACGGCAGCTATGTTTCATTGTAACCATCCATTGATAATCTATAATAATGAACAATTTGATGATTTCTAATAACAGCAAGTCTGTTGTTGTCTGTTTTGATTGATTTTGCTTTGCTGTTGCTTTTCTTCTTGATCTGTTGTTCAGCATCCAGAGTCTTAATGGGTTGGGGCAGCCTGGAAGCATTTACAGTTCTAAAAAAAACCAAAGCTGACGTTTACTAATTGGCAAGTAAGATGCTAAAAATTAATTCAAGGGCCATGAAACTGGCAGTTGGGATCTGTTGGTGGAGGCATCATGAGCATCTAGGGCCAGGGGAGGTCACCTTTTTAAAAAACCGGATCAGGTTTGCCCAAGCAAGGCGGAAACACCATGGAACTTGCTCTGGGCTTTGCTTGTCTTTTTGGCTATGTAAGCCTGCAGTGGGCCATTTCAGTACCACAGTGTTTGAGAATACCTCATGACATGTACATTAAATTATTAAACAGTGGTATATTTAATTCTTGCCCAATCCTAACCTCGATGAAATCATTAGTTTTATTCACGGAGGTGGAGGAGGCTTGCCACACAAGTTCATTTAACATTTAAGGGGGTTATAGTTTTGCAAAGTTTGAGAACACCAGGACTAACGGCTTTACAAAGTGTTCTATTTTTTTAATCAATAGGGATCTGGCCTGTTTTTACTATCCATGTTAGTAAGGCAGCATTCCAAGTCATTTTTTAAAAATCTGAAAAATATGTTTGCCTCATGGAGCTTTTTCAGGAGAACAAAGAAAACCAGAACAGGGTATGTGGGTGAGGGGCAAGTCCACACAGAGTAGATATGTGGGGGAGCAAGAAAAGCCTCCCACTCCTATTCCCATCCTTAAAATGTGAAGATTATCATCCTCCCTCCTTCTGATAATGCCACCGTGTCATCAGAGCCCCCTGCAGCTACCCCAATGTTTAGAAGACATGAGTTGTGCCTCCCAATCTTTCAAATATTATTCACCCCTATCTTACAGCTATCTAGGCCCTCAGGCATACAGCATGACTGCATTCAAATCAGAAAGCTGGCATCAGAGTCACAGTTGCTGTTCCGTAGGATCAAGAGAAGCCAAACTTTATTACAGGTGGCTGAGGTTCAGAAGACAAGGCAGAAAGTGTTTGTTGGGATTAGGAAGGTAATCAAGGTTTCTATACAAAGAAAGCAAGAAGCGCATGTGTTTGGGATCTCATGTAAGTCGTTCCAGGATCTGGATGCTTTGGGGTGGAATCTTAAATATTGAAAGTTCCCAGTCTGCCCTCAAGCAGATTCCCCAGCACCAGCCTCTTCCCATGTAGAGCAGCCAGCCATGCGAGTAAGCATTTCACCTGTGATCTGGCTTTCCACCATATGATTATGACAGTCATGGGGGTGGTGTGGTTCAGACTCTGGCTCAGCAACTGAGTCTCCAGGGGAGACTCTCCTGTTTTTGCCTTCGCCTGGCATGAGGGCCAATCGCTCAGCATCAGGTGTCTGGTAGATTGCTCTTCTCCTTTCCTCTTCGTACGTCAGGGGCGTGACAAATGAGAAATGAAGGGAACTGGATATATTTAGCACTGAGAAAAGAAGATTAAAAGGTGGTATAATCGCATTTTTTCAAGTGCCTGGAGGGATTTTACACAAAAGAAGACTATGATCTAGTCTCTGTGGTCCCATTATGCAGGAAATGGACTAATGGTCTTAAATTACAGGAAAGTAGAGTTCAGCTGAATATTCAAAAAAAAAAAAAGTTCCTATATGTTGAGAGTGATTCAAGAATGGAAGCAGTTACTATAGGAAGTGCTAAGCTCCTTTTCTGTCTGTATGTTCAAGTAAAGGTTGCTCAGCCATCTGATGGGGTGCTTTAATTTGAATTTCTACTTGGAGCAGAGTGGGACTCAATGTCTCTTTACACACATGATTCTATTATTCCTCTGAGTTTAGAAGAGGGTGCACTAGCTTCCTTTCAATCATATTTTTCAAAAATTGGTATTCACAAGCATGCTTTCTATCTTGACTTTGGCATCTAACAGTCATGATTCACGATGTAGCTCCTGGTAATCTTATCCTCCAGTGTTTAGCATGTTTAGCAGTTCATCTGTTTTGTTCCTTGTGTATCAGAGAGGAATATTATCAATATAAAATATACGTCTTTGGTTTCATCTTACTCATGGGACTTTGCTTGTTCTGTGTTGTCTTGGTAGTTGTTTAAATCAAACCTTTTTAACAGAAATATATTTTTTCTCCAGGATGAAGCAACATTTATCTCTCCCTAACCTATTGGAGAGAAAAGAAAAAAAGAAGTGGGGAGGGAAATAAATTCCCAGAGGATACCAAAGAAATGTTTTATGTCAGATGGCAGAAAAATAGATTCCAAAAACCAACTGAAACATTACAGTAGCTTTTATATAGTGATAGATGATGACCATTGCAGATTCCATGAGCAACCTAACTTCTAAGTCAATCATACTTGTTACAAAGTTTCGGTGATTGGTGTACAAGTCTACAAAATTTCTAATGACCAGAAAGTTCAGGAGTATCTTTTACGTCAATGTAACTGTGCTGCATTCTGGATGAAAATGGACAAATTTACCAACCTTTAGTTTATAATTTAAATAGTATCTCCTATTGTAGTTTTCTTAAGGTACACGTTTCAACATGGATTGTTGCTTAATGTAAGCATTTTATAAGCATTTTTTCCAGTATGTGTTTTTGTACATTAATTTTTTAGCATAAACCTTTGGGTATGTGTATTTTAAATTGGGTAACTGTAGCACAACATTTGGAATATGTACATATACACATTTAATTTTTGTATGTTCAGACAGTGCAAATTATTTGGAGTTCCATTAAAATGCTAACCAAATGTATGTCTTCCTGTCCAATGATTGTGGAACATATGAAAAGTTGATTTAGTGATCTGAAAAGACAAAAAAAAATTAGATCAAAGATTGCTTGACTAACCTTTTGCTTTAATTCTGACATTTCTGAGTAGCTTTTTTTTAAAAAGGGGCATTACCTCGCATGAAGATGTTTACATTTTATCAGTTTTAATAAAACTGAGTTGGGTTTATATATGTGGAAACAGAAATCTCAAGCTGAGCCAGCAATGTGCTCTATAAATAATATAATTAAAGTTGTGGCTGAGGGACATTGAGGATTTATCATTACCTTGCTGTTTAACTGGTAAATGTGTTATCCTGTATAAATCTCAAAACAGCTTGATTATAAAACATGTTCTCTAAAGGTAGTGGGCTTTCCCTACTGAGTCCTAAAACTCACCTAAAATGAGCAGTATCAATAAACATCAATCTTTCTACCGATAAATAATGTTCCCTTCATAAGGACCCCAATCTCCCAGATATAGTAATTTCATGTGTAGGCAGGGAATAACATCACATTTTGCTGAGTTTCTGGCCTTGCTTTGCAAGGCAGAGTAGGACAGAGGAACAGACAGCTCCACTTTGTGTCCATTTCATAGACCTTCACCTTCAGAGACCTTCATAGACGGCCCCATTGGTAGAAAGGATCATTACTTCCTTGGTCCCTACTTTATACCTTCATCACTGTCCTGTCACCACCACTGGTGTTTCTCCATCCAGCGCATCAAAAACTGATATGAGTGTATGTGTGCATTTGTATTGAAGATATTGATTTACAATTCATTTGAATTTTATCCTAGAGTCTCAGGGAGTAATCCCTCCAAACACACTTAGCAACTTTTTTGCATGAAGTGTGTACCAGGATCACAATCTTAATCTGACTTTTGTGAAGAATCTGTTTATAAAACCTGATCACTGTGTCACCTTTTTTGAAAAATTAACAAAAAATGTGCTGCATAAATCAAAACTGCATAAAAAGTTCGTATTTTAAGCTTCAAACCTTTAGAACCTTATTTTCCTCTTCATTTTAAGATGGTTGAACAGGTCATTCAGATTCACACTCACTGGCCATTTTGCTTCTAACCAAATGCTACATCCTCTGTCATGCAGGTGTTTGTGGAACAGCTGGGTAATCCAGGTGTGAAACATTTGAAATCAGAAACTTTTATGTGGGATAGGAGTAGTCTTCAGTCTGCATTCTTCCCTACTAATCCGCACAGATAGTGTAACAGAAATATGTATGTCACAAACACAGGCCTGCCAAGTCCCTAGCTGGGATCTCTATTCTTCCACCACCTAGACCAGGGTTCTCAGGCATCTGGATTTAGTTATTCCCCCAGGTGGAAGAGCCCACCCCAGGCAGGTAGCTATGCTGCCACCACCCATTCCTAAAAGAAAATATCACCCCTACCTGTAATTTGGATGGAGCAGAATACAAGATCCCTCATTCCCAGGCTTAACTTTTACATAAATGACTTGTTTTCCCTCTTAATGAGAGTTACTGGGGGTATATGGTTTTGGAGTGTATAGTGGTGGTACAGAGTAAATAATGGATAATAAGGGACTTTTATTTTAATATGGGTGGCAAAATAAAGACTTGAGAAATAGGTTAGCTTCAAAAAGTCTTAGAAGGTTTAGATCTGTATGCCAAATCCTCAGTTTGCAAGCAAATCCAAGAAAGAGATACAGGAACAGGGGAACAGAGGCAATGGTAAAGTTACACAACTGAGCAAATACCTGTGAGGGCTTTGCCTATACTTTCCTTGCCAGCTTTACCTTGTTGGTTCCAGTTCTCCCAAGGTTTTAGAGCATTGGGCTTCAGTCTCAGGCCCAGTGTGGAAAGTTACTTCTCTGAGAAACTCCAGCCAAGGATGGCCTAGAGACACAGAGACACTTCTAAGTCTCTCTCCCCTCCCAGTCTCTATTGGAAGACAATAGTGACTTTAGAGTTGTAGAATACTTAGAATTGCCAGTTGGTCAGCAGGCCCCTTATTTAAGAATCATCAAAGAGCCTGCAGGCCCCTTATACCACTATAGATAATAAGGACTAGTATGGAGTAATTTGTTTGTCTGTGGGAAACAAATTGTTAAAAAAATACTCATGTTTTCACTTTGTGGAACTGAAGATGCTATAACTGTTTTAGATCTAACAAGAGACTGTATGAAATGCACGTGGATGAATGCATCTATGAATCAAACAATAGGCTTTAACTGCATGGCCAGATAGTAAAAATGATTGTCCTGTTTTACATATGGAGAGGATCCTTTGCTATTGAAGCCTTTTTAACATCCAGCATGGGTTTTATCCAGGTTGGGTTTTTTCCCCTATATTCCTGATAGACATTGCCACCAGAAAAAGAGCTAACCTCGCACTTCACTGCCGACATTTTTCGCAACAAATATATTACTAGAGTGGGAGACAGCAGGGTTCTATGAAATATTGTTTTGGGCAGACACGGTCTAAATCGCTTTTGTCTTTACAAGATGCGAAACTTGGAAGTCATTAGAAATTCACCAGTTTTTGTAACAGAAGAGAATGACTAACACTGTATCAAGCACTTGACATGTGCAGACATTACATATTTCACATTTATTATTCATTAAAAATCATTTTCAGGACCTCTCTTGACTTCTTGAATTACTAGATTTAAGCAAAGTATTTTCATTCCAGAAGCAGAATGGGAAGTTTATGTTTACTACAGTACGTGTCAGTGAAATATTTATAAACCTTTACTGTGTTGCAAAAATAAGGAGAAAATTGAGGTGCAAGCAGGACAAAATGGCTTTTGAAGGAAATTTTACAAAAGCCATTCTATTTTCAGCACCACAGATGGTAAAATAATTTCTGTCTTTGGAGGAGTGATATAGTGTTCTTTTAAAATTAGGTTTATGGCTCTTTATTCCTCCCTTGGTCTGGGCATATGGAGTGGTGCCTACCTAATTGGTCATGAGAGGGGATTAAATTAAATAAAATCACAATTCACAGGGGGGCTGTAAATATGGCTTTTTAATTTGAAAATTTTTGTGGGTTGCAGTGTAATTCAAGCTTCTTTGGCTTTATTCGTGCATCACTACTCCCATAACTTGCCAAGTCAAACCTCAAGGAGTCTGTTATGTTGGCCATTGTTTGTGCCCAAAATGAACCATTTGCTACTCAACAAAAGGCCTACTGTCAGCAACACAGGTCAGAACAGTTGATCAAGGCTTCAGCAGGATGGATGGATGGATCTGGTGTCCACAGCTACTCCAACCGTCCTGTCCTGTAAGCAAACTAAGGATGTCATGAAGAGACATTAATGAATGTGAGCAGCTCTTCATGTGTTCTCTGCAGTTAAACTGAAATAGCCAGCTTGAAGTGACTAATTGCCATGGGAGGAGAAGGAACCAAAGGCGTTCAGTGCTGGGAAGCTGCTAATGGAGAACTTATGGAACAAAGTCCAAGACTTCTTGTCCAAATTGGAATGTGATGGAAATCTGTTGGAAGGCGATGACAGAAATGAAGTAAAGCAGTTGTTTCCTGAACCATGTACCAGATGTGTCACATACTGTGATAAATAAGATCTGTATTTTACACTCCAGAAACTGGGGAATACTATGAGTGCTTATTACAATGTACCCCCAAAACCTAAAAGGTATTTGAAGTGTACTGTTACGTCAGCCATCAAGCAGCACATAATTATTGCTTAATGCCTGGAGCCGCTAATTAATTTGTTTAACTTCAGACCAACAAAGCTGATTAAAGAGCTTCAATTCAATTTATTATTAAGATATTATGGGTTGTGAAAAGGTTTTCAGGAGTCCAAAACTGAACTGTTTTTTAAACTGATTCTTTTTCTTATTATTTGCTTCCTTCCCTCCTTAATTCAATTCCATGTTCGGAAAGACTTCTCTTACTAATTGAAGAATCACCTAGTATATGGTGACTAGAAACCCCTTATGGAATTTTTCCATAAAAATGAAAAAAAAATGAACTTGTGATTTATGGTTTTGATGATTAGACAGGATAGATTATAGAAAGAAGAGAGTCATGATGTAACTTTAGAGAGACAGGTTAAAATATAATTATACTTACAACTGCTGTGAATAATATCAGAAGCTACTTCTTTATATCTTGTTCTTTTTTTCTACTTTCTTCTATTTTCTTATTGCACTTTTAGCTTTTTCTGTTATTTCTTTCTTTTTCATTTTCATTTTCTAATTTAGTTTGCAGTAGTTATTACTGTTCTTAAAACTTTTAATTATATTTATAATTAAAATATATATTTTATATATAATTAAATTATAATTACCTAGTATAATATTTTTCATCTGAAAGAAGTGGAAAATTCTAACCATAATTCAGATAAATCAAAACACTTGGATTTTAAGTCAGGTTCCTTTTCTATGGAAATGACAGGAGACATTGATAGCTTTCATTCTTTCACTCTATTGTAGGAATGAAGGCAGATTTCAGTCATGGACGAGGGAAAGTGAGAATAAGAAAAAGCAAATATCACATATTAATAGTCCTTTAAAAAGGTAAACAATGTAAGATGAATTTATAAAACGTATTTATTGATGAACTGCAATCCGATGGGAGTAAGCCTTACTTAACTCAGTGGGGCTTAGTATTGAATGGATAGGTACTGAAGTTTGCTGTTAACCTGAATTTAATTTAATTTTTTGGCTCCATGTGAGATTCCTTCCCTTGAGAAGAAGTGTGCCATGAGAATCATAATATCTCTACATAGGCAAGAACAGTTTAAAGGACACCACTATCCAAATAACCCCAGGGCCTGGGAGGAAAGCTAGATTTTAAGGACTTTTTAAAATAAGGCATGGGTGGAAGTCATATGAGGGGGAATATCTCACACACATATATTTCTGTGTGTGAGAGCAAATGAATGATATATGCAGATAGAGAATATTTTTTAAAAAAGATTTCTTATTTTCACAGAATTGATTTTAAGTAGTACTGATTAATTTGATTAATTGTTGTTTTCCTGGCCTTACTTTTTTTTAGGGTTACTGTATCCAGGCTGCAAAAATCTACAGTGCCACTAGATGGCAATGAAACGATGTAGAAAACCACCCCTTTGCTTCCATCTAGTGGTCATCTCAGTTCTTATAGGCCAGATATGGTAGCCCTATCTTTTTGGAGTACGCCTTTTGGCAGGTATATATGAACACAGACATATATGTGTATATCTTATATGTACACATTTATGGGGTGACAGTCTCAAGGGTTAGTTTTAGCTAAGTTGGCAGAGAAGTTTTGTCAGTGTTTATGCTTTTTTAATTCTATTTTTCCTTTGGTGGAGAAGGCAGTTGTTTTAAATTCAGGGTCACCTTCCTTTTTGTAACTATAGTATTTCTATTGTCTGTGCTAAAAAGTCAAGGAACACTAATGAGTCAAATTCCTACAATCTCCTACATGCCCACAGCCCAGGAAAAGAGGGAAAATGTCAAACAGTAAAGTAACCTCTCCTCTCCGTCCTTGCTCCAGCCGCCGCTGCCGCAACTCCTCTCCCCACGGCCACAGCCCGCCTCAGATGGAGGTAACACCGGGGGTTCTCCTCATTCACCCCCCATTCAAACGAATATCCCACGCCTCCAGCTCTCCTCAACCCCATATTGGTTATGGTAAAGGCTAAAAGGAGGTTATGGCTGGGAGCTCCGCACTAGGCGTCCGCTCCCTGGCGCCATCTTGGAGAGAAAAAAAAAAAGGATGGCGGGAGCCAGAGGGCAGGCCGTTTCAGGGGAAGACGCTCCTGATGCGTTATACCGGTGGCGTGTTCCGGCCCTCAGAGCTCAAGCCCAGACCCTGGTCAGCAGGCCTACAGAGGCCCGGGCTTTCGACTGCTGCTGCCGAATGCCAGGTCAGTCAATAATAAGGCCCCCCTTATTCACAACCTTATTGGGGAGGAGCAGGCTGACCTGGCGTGCATCACCGAGACCTGGCTGGCACCAGAGGGGGGAGTAGCCCTCTTGGAACTGTGTCCAGCTGGGTTTAGGGTGTGGCACCAGCCAAGACCCCAGGGCAGGGGAGGGGGAGTGGCAGTAGTCATCAGGGAATCCCTATTGGCCTTCAGGGGCCCTGCTCCACAAGTTGCTGGATGTGAGACCCTGTTCCTGAGGTTGGGCACACGGGATCAGTTGGGAGTGCTGCTAGTGTACCAGCCTCCCTGCTGCATAGCAGCCTCCCTGCCTGAGCTGCTGGAGGCCATCTCGGGGTTGGCAGTGGAGTTCCCCAGACTTATGGTCTTGGGGGACTTTAATCTGCTGTCCCTGGGGTTGGCCTTGGAGGTGGCCCGGGAGTTCATGGCTACCATGGCAGCCATGGGCCTATCCCAGGTCATCGATGGCCCGACCCGGGATAGTGGTCACACCCCAGACATGGTTTTCTTGTTGGAGCAGTGGCAGCATGATCTGGTGGGGGATTTTATATTATCCCCCCTGTCATGGTCAGATCACTCCCTGGTGGCAGTGGGATTCTCCTATGCTGCCCCCCTCCACAGGGAGGTGGGACCTATTCGAACGGTCCACCCCCGGCGACTGATGGACCCGCATGGGTTCCAAAGGGAGCTGGGGGTTGTTCCTGAGGCCTTGCTGCACGGCCCAGCGGAAGCTCTGGCTGCAGCCTGGAACAAGGAGGCGGCTGGGGCCTTGGACAGGATCGTGCCTGTGCGTCCTCTCTTGGCCCATCACCTCCGGCGCTCCCCGTGGTTCACGGAGGAGCTGAGGGAGTTGAAAAGGGCTAAGAGATGTCTAGAGTGCCGCTGGCGGAAAACTGGGGACGAATCAGACCGAACACAGGTTAGAGCTGCTATTAAGGCCTACCTAGTGGCGGTAAGGGCGGCGAAACAGCAACATTTCTCCACTCTTATTGCATCCTCAGAGTGTCACCCTGCAGCCCTGTTTAGGGTCACCCGGGCCCTCCTGGGAAAAGGAGGGGCGGAGGACTACTTGCAGGGTCATGCAGAGGAATTTGCTGAACACCTGATGGATAAAATCGCTCAGATCCATTCTCAGTTGGAAGCCAAGCATGGAGTAGGTCCAGGGGAGTTGCCCAGGGAGCGTTCTTGCCCAGTTATCTGGGAACGGTTTGATTCTGTTGCCCCTGAGGAAGTGGACAGGGTCCTCGGGGCTGTCAGTGCAACCACCTGTGGTTTAGATCCTTGTCCCTCCTGGTTAGTTAAAGCTACCAAGGAGGTGACTTTAGGGTGGGTTCTGGCGGTGGTTAATTCATCCTTGCAGGAGGGGGTGTTTCCGAAGCCTTTCAAAGAGGCTTTGGTCCACCCACTCCTCAAGAAACCGTTGCTAGACCCCACCCTCCTGGACAATTTTCATCCAGTCTCCCACCTCCCCTTTTTAGGAAAGGTGGTAGAAAAGGTGGTCGCGCGGCAGCTTCAGAGGATCCTGGAGGAAACGGATTATCTGGACCCCTATCAGTCAGGATTCAGGCCCGGTTATGGGACAGAAACAGCATTGGTCGCACTTTTAGATTATCTCTGGCGAGAGCAGGATGGGGGGAGTGCATCCATCCTTGCTCTTTTTGACCTCTCGGTGGCTTTCGATACCATCAACCATGGTATCCTTTTAGGTCGGCTGCAGGAGTTGGGGCTGGGTGGCACAATGTTGTGCTGGTTCAGCTCCTTTCTCCAAGGCTGAACCCAATCGGTGTTGATAAGGAGCGAGAGGTCCAGCCCCCGGCTCCTACTTGGTGGGGTGCCACAGGGGTCAGTACTTTCACCGCTCCTATTTAATATCTACATGAAACCGCTGGGTGAGATCATCCGGCACCATGGGGTGAGGTATCATCAGTATGCTGATGATACCCAACTATACATCTCCATCCCAGGTGCCTTAAGTGACGCTGTGACTGCCCTCTCGCGGTGCCTGGAGGCTGTGGGGGCCTGGATGGGGGACAACAGGCTTCAGCTGAACCCTGGTAAGACAGAGTGGCTGTGGATACGGGGAGCCTCAGGATCTAGGAGCTTGTCATCCTTCGTTCTTGATGGGGTTGCACTACCCCAGACAGACCCGGTGCGTAATCTGGGGGTTCTCCTGGACTCACGACTCCTGCTCGAAGAGCAGGTGGCAGTCGTGGCTAGGAGGGCCTTTGCACGACTTTGTGTTGTGGGGCAGTTATGTCCCTTCCTGGATCAGGAGGACCTCTGCACGGTCACTCATGCCCTGGTCACCTCCCGGTTGGACTACTGTAATGTGCTCTACATGGGGCTACCCTTGAAGAGTATCCGGAAGCTACAGCTGGTACAGAATGCGGTGGCGCAGACAGTTCTTAATGCCCCTAGGAGGGCATGTATAACAACCCTGTTGTGTGAGCTGCATTGGTTGCCAGTTTGTTTCCAGGTCCAATTCAAGGTGTTGGTCATCACCTTTAAACCCCTTCATGGCGCCTGCCCTATGGAACATCCTGCCTCCTGAGGTGCGGTGTGCCCCCTCCCTCATGGCCTTCAGGAAAGGGATCAAATCCTGGCTCTGCCAGAAGGCCTGGGGGCCAGAGGGGGGCCCGCACCTGTGGAGATGGCTGGTGGGATGATGGGTTTTCCCCCTCCCAGCATCTTACAGGTTTTTTAGGGCTAAAATCATAGGAGGTTTTAGGGCATTTTTAATATATGTTTTTTAATTATTTATAGATTGTATCCATGTCTGGAGAGACCTGTGTTTTTTCTTCTTTTTTATTATTGTGAGCCGCCCAGAGTCGCCCGTTGGGGGAGATGGGCGGCATACAAGTCTGAAAAATAAATAAATAAATAAATAAATAAATCTGTTAAAAAATGCCATGAAATACACATCTTAATTGGAATTTATGTAGAGGACATCCATCTACTAATATAACCCAAACTGTTCTCTCCCTTTTAATCTGCCTCATTTGTGAATGTAGGTGGGGCAAATTAAAAAGAGTTCAAGCAGAAATGTGGAGGGGAAAGGGGCTCACCTTATACCAGAGATGGATAACGAGGATCTCTCTTTTTTTGCCCTTAATACTCCAGTAACTTTAACTTTTAAAATGTATGTAAGAGGGCTGTCCTCTATGTTACAGTTTCTTTCCAGAGATGATCACCTGATCAACAATGCACAGGCATGGAAGAAGTTGCAAGGTAGAAAAAGTGAAGTCAGGCGCGAGAGGAGAAGCTCCTTTTTAAGATTAAAGAAAAGGAAATCAATCCCCACAGTAAGGCAAACTCTCTTTCTCCTCCTCTTACGGATTATTACAGAGGTTCTTTTGCTCTCCGTGAAAGAGGCAGGAAAAAAATATCCTTTTCAAAGGAAATAATGAATCACATTAATATAACAGCAACATTCAGCTGGCGTTGGCCACCTTCAGAGGCATCTCTAGGGGAATGGTTTAAAAAGTCAAGGTGTGCCATGACCGGGCAATTGAAGCCAGCATCTTGACATTTTTTTACACAGGCACTCAGACCTCATGGATACCAGAGGATACTTCAGTGCCTCCATGTTATGTGGAAAGTGTTCAGTAAGTGTGGTTAGGAAATTACTTTGACTTAGGGCCCCCCTAAATCATTGTTTAAAATACCACATAGTGAAAAACATTGCAAAAGGTACTTGGGAATATTTTGCATATCAGCTTCTGAACCTGATAACATTTTTAATCTGGTGAATGTTGGGCTATAATATGAAAAAGAGGAAGGAAGCTTTGCAAGTGTGTTTTCACTTCAGGTGAATACTAGGCCAGTATCAAACATCTATACACAAAGAAACACTCCTATTACTGTTAGGAGAACTATCTGTAAGAGAACTCAAGCATAGAAAGTGTGTGTGAATGCCAGTGAAAGCAAATGAATGCACCACTGCAGAGGCATGAAACCTATTTTAAACTGAGTGACCTTTAAATGGTTTTCCAATGGAGTTGTACTCCAAAAATTGGATGGGTCAAGAAGAAAAACTCAATTTGATTAACATATATACATATCCATCATGGTGTTCCCTTTCAAGGAAAGCAACTATCAGACACACTAGTAGATAGACCAGACCAGGAAATCAATTCCACATGAAGACTGAAACTATTTTTATTGAGATTGGCTATAACAACAGAATCTGATTATGCTGTATCTCCTCCTCCTTATAGTTCAGTGAATTAGGGAGGCATCTGCCTCAGCCACTTCTGAATGTTATCTCACTGTTCTGGACTTTAAAAATGCTCCAGCCCCTTTTGCCTAAGTAAAGGTTCCTGTATATTTCTGTCAAGACCACCTTCTTTACTCCCTACAGCAATGTTATGCTTCTCCAAACCTTTTGATTGTTGCAAATTATCCTTGCTTCCGCCGTGTCCATACATGCTTCATGCATTGCATTTTGTTCTTTAAACTTCTCATTGCTGTTTTGAGGATCACATATCCAAACACAATTTGCTTAGTCTTCCTCTAATCGCATTCACTCTAATAACACATTCGTTTTATGGATTGATTCTTATTCATTCTTTCTATATGACCAAAGACCCACAAAGTACTTATTTCATATCATATTGAGTCCACATTCATTCATCAGCCATTCATTCCTGACTCTCACTTTTTGTTTTATTACTCAGACACTTCTAAAGTAATATATTCTCACTGCATTCAGTTTACTTTTATATTTCTCCTCCTGAGATACTCAAATCACACTTTCATATAACCAAGTTGGCACAGGAATTTGGGTTTCTTTCTACAAACATTTATACCTGCAGCCATACCATTTTACAACATTCTCACAGGATTTATCATTTTTTCATATTTTTTTCATGGGCATTAGCATTTGTAGCATTCATTTCAATCCCACTCTTCAACATTTCACTACCATTCCAATATAAATCTCTAAAATACTGCTTCCAGCATTCCCTCACTTCATTTTCATCCCAGATCAGTTCATCACTTATTTTTAATTCCATTCCCTTTGCTGGCAGTTCCTTGTTGGCCCTTTCCACCACTTCCAAAGCAATTTTTATTTCTAACAAAACTAAAATAACAGAATTGTGAAGGGAGTTCCAATTCCATTTCACTCAGAGTTATGCAGTAATACCTCTCTAAATGATCTCATAGTAGGCAATTATTCTTCTATGGAAAGTCCAGCTTACCAAGGACTTTCAAATTACACCTTTCCAAACTGAAAGTGTAGGGGAAGTTTACAGTTTTTAATAGCAGATAACCAAATAATTCTATGACTAGTACAGATTTTATGGCTTTAATAAAGGAATGGATAATCTGAGGGAGGTGGCCAGAGAAAGCCTAAAGTTCTAAACCTTCCAAAAAGTTGGTACTGTCTGTTTTAATGCAGCAAAAGTTGAGAATTATTAACTGTAGTCCTGTGAACTATATTCACTTAAATTTAATTTGCTATATTCCCTTCTTTCTCTTGGTCTGCTACTTGAAAAGCAGATGCAGCCCTGCCCTTCCCCTCTTCGCTAAAAATTCAGCCAGGTGACAAGCTGTGGAAAATTCAGAACATTGCTTGCTGTATTGTAATATGCCATTGTGACATTGGGAAAGCCTCACAAGCTGAAAATTCTTCTTACCTATTCTGTGGTTTCCCTGTGCAGATCCATGAAAGTATACTGTGGCAGACCAGCACCCATGTTCAGCATGTATGATTTGATAGGAGCTGAGTCTTTGTCTCTGCAAAAATGTGAGCTCCATGGACATTCCTTCCTCTTCCTTCCCTGCAGGCCGGTTGTGATTTTTCTTCCAAAATCTTCTAAACAAGGGTTGTAGAGATATGAATTATAATTTAAGCTTTTCACTACTTTCTTTATGGTCCCCCTTATATTAAATACAAACAATGAAAAAGATATGTGTGAGCTCTCTGTGTGCTGCCTTGCAGACAAAAATGTGGAGCTTCACCTTTATACAACCAGATCTTTGTAAGAAGTTAATTGCTGGGGGAAGAGCAGGTAACACAAGCCAAGAACAATTTACTCCAAAGGGCATTACTGGAAATATTCAAGTACAAACCTCTAGCTCCCCAGTGTCCCTTCAGACCAACACAGTTTTGAAGGTTTCAGTCCTCACATAGTTGACATTTCCTCACATTTCTAGCAAAAAGGAAAAGTGAAGGAACTGATGGGAATGGGCTATGTGAAAGACTGAACTAAGAAATACATTAAGCAGTTCACAGGCCTTCCTTTTAGGTTTCCTGTATAAAAGCCTTTTAGGTTTTCAGAAGAAATGATCTTCTGCCAAGTAATGTGATTGGTCACTTACTTATATTGCATGGACATAAGCCAAGGATTATATCCCAGACTTCACATGCTAGCAGAATTGGTAGTGTAAATCCAGCTAAGGTGCTTAACCATCAGTGACCTGAGTAATGGGAAAGATAAAACACCAGTTTTAAAAGCTGATTTCTAAAAATGTTCTGCTATAGTGGTGCTGCACTAATCTCTTTTAGAAGCAGAATTTTGCATACTTAAGCATCTGCCACCTTAGGCATTGTCTCACTCCACAATGAGGCCTGCTCTATCTAACTCAGATCGGATAGCTTCCTTGCACTAGCACTGAATGGTGTTTTAATGGACAGTATCTTGCAGACATTCAGTTAACCATTTTCCCCTCTAATTCAAGAGTTTCTACTTGCCTAATGTGAAAGCCTGAGAAGGAAGGAAGAAGAAATATATGTCTTGAGAAGCAAGGGTGAAGATGACTGGACAGGAGTCTTCCATTGTGACCTGCAATGCTTGTGGCATGTTTGTCTTCCAGCCTGGAACCTATCTGTGGGAAATGAAAGTCTATAACAGCCTTTGGACAAGAGGTCAAAGGCCTGGAAGAGCAAGGGGCATGCTTCATCTGATGAGAAAGAATGAACACTTACTGGTTCAGAGAAAGAAGGGCAGTAACTGGCAGTGGAAGCATCTCTTCGTAAGGAAGGCAATCAAACAGAAGACCAAACCCAGTGGATGACAGTAACAACCATAATAGAGAGATATACTGTAGAAGATCATCTGTACTGCTGGAACCCAGCAATTGTTTTCAAGCTCCTGCAGATGAAACAGGCTTGGAGCATTCAGAATGGGACACTGAAGAATGGGAGAGGAAAAAAAGATTCTCTAAAGGTCAGAGAAGATACAACTGCATCCTGCAAGAAGTTAAACAGAAGAGTCGTGGTATAATTCATCTGCAAGGAACTGAAACACACATATGCTGACAGGATCCACTGGCTCATGAAGTATGCTAGCTGTGAGGCTCAAAGCTCAGGCAGACTTCCAAGGCTTATTAAGTCCACTGAAAATTATTCCTTCCTGTTAATACACCTGGGGAAAAATGATACTGCAATGAACCATATCATTACAGACTTTGAAAAACTTGGAAGGAAGCTCAGAATCCTGGGACTTGGGTGGTATTCTTATCCACCCTTCCAGTCCGTGAAGGGGACCAGAAGGGGAAAGAAGAATACTGCAAGCCTTGGACTGGTCATGCAAATGGCTTCTGTGGGAGAGATTTGATTTCTGGGATCATAGCCTGTTATGAGTTAGACTACATGCATGAGTTGGGTTGCATTTCACAGGATGAATATAAATGCTTTTGGCCAAAGCATGTGAAGCTTGATTAGGAGGGCTTTCAACTGAATCCTGTAAATAGTGCAACTGAAAGTATCTCAGACAAAGACTTGTTACTGGAGAGAATGGGGATATTGCTGAAATAGGGCCTGTTGAATCACTCTATGAAAAATCCAAAAGAACATTGGCCCATAAAGTACATGGCCTGAATTGCCTGTGCTCAGAATATGGGAAATAAACAAGATGAGCTTGAGCTCTTGGTACAGAAAAGGAGTATGCAAGGAACGTATGGAAGTGATACACACCCAGAAGGAAATGTACCATTTCAGAATATCAATCAAGTAAGAAGTAAGCAAGTGAATTGGACCTGTTGTCCCTTCCTCAGATTCCCACATGCTGATTTGGCTTAGGCATGAGTGTCAAGGCCAGGCATAGACAAGGTTCAGGAGCCATAAGTCAGCCTCCTGGCCTTTCAGGGGTGCTGAGGAGGCCATCAGGTGACATGGTAATGTCACCAGAAGAGGCATGGTTGGGTTTTTGGGCCCTTCTTCAGTTTTTGGGAGAAGTGGGAATGTAAGAGGGAGGCTTATAGGAGCAAAGCCACTCTTATTCCCATCCTTAATTGCCTCCCCCCCCCCCACAATTTTAGAAGTTTTTGGAGGGATTTGGGAATTTCAGGGTGGATATGAGAGCAATACACCACCCAAAGTTTTCTGATTTCCGTTCCCACCTTGAACCTTCCATGCAGTCAATCAGCTATAATTAAGCACCTAAAACAGCCATTTCAAGTCATTTGGGGTCCCCTTGCATTGCAGAGCCCAAGATCTTATCCATTAAGGCCCCACCATAGTAGTATTAATAATGCATATGCTCTGAATCTATAGAAGGAAATATAGTTTTTCTGTTCAAAACTTATACTCCTTGCAACGCATGTTTACAAGCACACATACAAATTTAAATCAACTTCTGTATGGAAGGGCCAGGGCCACTTAATGGGATCCTCTCCCATTCCTCAGATTTCTACTACAGGTTGTAGTGGAAGGTGAACAGTTTATAGCTTCTGTCCTTGATTAAAGTTACAGGTAGTCCTCGCTTAACGAGGGTAACTGGGACCAGTATTTCCATCGCTAAGTGATGTGGTCATAAAGTGGAACATCATGTGACCACACCACTTAGTGACAGCAATTTTGGCAGTCCCCAGTTGCCATTGTTAAGTGAGGACTGTGTGGGTCATTAAGCGAGGACCTCATGTGATAGTGACTTCTGACTTCCTGCTGGCTTCCCCACTGGCTTTGCTTATGAGAAGCTAGCAGAGAAGGTCACAAATCACAATCACATGACTGTGGGACACTGCAATAGTTGGAACTGTAAGGGGTAATCGTAAATACCGCTTGTTCAGCACCATCGGTGAATGAATGGTCATTAAGTGAGGACTACCTGTACTGTCAATTCCATGTCTGCATCTCTTGCATATGTTCTTACATCTTTCCTTCAACATTGCTGAAGTAAGATTCAGTGCCAGCCTAGTTTGTTTCTGTAACTGGAAGGGAAGAAGGCATCATTTTTTCCTTTAGCGCAAACAATAAAATATGTTGGGTCATCCCTGCCATATGTACTCTATGTCATCGACCACCCATCTTAAATTTAAATCAGAACTGCATTCTATATAGCTTCATTCTGCAGCATGGTCTTTAAGCCTACCATGAAATTAAGTGTATGTTTGCCTTCCACTGATCAGAAGACAGGAACCCATTGCCTTGTAATCCCAACGGTATTTCCCATGGTTTCCCATGGTTACCTCCTGAGAACATATGAGTCCATGTACAGAGGATGAAAACACATGCTGTGTGAAATTGTCACTGGTGTGTTTTGGCACTGATTCTTTCTTTTGTATTTGCCTTTTCTGTAAAAAAAAAAAAAAGGTACAATGTTTGTAGCACTCAAATAATTTGGCTTGTATTGGTGTTACAAAGACTGTGGACCATGTGTACTAAGTGCTTTGGTCCCTCTGACAAGACATGCTTCTAACCACAAGGCAAGAGAGGTGAAGGGTTAAAAGAATTAACCCCTTCTTCTTGGGCCAGGTGCAAAGTGAAGAGAGCTTCTACTGTCCATTATGTTTCTGTGGTTTGACTGAGAGTGTTATTTCTAAGCACTACTCTCAGAAGTTCGTTGACCAGGCCTGCACACCACAAGCCTAAGAAGGTAAAATGCATCTTTATAGCTGGCTGGGAAGGCCACAAATGGTGATCACATGGCCCTGGGACCCTGCAACTGTCGTAAATACATGCTGGTTGCCAAGAGCCCAAATTTTGATCATGTGACCATGGGGACACTGCAATGGTCATAAGTGTGAGAACCGGTCATAAGTCACTTTTTTCAGCACTGTCATAACTTTGAACGGTCACTAAATGAATGGTCATAAGTGGAGGACTACCTGTACAGTCCAGATGCTACTGGGCACTGGCTCACAAGCTTCACAATACAAAACCTTGACCATACCTCCTCTCTGATTCAACAGACTCTCCATGTTCCTGAAGTCTTCCACAGAAGTGGTGCTCCAGACAGTTTTTTATATAAAGCCATCTTATTCTCACAAATCTGTCATAAAATTAGGAAAGGGGGGGAGGAAGGGACATATTAAGTGGTGAAATCCATCTTCATTATATATAGTGCTTTAGCAGTGAAGCATGAGAATCCAGAAGCAGTCATGCCAATATGATAACAGCTTATTCAATCAAAAAAATAAGGCATTCACAACCTTGGAATGTATAAACTGGGTTCAGGAAGCATACTTTTAATAAATTCACATCATGAGAAATGGGTAGATGCATCTTCCATAACTGTAATACTTTCCCTTTTTAAGACAAATAAAGGCACCTAGACAGAAACCATATTTAGACCATCAAGAAATGACACTTTAGTGTGCTACTTCAGTTATTTAACTTATGAGTCTTGCTCTAATCTCTTCTCTGCATGGGCATATTAGCCAGCTAGTTAGTTTTTGAGAGAACTTAAAGACTGAATTGTAACTTGTCCTTATGTGAAAGAAGAAGCAGAAGGAAAGAAGAAGGAATTGGGGATGTCTGTGGGGGTGTTTGTGTGTAAAAAACATCTAAATGGTGGCTGCAACTGCATAATTGATACCTTGTACCCTTTTTAAAGTGCATCATACATGCAACGAACATAAAAAGGATGGGCTACCATCCTGATTTTTTTAGCCTATGTGAGACTAGGCTGAAGCTGCCATAATCTAAAGATGAAGCAGGCACGTAAGCAGAGAGGACAAAAGCCAGGAAACTTATCTATGAGATCCCTTCAGGGAGGTAGATAAGAAGGAAGCAAGTCGTTAAGGACCCTCCCTAATCCCATCAACTTGTAAATCAACCCAGTAAGGACTTTTGGGGATAAAAGGGGTCCCAAAGCCCGCCCACTTTGAGTCGTCTGAGTCATCTGAGTCACCTTTGGATCCAGACTTGGCGGCTTCTGTCCCTCTAGCTAGTGCCTGACAGCTTAGTTGGGAAGGACATGGGTAAGTGTAGATGAGCGCGCGTGTGTGTGTATGAGAAAGAGCAAATGTACCTTGCAACCAGTAAAGTTTTGCTGTTACTTTAAATTCACTGGGTCTCCATGTATTACAAAGAACCTCTTGTGTCTCAGTGTTTGGTTGGAAGTGATTTGTGTGTATCCCCAATTATTCCCCCGCTGTTGACCAAGGCTGTGTGTCTGTCTGCTCCAGCCGCACCTATCTGGAAAACCCAGGTAGAAAGCAAGGGGGGCTGACAAGATCTGCGTGCCTCAACAGACTATGAGTGTGTGAGTGAGTGACTGTAATCCGAACCTGGGAGCAGCGTGTGTAACACCTACTCTGCAGATGCTCCTAGAAGGGATCCTGTGCAACTAATGACAGCCATTTAAGAGCGCACAGTATTGAGAAAATCAGAGCCAGGTAAAAAATATATGCAGTAGGCAAGGAATGGTATCAGAGCTATTATTAAAAAATATACCCTGTCTTCTGTGATAAGGCATCAACCTGCTCATTCTGTGAGCTTGAAATGTAAATGACTAAAAAGATAACAGAAAAAAAAATGTTCCTGCCTTATCTGGTGCTGAGCGAGCTTGTGAGAAGCTGTAAGTGTTCCAGATTCATGTGGTCTGTTCAAACCTCTACAGAGTATTAAGCATCTTCAAGCCCTGTAACTGGAAGTCAATAAGCAAAGGCCTAGACTCCTGATAAAAATGTACTGGATTACCTGGGTGGCTTCTCTACTGGAATAAGACCATCTCCTCCATTTTATTAAGATGCCAGAATGGAAGGTCAACTTCTCTGCTGTTAGATTTGGAGGATTCTGCTTCTGCTGGAGGTGACTAAAACAAGTTCAATATGCACAAAAATACATTTCCAAAAGATCATTTATACAGTTCAAAAATTCAAGTCATATAAGTTAAATGAATAAAACATTAATGTTAAGAATGTAGAAAACTGAGTTCCCTTAATTCTTCCAGAATGCCAGGCACTGATGAGTTTAATCTCTCATATCCATGCAAGATACCTTCTTGAACCTGATGTCTAACCTCCAGGATGTCTGGCAGCTGGTTGGAAATTCTGGGAACAACCATTCCAATACCTTTGGAGGCTGGGTCAGGGTGTTCTACCATATAAAGAACCCACATATGATATTTGAAGCAAAGCAACCTAGGTCTCTATTTGTTAATGAGAGCAGTTACATGAACCACTTGTGACTGGAATTATGATCACAGTACAACTGCCTATTTAGTTCCATGTACAGACACAACAGTGGCTGTATTTCTACAGAGCTATTAAAACTTGTTGTGAATAACAGCAAAATTATTGCTAAGAAACAGAACTTCTGAGCCTTGAGAAGAGGAAAACTCTAGTAAGAGTGGAGATGATTTAAGTATTATTTTGTACATTGCATCCTATATTTGCTTTTACATTAGTAATTTTGACACTTGGCCCAGCTAGTGGAAGTGAAATTCAGTAGCTCTGCTTGGGCAAACACAGTCTGTCATTTGTACTAACAAGGCAGAACAATCACTATGGTGACCAGAAAGTTGTGTACCATGAGGTTATCACAACAAATGATTAACAAGTTTGTTCACATACCCCAAACTGTCCAAGTTGAAAAAAGTTTCTCAACTTGATTTTCCAACCCCTTTTTAGGTTATAAAATTATTATATTGAAAAATGGCATTCTTCCTTGCATTGATGATATTTAAATCAAAATTTCCAACATTTTTTCCCCAGAATCTTTCTTCTGGACAATTGGAATATAAATTAAATCCATGATGTAAATTATGGCCTTTATTTCTTAAGCCCATCCTACCATTAGGTGTAGGGAAGTGGCCATCTGAGGCAGTGAATAGTGGTGGGGGACAATACAGAGAGAGGAAGAAGTGGTTGGATAATAGAGTGTTTGTGTCATGTGCCCCCCTAAGCTAGGTTTCCATCTATATGTGGTGGAGGGCAATTTGGACAGGGCTGGGGGGGGGCGGGGGGGGCGTTGTTTGTTTTCTTTTTTTTTTTGTTTTGGTGGGGGAGTTTGCCTTTGTATTCCCTCTTGCCTTTGGTATCAGCAAGAAAAATGTCTTGGTTAGCCCAGCTTAAAATATTATGATTTTACTGTAATTATTTAAAATAGATAAATGTTTCTCTCAACCTGTGTTTTTATAAATTACACTTCTCCTTATGGAGATTTGAAATAATGAGGTAGTATTATGGACTACTTTTGTAGAGAGAGAAATGCTTTCATTTTTATAGCTCATGAATATTTGCTACCTGAAAATACTTTTATATAAAATATTATTTAATACTCAGTTTAGAAACACATTTACACTATAAAGCACAGACAATGGTTTAGGCTGGGAAAAAAAACCCTGCCCATGGGAAAGAAACTCCAGCCAATAGCAGATATCCACCTGTTATCAGAAGTTGGGGTTTTTTCAGAGAGCCAGTTGGTAAATTCCTCTCCCAACCAATGGATCAACATTTGGTTGACCTGAGGAAAAGAAAAAAGAAAAAATCAGACCCTGCACCTGTGGGAAAAATGCTAGGAAGAAAAAAAATCAGAAATTCTTGTTTTGGTGGCAAATGAATCTGTTTTTTTGAGGAAAACCACTTTTATTTCTAAAAACCAATCAAAACAGCAACACAATGACCACCAAATTGTATAGCTGGATGTGTAGGAGAAAGCTGAGCAACATTAATCTTACCAGTTTCATAGTCATCCTCAGGTACTATTGGTCCTGAGAATAAAAGGATTTGGTAAAATTGTGGTGATGATATTATGAAATATAACATTCAATCACACACAAAAAATCATTATAATCATATGCCAACTTTCCATGACAAAGTTCATTATGAAAAAGTGCTCGTGTTGGCTTACAATTAAATATAATGTAAAATACAGCATCACACATAAAGCATAAAAAGCCACCAGAAAAAGAATAAGCAGCATCCTCAGTTTAAGTCCTACTTAAGTTAAACAACAGCCACTACCACCACTATGTAACAGTTCACACACAACCCCCCATGCATGTCAATGGGGCTTAATCCAATTGCATCTGATAATTAATATCAGTATGCTGAAACTTGAAACTTTGAGACTGTAGGCCCAGAGACTGCTAGCTTTCTGAAGAAACTGTATCTATATACAGTATCTATTTAGAATATGTATATATTTATCCAGGATGGAAACTACAGCCTTCTCTGTTAATGGTACTGTAATGTAGTAAGCTAACAAGAATTAGATTGCATCTCTGCTGAAGTTTCTTGTTTCTGGAGCTGCTGAGAATGAGTTTCCCTTGACATAGTGGGAATTATGGGAAATTTATACTTTTTTTTTTCCTTGATGAGTTGCTTCATACAGTACTTCTAGAATATATAAAGCTTTTCCTGTGTGTATGTGCATGCAAGCCCTCAAATTAGATTTGACTGACATTTACATGGATGAGTCCCTGCAGTTTTCTTGGCAACATTTTCAGAAGTGTCTTGCCATTGCCTTCTTCCTAGGGCTGAGAGAGAGTGACTGGCCCAAAGTCTCCTAGTTGGCTTTGTGCTTAAGGTAGAAACAGAACTCACAGTCTCCTGGTTTCTAGCCTGGTGCCTTTAATCACTGCACCAGACTAGCTCTTATATAAAACCTACTTATAATTAAATTTGTCTGGATTCTATGAGTCTAATGCAGTGGTTCTCAAAGTGTGGTCTGGGGGCCCCTGGGAGTCCCCAAGACCTTTTCAGGGGACCCATAAAATCAAATAAATAAATATTTTAAAATTTCTCACTTTTAATTTCTAATACAGTAAATATTGATAGATATAATACACATAAACCAAAGCTCTTTGGGGTCCTCAATCATTTTTAAAAATGTAAAGGGGTCCTGAGGCCAAAACATTTGAGAACCGGTGGTCTAATGTATGTAGAGACATAATCTCTCCCCCAGTTTACAAGATCCCACTAAGTATTTCTCCTAGCACTAAATAAACAGCAAATTTCACCTAGCGTGCGTCCAATAGTGTCATGAATCCTCTTAGTGGAAATTTATTGATCAATAATTACCAATATATCACTTATAATGAGGTTTAATGTATTAAATATATCTGTGTGTCTGACTGATGTGTGTGTGAATTATAGGCAAAAGGTATTCCAATATCAATGTTGAAAGATGATCCTTAAAATACTTACTTTGAAGGGGAAAATGTTACTGACATAAACATAAAAGCAGCCATATAATTTTCAGCTGTTCTCAGCAAACACCGTTTTCTAGATTTTTATCATGGCTTCCTCATCATTTAGAACATTTCTTTAACTTTAAAAACATTCTTAAAACGTACAGATTAAAAGTTAGCTCCCATTTTTTCTACCAAGCTACCTCACCTGATTTGTCAGAACAGCTCAAAAATGAAGCGCTAACTGGTGGATTTTATGGAAAGGAAACCAAGTGGAACAACATATGTATTTTCTTAAGCAACTAAAAAGCTCACAGGCCTGTGGCATTCCTACGGGTAAATTCTTTGTCATGAATTACAACCTGCTTACTGATGAGTTGTTAATAAAAACTGGACCTGCTGGGCCATTATTTTTTTCCACACAGTATACTAAGGCTCTTTAGGTCCTGTTATTGTTGTTTTTTCTAAAGAGGTTTTCATTAATACACTGAGTGTGAATAAATCTGTTTCCCATTTGTAATTGTTTTCTTTCTTCAACTAAATGTAAATTTATTGTCAGATCTAGGACTTGTGTATTTTCTTGAACCACAGCAGATCGAAGAATTTATTTTGAAAAGAAAAAGAGAGAGAGAGAGAGAAATACCAAAATAGTGCTGAGTGAGAGATTAAAAGGTTCGAGAAATGAGAGATACAAGTCATCCAAGTGTCTTTTGTTTCCTCACAGATCATCTAAGGGCCCAGGATCATGAGAAAGGGGCACTGGGGTCCTGGTGCGGCCCCGGCCATGTTTGGGGTGAAGAGACGCCAGCTGGCCTCAGACATGATGGAAGGAATGATTGAAAGGAAAACGTCCAGAGAAAGTAGAAACAGATGGTAACCTGAGATGGCAGTATGGCTTTATTTAGCATGGTGGCTTTCTCATTTATTTATTTGCCTTATTTATTCATTTATTTTTGCAAATGCATCTGCTCACACAAGGGAGTCCCTCAGCTTTTACTCATTATTGCTGGCTAATCAAGTTCCCAAGTCTTGTACAGCAGCAGCCTTGGCCAAAGGCAAGAGGCTGGGGCGGTTGGGGAGAATCTGGCTGGTTTTGAATGTTCTGAGTTTATCAGTGATAACTTTGTGCACTGTGTTGCATAGCTGAAGATGAATCTGGAAACATACACCGACAATCTCTTTGTGGTTTGTTGTTGTGATGTTTGGGAGTAGGAGAGAGGCAGAAAGGGCAGAAAGTATACTTTAGGCTGAAATTGCAACTGCCATCTAGGCCTATTCGAGACATTCCCTATCTCAGCTGAGGGACATTTTTAGAAGAAATGTGGTGTGTGAACAATAAATAGCCTGTTGCCCACAAATGGCAAATAGTGGACAAGTTGTTTGCTACTTCAAGCGATGCTCCTGAGAATATAATTAAAAGAAAAATGTAATTAAGTTTCTTTGCCTACCTTTTTTTATTACAGGCAAGTTATCTAATTAATAAACTTAGTATCTACCCAGCACCAAAATGGAGAAGAGAACAGACTGAGGTGAACCCTACAGCAGGTAGGTAATGATGCTTTTTAAAAACAAAGACAAGAAACCTGCCTCATCATTGAAATAAAACAACAGCCTTTAGTTCAGGGACTGTGGGCAACTCATGCATTCTCCTCAGGCAATTATTTTCAGGGAAAGCAATGCGCAGGACAACATAGTAGAGAGTTGGCCATTAGGATGAAGAGGAACAAGGATTTGGTACTTAGAAATCTAGTACCACAGAATGTATGATTTGGAACCTTAAAAATCACCCAGTTCAAACATCACCTCAGTGCAGGAATCAAACCATCCTCAGCTGATGACCATCCAATCCCCATTTGAACACCTCCAGCAAGAGGTTGTCCCATCATTATTCTAGGCAAATTGTTCAATGCTCAATAGTTCTTGGCATCCGAAAATTCTAATATTTAGCTCAAATCTCCTTCCTTCTCCAATTTTCAAACCATTGGTCCTTATTTTGTTTTCAGGTTCAGGAGAGAACAGGTCTACCTCCTCATTCACCAACAGACTTATAGTCTGAGCTAAACATGCTCAGATCCTTTAATGGCCTCATAAAGCTCAGTTTCCAGATCCTTTATCATTCAGGTAGCTCTTCTCTGTACCTGTTCCAATTTCTCCAGGTCACTTTCAAAGTACAGTGCCACCTGGACCTGAACACAATATTCCAAGGGTGATCCACTAGCAAAGAGTAAAATAAAGCTTTTACTTTCCATAAAGTAGAGGCAAGGCTTCTGTTAATGTAACCAGAATTGTGTTGGCCTGTCACAAGGCCAGGTCTCTGTCATGGGAGAAATTTAATAATGTGTTTTCTTTTCATTATAACTGCCAAAATTGGAATATTCTCAAGATTCTGGAGCATTGCTTAAAGTAGCAAGCAGCAAGATGCCTTTTTATTATACCTTTATTAGTCCTGAGCTATGTTCTTCCCTTTTCCCAAATCATATTATAAAAGGCTCTCTCCCTCTTCTGAGAAAGACAGATGCAAAGAAGGCGTGAAGCAGTTCTACCTTCTCCGTTTTCTCTGTTTTTACTTCCCCATGTTCTCCATGCAACAGAACAGCCTCTTTGATTCTTCTTATATTTTATATTCCTGGCAGCTCATATCATTGTGGTATCTCTTCCCTGCATAGGGCCAGCCAAAGGCGCTTTGCTGTCTGAAGATAATAGGCAAGATTGCGCCTATTAAACTGGATAGGCAAGGGAATGTTACCTCAGCAGTGGAGATATGGCTGGGTCTTCCCTGTGCCTAATGACAGCTCTGCGTCATCTTTGCACTGGCTTAAAGCAGAAATGCGTGGTCTGTGTGTAGTCTCCAGCCCCATTTTGCAAACCCCAGAACTCCCAGGGATCATGCCATCAAAAGTGGGCTGCAGAATTGCAAATTTCAGCAGTATTTTAAAAATTAATCTGTAAAGCAGGTGTATTAAATTTCTAGGAAACTATACGCATTTATTCTTTGTAAATAAATAAACATTAAAAATGAAAAGACCCCAAATATCGGCCCAGCCCATTCTGGGGATATCACTGTATCACATGCCCATCTTCCATCTTTAGAGGCTCGGGGAGCAGCAGCAGCAACAACAACCACACAATTCCCAGATGAAAAAAAGTTGCCACCTGACATCACATGGATAAAGGAACACGGAGCACACATACTTTCATGTCTATAATTTCTGAGCGCAGCTTATCCTTGAGAGAGAAAACGTTCCCCTTCTACTTTAAAGGAAAAGAGAGAAGGAGCGAGATGGGATTTATAACTACCTTTTTCAGGCCTGTGTTCTTGGTTTGAAACCTAAGGATTCATTTCACTGGTAAAGGAAATGTCCACTTCCATTTTTAAGGTGCATGAGTGAGAAATTTGCTGTTCCTTTTAAAGCTACAGAGGAAATCAGATCCTTGTCCAATAACATCTACCTGTATTGCGTTATTTTCAGTATTTTCACAGAAAGGTACACTTTCAGATGCTTGTGCTGTGATGTGCACTGTAGACTGATAGACATGTGTTGAAATACATGGTATCCATTCCATTATACCAGCCTTCCTCAATCTTGAACTTTCCAGATGTAAAGTCACCCTTAAATTGAGCTCAGCCTCCTACGGACCACAGGAACACTTCTGTGTTGCTTTCTTGGTTACAGTTCAAAAGCGGTTTTCTATTGCCTTCTTCACTAGTACACTTTTTCAACTTCCCAGTTTAAAATTTAGCCCTTGGATTTTCTAGTAGACTCCCATCCAAGTACTAACCAGGTGTCACCCTGATCAGCTTTCAAGTTCAGCCAAGATCAGCTAGATGCTGCCATCTACTGTGAGCTCTCATAATTTCCAGCCAGCATGGACAAAGATAATACCTTTGGGGGAAATAGGCAATTGTGTTCTCAAGATAGAATATCTTGGTGGAATAAGGGGTGAACTACAGAAACTCACATTATAATGACATAATCTTTACAGGAAATAATATGCATGTTCAGAAGGGTTATTTCAGCTTCAGAAATTAGGGCAAGGGGATCTTTTGCTAGATCCCCTTCTGCTGCTGGTATCTGCTTCTGAGACCTTGTAAGCAAACATGTTTGTAGTTTCCCCACTCCCCTGATCTTAGCTTGCAGATATGACTGTCAGGAGAAAAAGGTGACATGGGGAGGCAAGTACTTGGTGGAGACTTGAACTGCTTGATCTCAGAAGGGATTACAACTATTTGAGAAAATGAAGCACCCACATTTAAGTTCCCCTTCTTTTTTAAAAAGAGTACCTCTATCCCTTGAAAAGATGCAAGATTTATACTGTGTGTATTGCAAACATTTTGCAAAGAGAGATTAAGCCCTTTATTCCATGTTACTGTTCCAACAATCTTTGAAGCCCCTCCTACTGTAGTCAAAAACCAAAAAGCTACTCAAATTCCCTTACTTCCTATTTAGTTTGGCCCATAAATCTGCTTATAAGTGAAATCTAAAACATGTTAATATTTAAACCCACTCTATAGGGCCAGCCTGTTTTGATTTTGAGGCCGTTTGGATTCTATTGATATACGAGTTGAGAATAAATTGATCCAAATGGGCCCCCTGGGCAGTGTGTGTACCTATTTTACACTCCACTATTGTTTATTTATGTGAATGAGTCTGTGTGTTTGTGTCTCTCTGTGTGTATCCCCAAATTCCAGCACACATTTCCAATTCTTTCCAAAGTTTGGGTGGATGGGTGGAGTAAGTCCAAACTTATTCCTTTCCTGATCCCTTTTTCAGGCATGCCTTCTTTATTCATTTCTGCCTTAGGGACTGCTGCCTCGATTCCCCAAAGACAGGTAGTTTCACGAAGCTTGTACAAAAGCTGCTTGGTGGCCAAGAGAAAATTATTACAGACACTTTTTTCCTCATGATCTCCACTTCCCAACCCACCTTTACTTCCTTCTCTGTCACCATGGAATGCATCCCCCAAGGTCATTTTGATTGTCCTAGTTGTTTGAATCATCTCCAGCAATAAACAGATAGATAAATATTTCTTTTTAATTGTGTACACTGCTCCGAGTCACATGCTATATACATTGAATGAATAAATAACAACATAAATACCACAGTTAATTCCTCCCTTTTGCCATGTGTTTTCCAGAAGTTTTATCTGGAAACAATGGGAGCCTACCACATTCCCATATGATCTCCTTCATTTTAACCACTTGTAAAAACCTATCCCAGTCTTGTAATGCGCAGAATCACAGTAAGTACCCTGATACTAATATTGCCTTCTCCAGATGGGAACCTTATTGGGAAATGCATATTGAACTGAGACAAGGATGTTTAGACACCTCAACAGCCAATACTGTGTTGCTTGATATCTGTGTTCAACTTCCTTTCTGGGCTCTTCTATAATCTCAGTGGATTACCAGCCAGATTTCCAGCACATGGGGAATATTTTCTTTTTCCCCAATTAAGGGCAGCCAATCATAGTTTTGGCAGAAGGGAAATCTTGTATTAGAACACCTGGAAACAGGAGAGACAGGATATATGGGGCAGGAAGAAAGTTAGCAGCAAAGGAAACTTTGATGGATAATGTCCAGAAGGAACTTAAGCTCCATGGGGACTGAGGAAAAATATTGAACTATCTAGCCAAACTTTGCTTTACAGGGATGAAAAGCAAATTGAATTTTATATTAATTAATAATTGGTCCATATCAAGAAATCTAAAGTATGGTCTTTCCATGAATCATGTGCATGAACTTATCTTGTTCATCAACTGGCCATTCATTCTGAAAGTAGCAAAGCTGATGATTAGGGTCAAAAGAGCCTTAATTTCACTGCCATCTGAGCTTTAAGCAGAATTCTACCTCTTCAGTAAATTGTTATACTTCCTGGCTATTGCCATATTTGAGCAACACAGGTATAGAGTCCTTGCATCATAGCAGTTGCTGTGGGGCTCATGTTGTGGGGGAGGTCAAATGTTAAGTGCCAGAGCACTTTTAGCTACTTTCATGCTGAGGCTATAACTTTTAAATCAACCTCTTTATTCAGATTAATCTACCTTTCCCCAATCTGGTGCTCTCCAGAAGTGCAGGCATTTGGGGAAGGCTGATGTAATATATAGAAGCTGCAAACTGAGTCACATACATGTGAGAGGGTACAAATGATTCTTCAGAAAAAGCATTTAGAGCATCTTCTCACTGAAATTTCTTTAATGCAGAATGTAGATAGTGTGTGTATTCTACATACTGAGGTTATAAAAATCCTGTTTTAAATTCTCGTTTTACTAAGGGCCAACTTCTTTTTGCTTCAGTGAAAAATCCAAGTGTTACATATTTTTTGCCTAAAAGATCTAGAAGTGGGATACTAGAATTCAGCCACATTTTACTTATTTACCTTTCTTTCTCTGCATGTGTTTTTCCAAGACAATGAATTCTATGCACTGAGACCATAATTTAATTGCTGTGATTTCAATAAAGAAAGTCCATCACTGGATCCAAGGGCTTTAGATATCTAATGTCCTATCTCCAAACTCCCCTTTCTGAGGAGGATTGTTGAGACAGGATGGCCGATCAGCTGTATAGCATCCTAGACGAAGCAGATTAGGTATGGGGCACAGACATTACTGGATGCTCTCTTGGATGATCTAGGTTGGGACCTGCATGGGAGAAGGGTACCCCTCCTTGTCCTGCTAGCCTTCTTGGTGGCTTTTGATAGCACTGATCTTGGTATCTTATAGACTTTCTATAGGCGCTGGGAATTGGAGGCATTGTTTTGCAATGCCTCCATTCCTTCCTCAGTTGGGCAGTTTCAGTCTGTGATAGTGGGGGAGGAGAGTTTAACTCTGATATTTCAGGTGCCACAGAGGTCCGTTCCCTTGCCCTGCCTTTTGAACATGAGAGAACATGAAACTGCTGGTTGAATTCATTTGGTAGTTCAGGATATGGTGTTATCAGTATACTAATGACACTCAACTGTACTTTGCTACTCCAGCTTGAAAGGGAGATGTTACTGATGCCCTTTCCCAGTGCCTGGGGGAGGAGGGAGGGGTATAAGGATAAATGGGAGAGAACAAGCTGAAGTGGAACTGTAGTAAGACTGAGTTGCTGTTTGTCCATTAGGGTTCTCAGGCAGGCAGACAGGCAGGCAGGCAGGCAGTCATGAAGGAGCACGTCTGCTATTTGGGGGTCCTTCTGGATCTTTGGCTCCTGCTTGATTAGAAGGTGAAGGCTGTGGCTAGAGGGGCCTATGCCCAGCTATAGCTCATGTACCAGTTGTTGCCATACCTTTTGCAACAGGACCTGGCTACAGTAACTGATACTCTTGTCATCCCTTGCCTTGACTACTGGAAAGTGTTTCACATGGGGCTGCCCTTAAAGACTAGTCAGAAAATGCAACTGGCCTAGAATGCAGTGGTTGCAATACTTATTGGTGCTTTCTGCTGGAAGGATATAACACTGATTTTGCAGGCCCTACACTGTTTATTGATTCATTTCTGGGTACAATTTAAGGCGTTGGTATTGATTTATAAAGCCCTTCATAGCTTGGCACCTAAGATACCTTCAGGACCAGCTGCTCCAACCAGTCCCAGCCCAACCAGGTGGAACAGCTAAGAAGAAGCTTCTTGTAATCCCAGATTTCCAAGACGTTCAGGGGGCTGAGGCTTTGACAGCACTGCTTTTCCATGACAGCACCGTGGCAGCACCAGTAGAGATCAGGCTGGCTGGCCCCCTCCTTGCTGGTTTTCCAGAAACTTTTAAAGACAGTTGTTTTGGAGCACCTTTTCTTGAAGCTATACATGATGCCATTTTGCTTTCTGTTTCTTGTTTTATTGTTTGTTTCTTGTCATTTTTGTGTCCTTTTGTTTCTATGTGAAGGCTGGTGTGCTTATCATTATCATTGTTATGATTGATTTGATTGGTTTTAACCGCACCGTAAATGTTGTACTTTTTGTTTATATAATCTGTAAGCCACTGAGAGTCATTTGATTGAGGTGGGGTAGAAGAATAATAAGGAAAGGAAAGGAAAGGAAAGGAAAGGAAAGGAAAGGAAAGGAAAGGAAAGGAAAGGAAAGGAAAGGAAAGGAAAGGAAAGGAAAGGAAAGGAAAGGAAAGGAAAGGAAAGGAAAAGTATTAAAGCAACTGCTAAGACAGGGCAGGGAAATCTGTGGTCTTCCAGATGTCACAGAACTACCACTGCAGAATCCATACAATTGGCCATGCTGCTGAGGCTGCTGGATGCTGAAACTCAGTAACAACCAAACAGCTACAATTTCCTTGTTTTAAGGTCAGCTTGGGTAGTTGCAGTACCACTTACCTAACATGTCTGCTATTGCTAAAGTCTGTGGAATAAAATGGAGGAGACTCCCTTTATAGTGACCTTCTTTCCTTCTTCAATGCATATGCTTATCTTGTCTGCCCATCAGATGGCAGATCTATGAACAGATTTGTGTGTGTGTGTGAGCCCTCCCAGGTAAATCAGGCAGGAAACACAACCAGATGAGCTAATTCTATTTTATTGTTATGCTATATTAATAGAATCTTGCAAGTCTGAAAGTACAAATCTCCCACCACCCCTATTTACCTCCTGATCAGTTAGGGCGGGGCCTTTCTAAGTTTCTTTCTCTTGCACATTCCATTACAGCATGTCTCCAATCATAGATGTTTGGGAATGTCAATATTTTTGTAGAGAGAACAACTGTGTCAACACAGATCAGGTGCATCTGAAAACCATCAAAAGAACAATGAAGGTTGAAGAAAAAAAGCCTAGAATGTAAACCCACATGCACAGATTCATATAAGTGCTTTCCTGTGTGAAGCCTGACATGTGATCTCCATACCAGCTCCAGCCCATTGCTGGAGAAGCTACAGTAGCCATGGCCATCTGAAGCCAAATATTCAACTGCCTGTTTGACAAATATGATTGGAATCCAATCAAATGTACACACTTCTTCAATCAATGTGAACTATATATCTTTCTGAGACCTTTAGTTCTCCCACTAACCAACATGAGTAGGATTTATAATTAGCCTAACAACTGATAAAGCTGCAGAATGAGCAACACCCACCTTCTGATGCAGAACTACCTAGACTTGGACAACTATGATAAGTTGTAGCAAACCTGAGAGCTAACTTGGAGACTCCGATGAAACAGATGACTGCCAAGCATGACATTTCTCACATCTGAGAGAGTAAATGTATCATGGCCAGCTCTGACTCAGATTCAGAGCCAGAGTCTGAGGACCAGGTACTTTCAGAAGTTCAAGCAGAAGAGGAGCTGGGGCAATCGGAGGCACCGGATGAATAGCCGGCTGGGCAGATGGAGGAGGTGGGGCAGGGCAGCGAGCAACAGACCCAGATGGATCCAGTCTCCGATAACGAAGCAGAGAGGCTGTGACCACCCGATGCCAGAGTAAGACGTGCTGAGAAAAGAGCTCAGCAGAGATGCTCAGCGAGGCTACTCGTGAGAAAGGAATCTCGCCCTCAGAAATGAGCAACATTGGGGCGGCTATTATAAAAGAGGCTCAGCAAATAGGTGTTTCTTCGGTAACAACATTCTAGTTACTCTGCTTCCTGTCTTGTTTCATGAAATTGCTATCCTGTGAAACCTCAACCCGTACTGACTAATGACCTACGATCTTGGTGTTGACTTCAGACTGCACTTGATGACCCTTCCTCTGTGTTACTGTTAACAGGCAAGCCTTATAGACTTTGGATTTGTGGGAACTTTTTCTCTGTATCGTGTTTCCAAAGTAAAAAGGGAAACAAACTCCTTCATATGTGTGCATGTGAAGCAGGATCAGGACAAAATGTTTGGTGTGGAGCATGTTCCTGAGTTTCAGCTGTTAGATCAGGATGTGGACTGGAACGAAAGAAATTTAACTGAGCAATTCAAAGAGAGACCATGAGTTGAAATAAACTCAGTCATCAGGGCACCTCAGAGAGAGATTACATGAACATTGATTCAAGTCTGCTTCAATGGAAGTCTTAAAGAACAGCACAGAACAGGTAAGAAGAGAAGATAGCACTATTCTTGTTTGCTCCCTCCTCCTTCTCCTCCTCCTCCCTACCTACATATCAGAAAATTCAACAGTTGGTGCCATGTAGCTCAGAGCTAGCAGAGCTCTGCTATCTGCCTAAGAAGTATGCCAATGCATACATGGTCTACACCTATATTGTGGACAACCTGGACACTTTGCTTGTCAGTGTCCTGCTACAATCCTCCATTCTGAAGTATCAAGACATTATCATATTTATGGAGAAGGAGGGCATTTTGGAAGAACATATTCTATCATCTAAGGTGGCATTTGTTCTCTCTTGGTCCAGTTATAGATGATGGGCAAACAACAGGTGAAGCTTTACATCTAATAGAGTTTTCAAAAAAAAAAAAAGTTCCTATATAAAATACCCAGCAAGATCATTTACCTATCTATCCTTCTACCTATGGATGAGGTAGACTAACCCAATTCATGCCTCTACTTAGATACCACCATTTCAGGCCACCAACTTCTACCATTTGTCCCTGCTGCCAAATGCATCCTAGCCCTAGTTTATCCCAGAAGTCTCTTATTCTCTCCAGGAATTTCAAGCTGCTCAGTACCTCTTTAAGGATCAACTGAATCATGCTAAAGCTTCCTACAAGTACTCAGTTGACCATCATAGTCATGAAGACCCTCCCCATCATTACTGAAGGTCACACCTAGCTTTCTACCATATTTTCCCCCTCCATACAACTATTTAAGCTAGATGTTAAATTTATTGGACCATTTCCTATAATTCCATAGATCAGTCCTGTGACCTTTTATCTGCAGTTTCTAGTCACACTAGAAAGTGCATCCAGTTTTTGCCATTCCCTCCTGGTCCTAGAATACCTCTAATCTAACCTTTGTCCCCCATGCATTTCTGCTCCATCAACAACCACAACTTTGGAGGGGGGAGGGGTTCAGGGAAGAGGAGAATTCAAGGTGGAATTTATTTTAAACTCACAGCACAGGTGGGGCAGAATGAAATATTTGATTCTTTGGAAGGACTACCTAGACACTTACTATTCTTGGGAAGTGGCAGATGAATATCCATGTACTAAGTCTTCTGTGTCAGTGTCGTTTGCAATATCAGCACAAGCCCAGACTACCTTATCATACAATCAGGCTGTTGAAGGGGAAGGGACTTGTTTGGAGACACATTTGTGAGAAAGAGAGAATTCAATCCTCTGAAGATGAGAGAGAGAGAGAGTTCTGGAAGGTGGACTCTCTAATGAAAAAACCAAAGATATGTTAATACCCTTATTGCTGCTGTCTGGTTTTGAAGGAGGTAGGGATAGATAAATCTGAAAAGGGGGAGATCTCATCAGGTTCAGTTGAAAAAGAAATGGAAAGAGGAACACGTCTCCAACCCCCCACAACCAGAAGGAGGGAAGGGGAGAAATACTTGACACATCCAGACTCAGAGGGGGAAGAGAAGGAGAAATTAGGGGAAGGAGTTGGTGTAAGGAATGAAGCTGGCGAGGCAGGAACCAGCAGTTCCAACACTAGAGAGAAGTATTATGTCAACGTAGGTCAGGTACCTCCCAAAATCATCAAGACAACAGCCAATATTAATTGACTCACAAAGTTGGGAGGAAAATGCCTAGAATTTAAAATTAGAAGCACAGACCTATATTAAGACTTTGCCTTTGATATAAGGCAATGGTCAAATGTTATCTGGGTATATGGCTTCATTCTTGTCTGCAATGAAGAGACCACTCTTACTATGTTTTGTCAATGAGCCTTTTGCCTAGTATGCCTATTCCTGAATAAAGGGATAAGTGTCCAGAGAGCCAAGATTTACAGCTGTGACTGCATGTAGTCTGACAAGTTTGGCAAAACTTCAGATGGAATTTATTTTGGAGTACAGCAAAGCGCCAGGAATCAGAGCAGAATTTTCACTGACCTTTCATCTAACAAACAGATTTCTTATAATGCTGGCATTTGTGCAGCTGAACAAATCATTTAGAGTATAGCATCTCATCACAACACATTCCTTACAGATAGGTGAATGTGTAAAGCAGCTTTATGAAGCACCCAGTTTGTTTAACACAACTATAGATAGCTGGCAGCTACTCAGGATATTGAACAATATCCTGAGATCTTTTATTTGGAGGTAAAAAAAAAATCAGATTTGTGAAAATTTATAGTATAGTAAAGATGCATTAGGAAATTATGTGAGCCCAAAGTGAGGTAGCTCCGTGTAATGCTTTAAAAAGTACTAGAAACTAGTATTTTCTAAGATATTAAATACTTAGATTTTACAAACAACAAATTAGTAGGAGTACTACATTTTTTTCGAAAATATTGTTACATTTTAATATATACTGTACTTAAATTGTTTAATATACCTTATTGTGATGATAAGCAATCATTCTTGAAAATACTCTTCACGATATTTAATTTATTAAATATGTAAAGTCACCCAATTCAAAACAACTCTGGATAGCATACAATATTAAAAACAGATAAAAAGTACAACCCATGAAAATCTTTTTTTTTTTTTTTAAGAGAAATGCTTTTAGTTCATGTTTTATTTTGATAAAAAGAACATCTGAAAACCATGAAAAGCATTCTGACTCTGCAAAAATGTATGTTTTAAGTAGTATTCTTTCATTACAACATAGGAAAAACAATGAAAACTGAGAAGTTGAAAACTGATTTCAAAAAATCTTGTATGTAATAGTCATGTGCAAAAATTACTTGTAAAATGCAGGCTTATGTGAGGAGCAAAAAGGGCACTGAAAGTTTTATAGGAAATTGCCAATCATTTGTAGAGTTTTGGAACTGAAAACAGGATTAATGCTCAGGATGTGATTCTCTGACATGTTTGCGTTTATGTAATTCTGTGTGGTATAAATACATACTGATGCTTTGTGTGTGACATTGTATTTTGTTATACTTTGTAAATTTAAAATCTCTGCATAATTTTCTTCTGTGCAGAAACATGACGATACAGTTTTGATCTTGTGGCTTGGATACATCACAGCCTCAAGATTTTTTCTGTGAGTGATGGGTCATCAGTTGAGGAAAGATAATTTATAATCCTCTGCATCTGCAGATGTTAGAAAGCGAGAAGATTACTTCATTATGAAAAAAAAAACACAGTCCTTATAAAATGATATTGTAAGAGAATAGTAAGCCAGGCTTAAATGTGATTTAGATGGCCAGAAGAAAAAACAACAAACTTTATATGACATAGTCATTAGCTGAAATGCTTCATTAGAAAGGATTTTGTTGTTTGGAGATAGCCTAAGACTATCCATCCATCTATTACAATATAAAATACTGAAAGGCTATTTTTAAAAAAAAAAAAAAAAATTCTGTTTAAGGTTTTCTTTTAACAATTTAAAAGATCTAGAAAACACTTGTATAGAAGAGCTAGTATGTCTGTAGTAAGAGAAATTGATGAGATAGATGTAAATGTGTCTCCAAGGTTGCATCAGCCCGCAAACTCTTCTGGGGAATCACTGGATCAGACGACAAGCCAGTTGGTCAATTCTGTTGCAACCAACGGATCAACATCTGGTTGATCCAGAAAAAAAAAAAAAAAGAAGTGGACCCTGCACCTGCGGGAAAAATGAGAGGAAGAGGAAGAGGAAGGATTAGCATAATTAATATGCCCAAACCCAGAGATATCTCTCCTTACCACACAGAAAAAACCCTGAAAATCCATGGTAGGTCCAACAGATCTGGATTATACAAATCTGGATGATCTCCAGATAACAACCAAGAGATCAGTATTTGCTATCATCTAGTGGTCATACAGATTTTTGCTTTTCAGATCTAGTAGCCATCCAATTTATATCATTCCATTAACTACTCTGATCCTTGGCCATGCAAAAGGCTCCTTGCTCCAATAAAGGTGGAGCAACAACAGTCTGATATGAAGCATCCAGTTTGGAAGGACATAATCATTACAATCAGTGGTTCTCAAGTCCATTAAATTTTCCAATTCATGAATGTGGATTGATTATAAGCCAGGCAGGGTTTACCATGAAGTTCCTGGCATCACAACAATAATGTTCCTGGTATAATCTTATTTTGGAGGTAGCCTAAGTCTAATCATTAAACAGGTACACCTTGGCCTCTAAATATAAGGGTAAAGCTCTTGAAGAAATCCTTAAAAAAAAAAAAAAACCTAGCTCTGGTAGGAAGTGGAGGGAAAAGAGCTTTCAGTTCCAGCTTGACTCTGAATGTTGTGCTTGCAGCTGTTAACATAAACAAGGAATCTGATCTACAGAGCTCTCAGCAGGGCTCATGTACTTGTATCTTTTGTTACACTGGCAGCAAAATATGCATAGCAATAAGCGGGTAGTTTTAGCTATTTGCTTCTGGAATATTTTTTAAAAAATCAGTCTTTACTCTTAATCAGGTCATATCCACTACCCAATTTAACAGGATCTATAAAGCTAAACATTATGGTCTATATTACTTAACAGTTTCCCCATATTTCTTTCAGTGGAGGAAATGGATTAGCATTGGTTCACAAGAAGCCTTGTTTCTGTGAAGCGTGTATGTGTACAAGTGAAATCAGCGTGGAATTTTTATGATGCAGCAGATAGCATATTAGATCTGAGTTTTGGAAATCTCTGGGTTCAGATTTCCACTTAACCAGGAAGCTTATTAGCTCATCTATCTTAACATAGCCCACCTTATAGGGTTACTGTGAGAAAAAATTCTGAACCTGCTTGAATTTAGTTAAACGTCTAATTATCTTAGAAGAAATATAGACTCTTCCTCAAGGGATCATTGTAAATTTTTTTTGGGGGGGGGGAGTATTTATTTCATTAAATGAAACAAGAAAAGAAAAAGGAGAAGCAGAAGGGGAATGGAGAAAGGAAAGGAAAGGAAAGGAAAGGAAAGGAAAGGAAAGGAAAGGAAAGGAAAGGAAAGGAAAGGAAAGGAAAGGAAAGGAAAGGAAAGGAAAGGAAAACAGCAGCAGCAACCACAAAATGATACATGCACACGTGCACACACGCACACACACACAAAAATATATTTAGTTTTATGCAATAGTTTCAATAAAGGATGATGGTATTTCATTGTAATAAGCCATACAAAATCTATGTCTAGAATCAAAACCGTATATTTACTCTATTTTCAACTAATCTTTAGAATTAGCATTTGTTTCACTTTAAAAGCTAACAAATACATGACAGCAGAGGCTTTTGTGGGTTGCAATCTACTATTATTTGTTGAAAAAAGCTAGCTTAATAACCCATGGACTGAAACTGCTTTTCAAGAAACCATAGTCAAGACAAACTTCAGTTTGCCAGGTTTGGCTCACCCAGCAAACTATAATTGATCAAAACATTTCCAGTCTCTATATATTTAGTAGGTACTACATTTCTAATATACATTCTATACAGCTTTATGCATCTGAGAAAGTCAATTCTTGCTCATGGAAGTTCATGCCACAATACATTTCTTCCCATCTTTATGATTCTATTAAACTATGTTCTTTTATTCTAACTATATAGAGTTGCCCATTTAAAGATTCCCCCACTGCCAAAGTTCATCTATCTAGTATTCAGGAGAGGGCCTATGTGTCCTTCAGACTGTGAAATGCCCTTCCAAGTGTATGGATTCAGCTTTCATTCTCCGACTATTCATGAAAATGGCAAAAGGTCTTTCACAAAGCTTCTGTTGGCTGAATGGACGTTGATTTCAATGATGCTGATTTGTCTTGATTATTTTAATTGCCTTGATTTTAATTTAATGATTTTAATTTTTAACCTAACATATTATAATTTAATTGCTAGACGTCACTGTGAGTGTTGTATAAACCTAAAGGCAGGTTAATAAATAAAAAAATAATTCACTGAATGTGATTGTACTACTAGCTACTTTGAAAGTCCTTTTTGGAAAAGGAAAAAAGAGTCAAATTATTTTAAAGGACTATGTATGTACCCTCAGTTTTACGCACTCAAATTTTTAGCAGCATGTTCATCTGAACAGCTATATGAAGTAGTACTTCAGTTTGGTGTTGGGGAAAAGGTATTCCTAACAGAAGTCTAAGACTGCATTCAGAGTAAATTGCACATACGTGTTTTTTAAAGTGTTAATGTGTTAATCTGCTGGTGACTTGATCCAGGCAAAATGCCATGATATTCCACATGAGCAAAATACCACGGTGGCTGGAAGTTTCATATAAATATTACCCACTGTGTTTCCCCATTTGAAGTGTTGTACTTGTCTGTTAAAACCAACATGCTGAAAAGAGTGTCTGGAGATAAGCAATATTATTACATTTAGATTTATGAACTCAAGATAAAAACTTCATTTTTTATACATAAAATGGAATGGAATACCAGTCTTGTTCTTTCGTTTGCTGCCTGTGAATAATTCAGCCATGCCTTGCAGCAATAAAGAACGCATTATAAGACATTTTTTTACTATAACATTAGTAAATGTCCAATAACATTAGGCTGTCAGTCATGAATAGAATCCAAAACCAAACAGTGAGCAGGTGAGAGAACAGACTGGGTTGTGAGGAAGGATCCTGATTTACAGTGAAACAGACCTCATGCTAAATAAAGTAGTTCATCCATCATCCAGAGAAACTCATTAAACAGAAAACAATCTCCTACTGAAGAAAAGCAGTTTAGGTGAATCTGGTCACATATGCTGCTTCTATTTGCAGCAGAGGTCTCATGAAACAAATGGCTGGGTTTTATCCATTTGTATGCATGCTGCAGCACAATTCTACACATTGTCATAGGTAGGGAACCACAAACTTATGGAATGCATGCAGACTCTGAAGTCCTCACCCATCTAGCATACAATCTCTTACCCAGACTCCATCTTCCTAGCCATTGGGTTGAGCAAATACCATCCTTGGCTTCAGAGGAATATATAGCCAAACCTGGCCCAAAGGTTTAATGGAAGGAGTTGTAGTCAGGGGAAGATGGTTAAGCATTAATCAGCTCTCCCCCAATGGCAATTAAGTTTGAGAAATTTAAATTCTCATGCCTAATTGCAATGAGGGAGTTCAGAGTTGGGGTATTTTGGAGGGTGTGTGTGTCACAAATGGAGAGATCATTATAGCCATCTCAAATAAGTCATCATGATTCCACATGGCCAATAGTCTGTGCATGAACTATGATCATTAGAAACAAGATGAACAGATAAAGGCTTGTACCTTAATGACTCTCTTCCATGAGGTGGTTTTCCCTGCTCTTAGGTTACACACACAGTATTGTTAATCACAAATATTATATGCAAACAAGGACTGAGGTGATGCAAATTTCCCAATTTCTCCCACTCCTCCTTGGAAAACCCCCTTGTATTTTCATTCATCCTCAAAGAGGATGGCAAACTTCCTTGCTATTTTGGCAGCAGTGTGGCAATTGTAGTAGTGCCATTGCTCAGCTGTTTGACCTTCTTCCAAGCTGGTTCCAGTTGGTATTGGTTGGAGGAAGGAGAAAGGTCCAGCCCTAGACCTCTGCACTGCAGAGCGCCTCAGGGCTTGATATTCTCCCACTCCTATTTAACACCTGCATTAAGTGCTGGATGAAGTTATTTGTTGGTTCCCAATTAAATATCATAAGTATGCTGGTGATTCTCAGTTGTACATCTCTGTCTTTGGCTGTCCAAATGATGCCATCAAGGTTCTCTCCCAGTGTCTGAAGGCTGTAGGGACCTTGATGAACAGGCTCCAACTCAACCCTAGCAAGACCAAATGGCTGTGGTTCTTAGGGTCCCCCAGATCTGGAAATGTTCCATCCTTGATGAATTCATTTTTCATCTATAGCAAATTCTATAACTACGCCATCTGTAATTCCACAGCATTATGTTTTATTAACTTTTGTCCCAGGCTAATATTATATTTCAGGACTGCTTCAACTAAAACCTGCTGGAAAAAAAAAATCTGGTAATAGTAATATTATGACACAACTAATGACATGGACTAAATATACTTTTCCCTCCTATGAATTTCTTAAAAAGAAAACAAAGCATAAAGCCAGGTGAAATCCATAAAAATTACTGTATTCTGTTCAAAAACGTTGCCAACAAAAATGCAAAAGTTAAAGCTTTAAGAGATTAGAATTTGGGGTCAGTCACAGATCTGTGCAAAATGATTTTACATTAAAGTATAACCGCTTCTATTAATTAAATATAGTCTTCATCCCCCTTCCAGCTTTTAGCGTCTGTACCTGAAAGGAAGACCATACTGAATTTAAGATGACTTCCCCAAGAGAAACAGATAAAAAATACTAACACAAGCCTCCATTGCAAGCAATGTCCAGCTTCTCACCACAGCCATCACTTGCAAACCCTGGGAGAACTGTGAAGGAAGGAGTGCTCCCAGACTATGAACCTGCTCTCTCTGGCAACCCCATCCCTGGCAAGCTTCACTTCATTCTGAAAGTAACATTTTTTTCCTTACCACCAGAACCTCAAACTTTAGTTTCAGCTTGTTTTCTCTCATCCAGTCCATTGTCAAAGTTAGACATCATTCAAGAGTGCAGCCCAATTTCCAGAAAAGGCTAATCCCTAGCATTCTCATGTTGGCTGACCATCACAACATTCAGAGAGGATCGTTTTTGTAGGTGTGAAATTTGGAGACAGAGACAGATGAGGCTTTATAAATCTCTGCTCCAAGCAGTCCAAATTTCACAATCCATTCAGCCGAGCAGGGAACACAATCGCCCCATCTTCATGATATTTGGTTTATTCCAGGCAATTAGTTGGTCATAGCATGGAGATCCAGCCAGGATTTCTTTTCATGTTCTTCCGGATGGCTTCAAGAAGCATTTTTCCTCTTCCAGAGTTAGTATATCAGAGAGAATTTTGTAATCCTAAAAAAGGAGCAAGAGCTCTGTTGCAACTTCTCTGGCAGGAAAAAATAAAAGGCAGAGATTATGGCTAAGAAAATGAAGTAGTAGAGTTGCATTTGTGGCACAGGGGACATGTGTGGGGACCATCCATCAGAAATGATGCAAATCCTAGGGAATGGAACCACGTGGTACCCACTGTCTATTCCAGTGTTTCTCAACCTCAGCAACTGTAAGATGTGTGGACTTCAACTCCCAGAATCTCCGAGTCAGTATGCTGGCCAGAGGAATTCTGGGAGTTGAAGTCCACACATCTTAGTTGCTGAGACTGGGAAATACTGATCTACTCTAGCTCAGCAGAGGGTGCATATGTGTATAAGTGTCAGATGGAAGGGTTCAGTCCAGAATGGCTGCCCAGGCCAGTTTGTTATATGAGAAAGTGGGAGGAAATATAGCCTGGGCCTCTCCCCACTTTCTTTCACTTGTTCATTAATATAATTATGCTCATGCCTTGTAAATATATAAAGCTGGGGTAGCCAGTTAACAACCAAAGATTGGCTTTTTCTTTCCAATTCAGAAGCAGCATCCATGAACTGCAATCATACCGAAACAGAAAATGGCAGCAATATGTTATGTTCTAGGATTTGGAGGCATGGATGGATTTAGGCAAGCTGACTCAGAAAGTGGCACCATCTGGCCCACCAAGTCTAGGCTAGGAAGCTTAACTCAGACCTAGTTAGTTCTTGGTCCGGGGAGTACCAGGGAACGGCAGAACAAAAGGTAAAGCTGGGAATTTGAAGGGAAAAAGAAAAAGAAAAAAAATTACCACTACCACACTGTTGCCAAGAAACCTGCTTGGATGTGTCCACAAAGTTACCAGGAATCGAGTGCAACTTTTATAGGCAAGTTAAATAGACAGCAAATGGAACAATATTTACAAACCTATCAGGAAAAGCAGGCAGTTTTCAGCTGGGCCATATGGAGCCTCCCTAGGCTACTTTGCAATCTGTTTGTGTTTTGTGCCAAACAAAATCTTGGGCTGTATTGTAACAAAGGAAAAGCTGGGCTCCTCTCTCAGCCATTCATTGCAAAGACTCTTGAACTTCACAGCAGAGGCCGAGGAAAGAAACGAAGGCTGCTAGCGAAACATGGCTGTTGGTGGCCCAAAGAAATGAACGCTCAGTGAGAGGTCAGTTGGACCTCAGAACAAAAGAACATAAAGGCAGGAAAGTTTCAGACGCACTGTGATGACTGTTCAATGTGACCTGGGGTTAAAGTAACCCCCAACTCTGCCTCCACAATGGCATGAAAAGCAAAGGAAATAAAGATTCACCTTCTCTCATTTTTCTCATGCAGGAAGAAAACCACTAAGCTGAGCAAACAGCACAGGGAGGAGGAGAGCATATTTATAGATGGACCAGCACCTAGACAAAGCATTAAGGCACAGAACTGCAAGCAGTCTGTTCCTGTAACAAAAACTAACAATCCACTTATTGATTGCCCTTGCAGTTTTACAAAATATGGGAAGGCTAACACTTTAATACCTTCCCCTGCCCTCACCTCACAGTGCTATATATCAAATTTAGAAAGAAACATGCGCTTCTGGAATTGGCACAACCATGCTTCAAATAATTCAGATCAAGGGATGCCCACCATTGCCCACCATTTGATAATGCAATATTATGGCTATGCATGATTTAGAGAGTGCGGTTAATAAACTTTTTCAGATGAATTTGTCAAATGCAGTGACAAGCCTGGCTGTCTCCAAAGGAACAGATCTAATGGAACTGGAAGTATCTGCCAGTGTGAACACAGATATACTGTATAATATAATGGGATTCTGTAGGTCAAGCAATGCTCATAGACAGGCTCACAGAGGCAATGGATTTAAGCTCGGCCCCTTAATCCCCACAGGTGTTGAATAGACATGCTTTGTCTTAAAGATCCACACTAGGGGTGAAGGTAAAAATAGGAAAAGAGGAGTTGCAAGAAGCATATTTGTAAGGGGTTTTACATTTTCTGCTTGCTACAAAGTGTTGTTCGCCTACAAATAATATGTATGCTTTGTATTTCTGTGTTGCCTTGGGAAGAGAGGGCTTGTGTTCAGCAATGTTTTGCACAGGGAAGTTGGGTTTGAAAAATCAGTACTAAAAAACAACTGTTCCCAGCAGCTGCTTAGAACAGTGAGACTGTCCAGGAAAAGCCTGACAAACTGCACAGCATCTTAAGAAAATAATCCTTCCAAGGAGTGTGTGGTCATTGGTGCACCTGCAAAGGAGGCTTGTCCAAGAGAGAGTGTCTTCTAATGTCAATGAGAACAATTCATGGATTCATTCTGGAAGCTTTTTTTTTATATGACCACATTTACACAGATGTTAATCCCTGGAGTGCAAACCCCAGAAGAATAACCCTTCCGTAATCCAAAGAGCATGAGAAAATGAGTTCAGATCAGGAAAGCTATTAATTTTCATGTGTATTTAAGTAAGCCCTTATTTTCCCTGATGTGCATATATTGATAGGCTGTGGTTAATATTCCTAGGGCATTACTTGGAACAATACCATTCCACAGAAAATAATATATTGTTTTCCGTGAATGATGCCATAAGCATTTTTTTTTTTAAGAAACTTGAGCTTACTTCCAGCTGGGGAACTTTATTGCTTTTATTGTACTTGTGAATGAATTCATCAAGGCAGAGAGATAATAGTGGTGTTTTTATTCAGGGTCAAAACTCCTGTCAGCGTTTTGGCCTGGGACGCAGGCTTGATACCACCAATGGTATATATCCCTCACAATACAGAATATTCCTCACAGTACAGAATACAGGATATATACTGTATTCCTCACAATACAGAAGCCAGGCCCATCAGCTTATTCCAGTGGGGTGCTTCAGAGGCATGTAATTCCACTGAATCAATGGAACTGTATCTCTTTAGGAAGACTCTGAAACATTCTGAAAAAAACGTTCAGTGGAAAAGTAATGGGAAAAAATAGCCACAGAGGAACTGGGTTTTGCCCTCTCTGGCTATTTTCTAAACAGGACTCTCCCAGATTAATACCACGATAAAGAATTTGCACCAACTTCTGAGATGTCATAAATTAGCCAACTCTTTGGGACGCAGAAAGAATTTGGACTGTATTTTCTGACCCACCTCTGGTACCTCTCCTGTTGTCCCTTTCTGATGTTGGGATTCCAGTTTCAAAATAGATTGGCCTCAGAGGCACAAAGGCAAAATGGAGTTTTTCAGGACTGGATTTCTCCTTTCAGAGCTAACGCTGTCTTTTTATAATACTGACTTGGAGAGAGACTAAGTGAAGTTGTGTGGTGATGGGATGCATACACCTACACCCACACCCACCCACTATAATGTGATTATAGGTACACATATAGATTCACAAACAGAAAATAGATCTACATCTATGCATATGCATATGTATGCATATGTTTGTGTAAAAATGAATCTGAAATATACATACATCTTAAAATGTCACTCAAATTAAGTACCATTCTTTTGAATTTGGATGCAGTAATAAAAATAATTGATGAAAGAAATTGTAATCTATCATGTTATGAGTTACAGAATATACAGAATTAGTATTTCCAGACAAGAGAACAGAACATATTCTTCCAAGACAATAGTTACGTCGTCTTACCCTGAAGCTCAACTCTGAATGACAAAACAGGCTTGTAATTCCTGGTGTTAGCTCTATTGAAGACTAGGGTTTGTTTTGCTTTAGCTGCAACGAGAAAAAATTATTTTTGTTTTGGTTTTTAAAATTTGCAATAAAAGGACTTTCCACATAATCCATTATTATTTTGTATTTTAGATCTTTTGGCTACTAAAACAGTGGATATATGGGATATAAATTTATTTAAACAAATCAAATAAGGAAGCTTCCTTCAACCAGAATCAACCTGTCTGATATCATCAATTTGAGAAAAAAATATTGGTGGCCCCTCACTATTGGGAAATTAGAGGGACAGAGGCTGGGAGAAGATGATTCTCTCTTAGGTCCTCCTTGCTAGGGAACAGTTTACCATCAGAGATCAGGCTAACTTCAACCCTGTTGGACTTCTGGAGGCCAGAAAAAATAGAGTTCTTCCACAAGTCTTTTTAAAATAGAATTGTTTATGTGTTCTAGTTAATTTGTCATGATTGGTTGTATATTGTTGCATTATGACTGTTTTTCTTTGTAAACTGCAGTCACATGATTGCAGCAGTTTAAAAACAAAATGTGACCATAAAAACGGTACTTTTGCTAAATTCAGATGTTCTACAAGGAATCCAAAGTGCTTGATAAGCCACCTGCCCTGGGAACAGCCATTTTGAAATAAACTTAAGAGTAGTCCATAACATAAATTACTAAGCATGTAGAAAATGGACCAGGCATGAATAATGCCAAGCTCAGAATAACTGTTTTGAGCATTCTGTATTTGAAATGATACTTTTGTGCCCTAAGTCATGGGTTGGCAACCTTCTTCAGTGTAGGGGTCAGAGGCCATGCCACTGCCACTGCCATTTCTGGGGAACATGTTGCTCTGCCCATGCCACGATGACTGATGAAGCTGTTGCCAAAACAGCCACCCGAGGAGACAGTGAGCTCCCTTTCCCACTCTCTTTCAGGCTGGACAAATATATATCTTTTGGGACCACGGGTCAGATGATTTTGGGTGGTGGGTCACATCTAGCCCATAGGCCATAGGTTGCCAACCCCTGCTCTAAGTCATCCCTGTACACATAGCATGATGCTATCTCCTTCCAGAGTAAGCAATGTTATACAAAGTGCAGGAAAAAAGGGTGAAAAGAAGTGGGCAAAACAAATTAAAAGCAGGAGATAATGAATATAATTTACTCCAATACCATTCATAATACTTCTCTATAGCTTTCTATCCTTGCTTCCACCTCATTTATACACTGCCTCCTTTTCTTCATCAAATTTCACACCTCTCTTTGAGTATTTTATCAGCCCCATACAACCATGACTTTCTCAGTCTTCCCCTTTCAGCCCATTCACTTATCTCTCACATATTTATTATTGTATTTAATCTTCATTCATTCTCTCTATAGCAGTGTTTCTCAACCTTGGCAAGTTGAAGATGGATGGATTTCAACTCCCAGAATTCTCCAGCCAGCCTTGGCAAGGTTGCCAGTCCACCCATCTTAAACTTGCCAAGGTTGAGAAACACTGCTCTATAGGATCAAACCTCCTGCATACTTCTTTGTTCTGGTCCCTCACATTTGTATTCAATCCACATTCATTCATCAACCATTCGGTCTTGAACCAATCTTTTCTTGTCTTGCCACATGCACTTCTTAAATTATCCATTCCCAATGCATTCAATTTATTATTCTGTTTCTCCTGACATGATCAAGTCTCTGTTTCATATAAGAAAGTAGGGAGAGAAATATTCTTATTCTCAGCCATTTTCACTTCTTTCAGTAAACAGGTCACTTTTAAACTTTGCATGTCTTAAAATTTCTCATGTTTATATCTTTAATATTTGCCCAAAGTATATAAATTCATCTACTTGCTGTCATGTTTTCATTATCATCATTTTCATCATTTCATTATTTCAGTCATTCACTCAATACATTAATTTTCAGATCCACATTCCTAATTGCATCAAAAACAAACTAACATTCTTCTCAAATCAGTTGGTTCTCAAGGAAGAGCATGGCATCACTTGCATGTGATGCTGCTGTTGTGCTGCCTACTAGTCTTTTACACACATGCATTAAGTAGAGTCCTCTTTGCTTTAAAGAGGCTTGTCTTTCAGATGTCCCCCTTGTCTTCCACCAACTTGCTGCTCAAGCAGCTGCTTGAAGAACAGATGGACATGTAGGCTTGTGAAGAAACACAACCGTGTGACCTCTTGACCCAGGAGTGGCTTCATGACAAACCTCTTAAGCATGGATACAGCCATACTGAACTAATTGATCTTATGTTCTTGGAACTCCAGGAGAAGATGGACTCTGAGGAGAGCAAAGCCTTAGCAGCTCAACTTTATGCCAAGAATAAAGCTCTGGGGCAACATTCATGCCTGCCAGTCTGTGTAACTCAAAAGAGATGGTCATTAGCTCTTGGTTGTGGAAGTGGCCTATGCTGAGGTAAGGAGACTAGACTGCGTTGAGGAGGGGCTGGTCTATCCAGCAGATGCTTCTTTCCTGGCAGCAATAGCAGCCAAGGCTCCAGTTCTGACATGGAATTCTCCATGGTGTCCCGAGCATGCTAACTTGCTTTTGGAGCAACAGGTACGTTGTTTGGTGCATTGCCAGAGAGAAGAGAGCCCCTAGCATGGAAAATTCCACTCTGCACTCTGAGAGGAAAGTGAGAATGACAGACACATTCTTCCTTTTGGGCAGCCAAAGCTAGAGTCTCTTGTGCACCAACCAGCATTCTGAGTGGGGTGTTTTCCAAGGTAAATGACATGGTGACCTGCACAAGTCCTCATTTCAAAGGCATTCTGAAAGCTATGCATCAAAAGGACCCAGGAACATGCACAGTATGCACTTACATAAAGCTGAAAAAGCCAAGGCAATTTTTTCTCAAAAAGACATCTCCGTATGTTGGTTTTAGTTGGCTGGTTGAAGTTTAGCTTTTGTGTCTATTGATGTAGAGCTTAGTGTCGGTTTGATTGCTTTGTTGAGGCTTTGGTGAATAGGCTTACTCTTGTGCCTTGCTGATACTAAGTTCAGGATGCATTTAAGAACTGGAAAAGACTACCTGTATCAGATTCATTGTTGGGTGGTAAGTTCGTGCCTTTGATGCTTGTGTTTTGGTGATGAGCTTCTTGTGTTTATTTAAATGCTCATATTATTGGCAGAATCTGGCAAAATAATAGTAGTAGGTATGGTTTCTATTGTTTCATTTTTTAATTAGCATTATTCATGTAGTTAAACAGCACTGTCCCCACTCCCACCCCTATTTTTTTCAGCCAGCACAGCCAAGGCTATACAATGTTTGGAAATATTTAAAGAAACCTTATATTATAGTAATGGAAGTGGCTACCTGGGTTGAAATGTTCAACCCAGGATGTGCTAAACAATTGCTAATTCAAAAAAGCTGATAAGAGTAACTCTTTCTCCTATATATAAGATCCAGGACTTCAGAATACTCTTTTCTCTTTGTTTAAAAATATATTTTTTAAATTATATATAATAAGAAACACATTTTTTTCAAAGAAAAAAATGCAGTAAATGTGAAAAAGGGAAAAAGAAAGAAAAGGAAAAGAAAAGACAAAGAAAAAAGGAGATAGAAAAAAGAAAAGAAAGAAAACATGGAAAAATACATAAAGAAGTAGCTACGGCAGTTATACATATATTTTTAATCAAACCTCTCTCTCAAGATTACATCATAATTCCCTTCTTTCTATAACCTATTCTTTCTAATCATCAAAACCATAAGTCACAAAATCATTTTCTTTTTTATGCAAAAAGTCCATAAGGGGTTTCCAGTCATTGATGAATGTCAGTAATGACCTTTCTCTAATCAAAGAAGTCTGTTTGGCCATCTCAGCAAGTTCTGTCAATTTCACCCAGCCATTCCTCCATGGTGGGTAATGCCGAATCTTTCCATCTTTGTGCATGTAATAATCTCGTTGCAGTAATCATATATTGAAAAAATGTTCCATGACTCTTTTCTAACTGTCTATCCATCAGTCCTAAAAGGAAAAGTTCTGGCTTCAACTGAATATTAATCTTTAAAATCCTCTGTATCAATGTGTGTATTTGAATCCAATTTTTTTTAGCTTTTTTACATGTCTACCAAGCATGATAGAATGTCCCTTCATGTTGTTCACATTTCCAACATATGTTTGGAATGCCTTTATGCATTCTAAATAATTTCTCTGGCGCTATGTACCAACAATACATCATTTAATAAAAATTCTCTTTAAGATCATAACATAATGTAAATTTCAACCCTTTTGACCACATATTTTCCCATTGATCCATCTGTATATTATTATCAAAATTCTTAGCCCACTTCATCATACATTCTTTAACCTGTTCTTCTTCCATTTCAAATTCAACAAAAATGTATACATTTTAGCAATTACATGTTCATCAGTACACTACACTTCAAATTCTGTCTTACTTGTTCCATACATAAGTCTTTTTATCCATTTTAAATCTTTCTGATAACTGTAAATGGGAAAGCCATTGACAACTATATCCTTCTGCCATTAGTTGCTCTCTTGATTTAATGTTATATTCTTCTTGGTGATTCCCCAATAATTCTTGGCATGTTAACCATTTGTCTTTGCCTGTTGCTTCTCTTCTGTAAAATGCTTCTTGTGTTGAGATCCATAGAGGTGTTTTCAGGCACAGCCTGGGTTTATATCTATTCCATATTCTCAATTAGACTATTCTTTTTTCTATCAAAGCCACATGGGATTTGTATGCATGGGATTTTTTTTAACCATCCATTTTGCCAATCTTTCTGCAAACTGGCTGGCTAGTAGTCATCCCTAGTGATGAAGATTGTTACCTCAACTACTCTTGTGGCTCTGTCAGCCATTCAGGGTAGTCCAGACTAGGAATCCATTGTCATGTAGGTCAGTACTACTTTTATTGTATAGCTATATTAATAGAATCCTGCAGATCTGAATACACTTCCCCCTCCCTCCCTTTGTCTTTGTGAGAACTAGGGAAGGTCTTGTCTGAGGTGTTTACTCAGGTTACATTCCTGCCCAAGACTCAGTTCTCTTTTATCCAACCTTTGTCTTGGTAGTGGCTCTTCCTCCTGTCCCACAAGGCCATTCCTTCTGCCTTCCACAGGTTCTCAATTAAAAATCAATGGAGCAACAGGGCCATATCAAGTTCCCATTGTTTCCTGTGGTCATAATAATCAGAACACTTCAAATTTTCTAATTTATGTATTTTTAAAATGTGCACCCTCCCAGCAACACAGGGAAAACAAAGCACTCAAGCTGTGTTGAATTTTGTTTCATCAGAGCATAGCCAACAGATATTTCAGGTGGGGCTGCTTTGTTTTAAATTTGAAATGGAAAATGTTTGCCATGTTATATGTAACCCTAAAGATCCCAGTAAAGAAATGAAAAATTGGGTAAAGAAATGAAAAATTGGTGGAGGGGGTAGAGATTGAGATTTTCCATTGATCCTTCACATCTCTAGAAAATTTAAGGTTAGATAATTCAAAATTAAGGTCTGAATAACTGTGATTATAAGAAAACTGTGCTGACCCTAGAAGGCAGAGTCAAAATATGGACTCTGCAGTGTACGTGATGGAACTTCTTCTGAAAATCTTCTCTAGTTCAGTGGGGAAGGGGGCATTCAGTGGCAGAAAAGGAGACTCCATAAGTAACCATTAACTGCAAGTACCTTCGTTACTAGTCCTCATGATAATTTAAAAAGACAAATATTGAAAAGTTTATTCCAATTTCTTAGAAACTAGAAACATTGGGGGAGGGGGGAATGGAATGCAGAGAATATTATTTAAAACATGCAGTTTCCAAGCCAGCCCTCTGAGTTGCCAACTCAATAAGACTATGTTTCTCCCTGCTGTTAGTGTTGGATACATTTGTAGGCAATTGGACATGCATTCTTGAATGCAGATGAATTTATTTTAGCCTGCCAACTTCAGCACTCTTCCGTTAGATAAGTTAAGGCAAATGATTTACACCCTTCTCTTATGGGAGCTCCATATTTCAGTGTTTCCCAGAAAAATGAAACTGACTTCTATTTTCTTCATTGGGCAGGCCTGCATAGCCTTCAGGACTAGGCTTCCTGTGAAATATAGTAGATTGCTCCATGCTCAGAGTCATGTATTATTTTTATATATCAACAGTCCTCTCACACCCTCCCCTTGATATTAGCCAAAAGGCCAAGAAGTGATATCAACAGTCCTCAGATTTGGCAAAATGAGAATAAACCTTGATTCCAGTCATAGAGAAAGTATAAGAATAAGATTTCTAAATGAGTTGCATATTTGATTCCGCAGTTATATATAAATATCCCCATCTGTTGAACCACTCTGTCTCCCAGTAGTTCTGCTTTTAACATTTTAAGCTGTCTCTCCATCACTGAGATTTTTATCAGGAAAGAAATGGGCTCTTTCTATTTAAGACTTTCTCGTATTTCAGTTGTTAATAAACTTCACAGACCCCCAAAGAGAAGGATGTTGTAGGACGCACTTACTTCCACACATCACTCACTACAATGTTGCTTGTGCTTTGTTGCCTGTGTGGTTGCTTATTTTGTGGCACTAACATGACAAATTGGATAATTATTGCATGGCTGTCCCTGAAAGAGTCAAATGGGTCTAAATTTTTTTTTAGATTTTTTTCTCCCCACCTTTATTGAAGTCCACACTTCTTAAAGTTGCCAAGGTTGAGGAACACTCCTCTAGGCCATCAGAACAAGCCTTCTTCCAGCTAGAACCTGGGAGACACATAATAGAACATAAATGTTCTAACTTCAGAATTTGGAATTGTTTTTTGAAGGGCATTTGCAATCTTCAGCCACAAAAATCCACTCTGGATTTCTCCAAGCTTCTTCTTCATTTCATCAATGCAACTGACAGGAGGAGAGTCCTGTTCTTGCTTTTGTTAAACAACTGTGTGTCACAAAGCCTTGCTGATCTCCTGCATATCACCCAGGGATTTGCCAGTAGATCCTGATCTGCCTTCAGACTGGCTTTTCTGTCGGTTTGGGAATTCCTAGATGTGACTCTAGAGAATGAAGTATAAAATATAAGCAAAGCAGCTTTTAACTATAATTAAAAAGAAAAGTCTCCAATCATATGATTTTGATGACAAGAGGGATTAAATAAAATAGGAGTGATGAAACACTGAAATGTTTACAGTGAGGTAGTCCAGACAGATGATTATTAACTGTTACCCAAACAGTTTCTTGGCAGTAAATAAAGGGAACCTGATAGGAAATTTAAATTATTGGGAAATGACCATTCTCCTTTGGTAAACAGCTTGCTTGTAGCAAGAGAAATCCTGCTGTGAAACTGCTGGATACATATGCAAAGAATTCAGTTCATGTGTTCATATTATTCTTTTAATGCACTTCTAATTTCTATGATCATAGGAAGCACTATTCCCCAATTCAGATGTATGGCATAATATTACAGTCTGTCCTTGAGCGTGACAGAGGTGATGGTGACTATGACAATAAAAAAACACTGTTGGTTACTAAGCTCTAGATCAAAATGTTAGGTCATAAATCACTTTATACAGTGGAAAGAATGCAGGGGGAAAGAAACATTAAAGTCAGGAGTATAATTTTAATAGCAAAGTATTCTTGAAGTTGGTGCTTGTGCAAAATAAATTAGAGATGAGCCTTATTTAGAAAGTACTAGGATGATAGGAAAGCTTCAGTTACTTAAGTCTACCTAAAGTTGAGGGCCTTCCCCATTGTGGAGGCAAAGCAAGTCAGGTAAGAACCTGAATTGCATGGGTCAGAGTCAGGAGAAAAAGAACCGAACTGAAAGAGGCAGGGAAGTGTTGAAAAGCTCTGAGACTATCAGTCTAACCAATAGAAAGAGTACTACATTGAGATACGCAAAGTTAGTGACCTAAGTGCAGAGTCCCTTTGCTAACTATCTGTTGGCCCTAATGGTTCATAGGTGCAGAAAGCCTGTGTGTGCAAAGTTGAATTCCAGTGCAAAACACCTAATTGTAGGTTGTCTTGGAAAAGGAGGTAATATTTATGTCAAGCATTTCCTGCCCCTACCCCCAGAGCTGTACTATATTTGCCTGGGATATGCACACTGACTTCACTATTATTTATTTAATTTTCTGCAGACATTTTGGATAGCAAGAGGAAAGAAATTAGTGTGTGTACTTTCAAGGCCAGTAGTAACATGGGGTATTCTGGAACATTTGCTGGGGGCCAAGAAAGGTTCATTGCTAACACTCAGGTTTAAAGTTGCCTCTATTCCACTGCCTTTTTAACTTCCCAGTGCTCTGAAACAGTCCTCCAGTTTGAGCTACAGCTCATGTAATCCCCATCCTGCACAACCAGCCGCTATTGTATAGACCGTACTGTAGATCCTAGGAGTTGCCATCCAACCCCTCAGGGAACAACCCATTTGGAGAAGGCTGGCCCAGAAGAATGCTACATCAGTCCAAGGCATTGAGGAAAATAGAAAGAGCAGTAGCTGCTCTGACTTAGACCATTTCAAATGCCAATACTACTGGCTGCCAAATAAGATCACTAAATAAAAAGGGGTCCATAAGAGGAGCCTCTTGACCTTGAAGACCAATTCTGTCTTCCCCAGCCTGGAAAGCTCTATTATAATACCTTCAGCCCTGATCACCCCCCACCCCACCCCCACCCCACCCCCATCCCAACTATCTTTATTAAAAAATCTGGATTTACATTTATGCTTATTTTAAAGAAAAATGTTCTTTTCCAACTCTCATTAAAATAAACAAAATGATTAGGGAGATAGGCAGCTGGCAAGCAGAATGATAGTGTATGGCAAAAGGACTAATAAATGAAGGCCAAGTCTAAGTTTCATCCATAGCTTTGCAACTGGATCTTACAGCTTCTATTCCAAACTACAGCAATCCTGTCTCCATTAGCTCATGCTTCAGTAGTTTCTGCTTGTGGATGACATGGGATCAGATCTAATCAGAATGCTTTCTCTGCCTGCTTTCCCACCCTGCATCAGTGCGCTGTTTCAAACAGATTGTCTGCTAGTACAGAGATTGAAACCGATCCAGTAATGATGAGCTGCTTAGAGTCTCTATGACTGAAGAGGAGTAAATGCCTTTATAAGTAAGCAAGCAAGCAAAAGAAGGCCCCTGCAACCCATCTCAGGAATCATTACACCCCATGCTGGCTGGGGAATCCTGGGAGTTGAAGTCCACACCTCTTCAAGCTGCCAAGGCTGAGAAATGCTGCATTATACTGTTGGGCAACACAGTGGTAGTGATAATCACCATTAGATGGATGGACATGCACAGTTAAGGTAAAGCGGTCAAACAGCATTCAACACTATAAAACCTGAGCATGCAGATAAAAACATTAAAAACTTTGGCCAAAGATTGTAATGCCTGGTTAGATGGCCTAATATTAAAAAGAGATATTAAGCAATGGAGAGACAGCAGTTAAAATAATTTGTCTCACTGTGCAGTTTTCACCTTACTGGAGCTAGTTATTTTGTAGGTTGGGCATGTCAGTATCATATACTGTACCTTCACTGATTAACTGGTTCCCTCGAGGGCAGTCACAGACATTCCTTGAAGAATGCTGTGCTTCCAACTGGAGAAAGAATGGGCCTACACATTCAGTCTGCTCTCCACTGTCCCCAACCTTCAGATGTTCAGCTGGGAGGTCTAAACAAAAGATGTTGGCTTGAATACGGTCTAGAACTCTTATGAAGCTGGGTCCCAGATCGCACCAAGAGTATTTCAAGCAAATGCCTTCTGGCTACTTGAAGAAAGGTCAGGAATAAAGGAAGCAGGAGAATGGGCACATCCCTTTCACTACCAAGTGTAAAGTCTCCAAAAGTTCTGGTGAATGCCAGAAGAAAGCTAAAGTGGGTTCCACATATTTTCCAAAATGTTGCATATGGTTTCCTCTATTATATTCATTTTATATACAACTTTTTTTATTTTTGCACAAATGTTTTTACCTATGCATCTTCTAAGCAACATTTCCCATAGAAAGTGTAATGTTTTGCCTTTTCTTGAAGGTTACTTTCACAGATACAAGCATTTTTGTATATGAAACTCCTCCAATGCTTTTTTTCTGTGCCATTTTTCAGCTGCTTGGAAGCTTGGTGATTTCTCAACTGCCCCATGCCTTCTGCAAAGGCAAAGGATGCAGCACAGCTGAGATTTATGAGGGCCATCCAAGTAATGCTCCAGCTAGAAGACAGTGGCCATGCCATGCATCACCTCTCTGGAAACGTGGCATGGCTTAAGACAGAAAGAGTTTTCATTAAAGTTCATCTACTAGAATACCTGGCTCCATAGGTCAGATCTAGCCACACACATTTTCTTCACATAGGATAAGCCATTGAGCAATTTAAATAGGGGGAGTTGGAGCATAAGAGATGAGGTTCTCAGCCCAGGCTTCCTTTATGCAGAAGGAAAGAACTGGCAAAGCAGGAAGGAAATTAGGGAGTTAGAATGGGGTTTCCGCCTCAAAGCCTGATCCCTTGGCATCATCAGCGTTCCCAACCCCCTGTTCTAAATGGAGCAGCCACTGCTTCTTTTAAAAAAAATCCATTGCACTGAAAGTCAAAAGTTTGCCTATTTTATAATCACTATCAGAACCCCCAGAGTCACGTTTCTTTGTTTTCTGTGGTTTTGGATGTCTCCAGAAAAGCCTTAAGCAGCTCCCCATGTGTCATCTTATGAGCATTTAGCATCTCTATAAAAAGTAGGAATTAGATTTTGCCTGTACTTTTGAAGCTGTTTGCTATTATAGTCAGATGAAAAATAAATAAATAACACATTGTACAAACTCCTTAATCAAAATGTTTCTGGTATGAACGAGAATTTAACAGCTTGTGTGTCCTGAGTTCATATATTTTATTTTGCCAAAAGCATTTGGGAACGTTGGATATACTTCCCTTTCACCATAGTTTTAATCCTGAGTGGGAAACAAATCTTATCATTTTACAAAAGTGGAGTATGATAAGAAAGGCACAGGTAACCATCTGATGTGAAACTAGTAGAGCTGATAATAGCACTATTAGTCTCCCATCTCCTTTTCGATAATGTCATTATTTGCCAAAGCAACAGAGCTTAAATCTGTAGCATTACCTTTTACACGTTCTCTATTAAATATACCCAGATCTCTAACAGATCACCTTCCAATATTCAGGGCACATCCTCCCTTACTCTTTAAATTGCTCCTGTCCAGTGCTCAAGACAGCTTCAGCCCGAGGCAATTTAAGAAAAGCCTTTAAATTGGCATCCAATGCAGGACAGTTGTTGCTCCGACGGAGCCACTCTGGAAACAGCTTACACGATATTTAGTCCAGACTGCAGGCACCATTCCTGATGCTGCGCCCTCCCACTTCCTGTTCCGGGAAAGCAGTGGCCCATGCTGAGCAACAACCATCCGGCATTAGATGCCAGTTGACCTTAAAAGACCCAGATGATGTAACTCAGTTCAAAGGTGCTAGCTGGAAATGTCTTGTGGCTTGTCAGTGCAGCTGGAAATCATCTGATCTTTATCCTGCAGTGGACTGATTTAGGCTGATAATAAGTGAGTGAGTAGGTGTGTGGGTATGTGTATAATACTATACCGTATGGCCACCTATCTCATATAATGATTCTAGGTGGCTCACAACAGCTGGAAAAATAAGAAAAACAAAACCACCCTTCCCAGCAGGTGCCAGACCAACCAGACTTTTAGCCTCCTTCAACCCCCATCCTAGCCCAACACTTGGGGCAAGAGCCAGATCTTCATGGCCTTCCAGAGGGCTAAAAGGGTATCATCATCATCATCATCATCATCATCATCAATTTTCAAGATACAAGAAAGCAGTTTTTTAATATGAGATTCACACCTTTCCAATAACAAGAATTATTATAACACTCTGCCCCTTTCTATATATGTAAATACACCCACAGCAGTGTGTTCTAAATTAATCTTAGAAGGAAAAATTAATTTTAACGAACATTTAGGAACAACGCTCTCTCATCTCAATCTGATGACATTAGCTAAATGTAGCTATTAAGTGTTACGGGAAGCCAAGTTGATATGGAGATGGACTTCTAGTAAGAGGAAGAACCACAGATGTTTATATAGGCCAGACTGGAGTTGTGAAAAATAAAAATTAAGAAAAACCTTTGCTTCACAGGGAATTTTCACTCTGCTTCTCCAAAAGGGATAAAGTTATATGAGCTAAGACTGAAAATGAGTTCATTTCCATCATCTGGGGAATTGCAAAATTTAATATTCCCCAGACAGATAAAAGGGATAAGAGAAAAATATGTTTTCCTGATGTTTCCAAATAGGTCTGAAAGCTCAAGAAAATGTGGCCTGTCTTTTACTAAGGAGAGGGAGAAATGTCTTATTGACATTTTTATTTTATTTTGTTTTGCTTTTATGTTTTAGATTTTACAAGTCAGAAACAAAAACTCTAGATGTTGCATGGCAGCTGTCAACAATTTAAAGCCACTGTAGAGAATAAGTGACAGCCTGGCCTGATCTCTCTCTTTCAGAGCCCCAGGGAAGCAAAGCTTTGTGTGAGAGCAGGCTATATGCCCAACACAGGAGGAAGTGAGGAAGGGCCTTGCCAGCCCCGCAGTGTTGCAGCTGCCCCTGTGGTTCCTGGGTTTAGGTCAGGCTCAGTCTTGTGTTCAAAATACAGGTAGTCCTCCTTTAGCAACCACAATTGGGACCAGCAACTGAGTTGTTAAAGTGAAAGGGTCACTAAGTGAAATCGTGACTGTGCTTACAATCTTACTTCATCTTTCCTTTGCTTTACAGACCTGTGAAGGTCAAAAATGCAAGGATTGGTCACAAAGTTACTTTTTCATGACTGTCATAACTGTGAATGGTCACTGTGCAAGGAAGTCACTAAACGAGGACTACCTGTACAGGACAGAGGAAGCAGAAAGGTGTGGCGGTTGGCAGGTTACCTTGACCTAGAGCTGTTGGAGTTAATTTTTGGATCTGCCACAATACACTTTTGGTTAACGTAATTGCTATTAATGCAGGAAACCTAAAAATTTCCTCCTGCATTTTTTTCCTTTGGCATCTGTCCTTTTAATATTCCAGTGATCCCCCCAAATGCATAAGGTCTAATCACCCCCAAATGCATAAGTTCTAATCAAATGTTTTTGGCAGGCCACTCTCAAGGAAATGGCTGGAGATGAGGGGGTCACTTGACCACTTTCATTGTTGGGCCCTGAAACAGCCACCACTCCCAGTAGTGTCTCATGTTGGGGAAAGGTCTAAAGAAGGGGAGGCTGCAGAATGTATGGTCGGTGTTCTTTCCTGAGAAATGCTGATGGATAAGTAAATTTGGTGGGTTTCTTCCTTCCCTCCTTCCCTAATATGTAGACATTGATGATAGCGAGGGACAGACACAGGGTATGTCAGTCAGGGCAGGGCCTTTTGTCTCTCTGCATGTGAACCTGATCATATGGGACTAAGTGCAGTTATGCCAGCTGCATTAATCCATAGCCACTATGCCTTTGCATGCTACAGGTATGATTAGAATTAGGGTTGCCGTTAAGTTTCATCCTCACTGTGGGACCTCCAGCTGCATCAGCTAAAACAAATAGCAAACATTCTCCACCATAGTTTCAATGACGTCATCTCACTCCCAAGTGTGCTAATAGCTCTAGGAGGGTGGCTCCATTGGTGTCAGAAAACTGACTGGACAAATATGGACTGGACAAATATGGACTGGACAAACAAAACTGGACAAATATGTTCTCCATATGTCTGCATTTACAACAGATGTGATTGAGAGTTGGATCCTAATTTAAAGGTATTCATTCATTCTAATATGATGTCAGACAAGCAAAAAGAGAAGACCCATCTGAACCCATGAAATCCATAAGAGATGGTGCCCCTTAGATGTTTTATTTGCCAGTGTTCACTTTACATCTCCAAAGTTTACTTTTGCTACCCGCTAACTTGCTTTTGCAAATATGTGTATCATATAGGCACATTCCACAGAGTGTAATTGCCTCTGGCTCTTTGTATGTACACTGGAGGGCAGATCTAAGTTTTCTTTGGTCTAGTGTATGAAATGTTTCTGGGGGGGTTGGGAGGGGGGGTGGCGGGAGGACCAGATGCTGTTCCCCACTGACCATAACATTCCATGAGGATTTGGAGGAGAATTCATACTAAACAGTCAATTGCATTGTTCTAGCTTTCTCCCTTAAAAATAAAATTCGAGAATTCCTTTGAAGTAGAAAGAAATATTTAGTTTATAATGGGAAATTCATGAGGACTAGCGGTTATGGACAACCTCTTTGATGCAGATTTGTAGCCATGCATAACAGGAATCTGAATGCCACCTGCTAATCATTCACAGATAGGCATGCTGGAACACAGTATGTCTCTGGACATTGCAGAGGTGCACGCCAATCTTAGCAAGAAGCAAGTCTGCCCTGTCATTTTGTTTGTGAAGTGGATAGCCGCAACTGTGCTGCTGGTCCTATGATTCCCCACCTTTGCCATAGTATTTGGTACTACTTCAAAAGTATATTCTAGCATGTGTCTGTAATTATGTGGCATACTAAAATTTAAAAGGCACAGTATGCCCCAATCACTCTGTAAACACTTTGCCTGTTCAGTCTGGAATCTGTTAAAAATATTTTAGGAATAATTGAAACATTTCACACATGCAGAATTGATTCAGGGTATTTTTAGATCTAAACCATCTGAACCTCCCATCATTTGTGAAATGGATAATGTTAAAAAAAATTCTGACATTCCTTTGGACTGGAGGAGGATACCTGACCAATATAAATAAGTTCCGGATTTATACAAGGACAGAAGCAAAGTACAGTGTTTTCCACATCAACACATACAGATTAAAGGTTGCCACTGTTCAACTGACACTCTGGAGCACTATATTTGTGTGTTTTACTGTACTTCAAGTTCAAAACTCCATTCAGTGTTCAGATAACTGTTCAGTAACAGTACTAATCTGAATGAGGCTAGAAGGAAGACCTTCTACACCAAGAAAGTTGAGGCAGCTGGAAGATTATTCAAGGACAAAATCTTCCGGAACATCTTATTTTGGCTTGGGACAACAGTAATTGGAATTTTCATTTTTACCCAATCTTTCCCTTGTAGCAAGAGGACAGGCGACAAAGAGAAAGCAGATCAACAGCTTGCTAAAACAGAAACATCTTCACCTGGTGGTGAAAATCTGTATGTGAACTGGAAAGGCAAATCTCTAAGGACAGGCAGTTCTACACTTGGGTAGTGCCACAATCAAAATATAAATTTACTAACTAACTAACTAACTAACTAACTAAATAAATAAATAAATAAATAAATAAATAAATAAATAAATAAAAATACATTCTTTTTCTATTAATCAAAACAGCAAGTGGATGGAGATGCAAATAATACAGTATGAAGTGGTTAGCGGCACTTTCTTCACCGCAGTATTCTGGTGACAAGGGCTGATTCATAACCTACATTGTTGTATCTTCTTAAATTATGTCAGCTTGATCATTCTTATTGAAATCAAAGAATTCAGAACTGGTGAAATCTCCAGCTGCGTCAAAACACTAAACTAAATTTAAGTATCTTCTTTTAGTCAGAGTGTATCATGACACTGATAGCAACTCTATGGTTTCAATGATCTTAAATACTTAATTTAAGGGTTTCCCAGTTTAGGTTTTAGGGAAAACCACTAGACCACTCAGGTATGACTTAGATCATATTCCTTGTGAGTAAACAGTGAAGGTGATGAATAGATTTAGAGGATTAGATTTGGTAGACAGAGTGCCTGAAGAACTATGGACGGAGGTCCGTAACATTGTACAGGAGGCAGCAACTAAAACCATCCCAAAGAAAAAGAAATGCAAGAAAGCAAAATGGCTGTCTGATGAGGCTTTACAAATAGCTGTGGAAAGAAGGAATGCGAAAAGCAAGGGTGAAAGGGAAAGATATCAGCAACTGAATGCAGATTTCCAGAGAATAGCAAGGAGAGATAAGAAAGCCTTCTTAAATGAACAATGCAAAGAAATCGAGGAAAACAATAGAATGGGGAAGACTAGAGATCTCTTCAAGAAAATTGGAGATATCAAGGAACATTTAGTGCAAAGATGGGCATGATAAAGGACAGAAAAGGTAGGGACCTAACAGAAGCAGAAGAGATTAAGAAGAGATGGCAAAAATACACAGAAGAACTATACAAGAAAGATCTTAATGTCCCTGATGTCCATGCTGGTGTGGTCACTGACCTTGAGCCAGACATCCTAGAGAGCGAAGTCAAGTGGGCCTTAGGAAGCATTACTAACAACAAAGCTAGTGGAGATGACAGTATTCCAGCTGAGTTATTTAAAATACTAAAAGATGATGGTGTTAAAGTGCTGCACTCAATATGCCAGCAAGTTTGGAAAACGCAACAGTGGCCACGGGATTGGAAAAGGTCAGTTTACATTCCAATTCCAAAGAAGGGCAATGCCAAAGAATGCTCAAACTATCGCACAATTGCACTCATTTCACATGCTAGCAAGGTTATGCTCAAAATCCTACAAGCTAGGCTTCAGCAATATGTGAACCGAGAACTATGCAAAAGCCTTCGATTGTGTGGATCACAACAAACTGTGGCAAATTCTTAAAGAGATGGGAGTACCAGACCACCTTACCTGTCTCCTGAGAAATCTGTATGCGGGCCAAGAAGCAACAGTTAGAACCAGTCACAGAACAACCGATTGGTTCAAAATAGGGAAAGGACTACGACAAGGCTGTATACTGTCACCCTGCTTATTTAACTTATATGCAGAGTACATCATGAGAAATGCCAAGCTGGAAGAATCACAAGCTGGAATTAAGATTGCAGGGAGAAATATCAACATCCTCAGATATGCAGACGATACCACCCCAATGGCAGAAAGTGAAGAAGAACTAAAGAGCCTCTTGATGAGGGTGAAAGAGGAGAGTGCTAAAGCTGGCTTGAAACTCAACATTAAAAAAACTAAGATCATGGCATCTGGACCCATCAGTTCCTGGCAAATAGAAGGGGTAGAAATGGAAGCAGTAACAGACTTCATTTATTTGCGGTCCAAGATCACCGCAGACGGAGACTGCAGCCATGAAATTAGAAGACGCTTGCTCCTTGGGAGGAAAGCTATGGCAAACCTAGATAGCATATTAAAAAGCAGAGACATCACCTTGCCGACAAAGATCCGCATAGTCAAAGCTATGGTTTTTCCAGTAGTAATGTATGGCTGTGAGAGCTGGACCATAAAGAAGGCTGAGCGCCGAAGAATTGATGCCTTTGAACTGTGGTGCTGGAGAAGACTCTTGAGAGTCCCCTGGACTGCTAGGAGGTCAAACCAGTCAATCTTAAAGGAAATCAACCCTGATTGCTCATTGGAAGGATTGATAATGAAGCTCAAGCTCTGATACTTTGGCCACCTAATGCGAAGAGAGGACTCTTTGGAAAAGACCCTAATGCTGGGAAAGATTGAAGGCAAAAGGAGAAGAGGACAGCAGAGATGGTTAGATAGCATCACTGAAGCAATGAGTATGAAACTGAGCAAACTCAGGGAGGCAGTGAAGGACAGGAAGTCCTGGCGCGATATGGTTCATGGGGTCACAAAGAGTTGGACACAACGACTGAACAACAACAGTTTAGGTTTATTGATTATTCTTCAGTATTTCATATTTATTCTTTAAATGAAATAAATTCAGCCCTGTCAATCCACTTGGGGTGAACTGCTTAAAATTATTTTTTGTAAGCCATGTTTTAGAATGTGGTAAGTCTGAGTTTTGTGCTAGAGCATAACTGGACTCATCTTCAGCTGGTGTTTATTGTGATACTCCATCAGCTAATTGGAAACAAGAATAATTTATTCTAGCCACGTTTCTGGCAAAATATTCTCATCTGTACCATCTGTCCAAAACAGACAAGTTTCCTGTGCATTATATTATGCCATATATAATTGGACATTCCATGTATACACTGATTCCAGTACCTATTGATCATCAAATCTATTCTTCAGTATATTGTTAGCAATTTTCTGGGTAGGACAAGAAAATTTTAAAAAATGAAACCTGCTACCATCCCTTATATCATCAGGTTTCATTCATTTCATTGCAGTCATTATTTAGCATCTATTCTCTCCTTAATTTCCATAACTTGGCACACTGTGTATGTGTGTGTGTACACACTGCTTCTGCGGGGCTGTTATTATTTGTGATTTAATTATCATTCATTGTAAATTAATTATCAGCCACGTGCCAAAGAAATTATAGTTGAATATAAGAGGGCTGCTTCTCAAAAAGTAGTCCTCTTATTCTAGCCAGATAAACGTAGGGGAGCTCCAGAAATTGCTTGTAATGTATGCTTGAAATCTGGTGTAAAAATATAGAAAATAAACAAAAGTTTGCTCAAATAATGCATAATCCTAAGCAATATGTGTACACATATGTATGTACATACAGATAGAGATGTATAAATTAAGGAAGAAATCATTTTAATTCTAGTTTGTGTTAATTTCATATTAATAAATGTATATTGTTCTGTTTCCAGAATAACCTGTATTTCCAGAGGCATTTACCAATGCTGGGTGACTACGTGCCATTGCTGGGGCAGAAAGGGGTAGGGGGATGCATGCACCGTGATCTTATATGGGTGTTTTGTGATTGGCCACATCGCCATGATGTGCATTTTGTAAGAGTGCTCATAAGAGTGCTTTCAAAATTCCAAGCCCCCCCACTTTGAATTAATTCATGAGATTCAATAGCATAAGAATTGGGCCTAGCCACTAACTTAAAAAAGCAATATATGAGAGCTCTCAGCCACAGCTGGTAGGCACAATACTGTAAGAACATAAGCAGTACACTGCTGGATTGGATCCCGAGCCCATCGAGTCCAGCAATCTGTTCTCACAGTGGCCAACCAACTGCACAAGGGAGCCCACTAGTCACCCAACAGGTGTCCTACAGAGGCTGTCACACGGCTATCGAGGCTAATAGCTATTGATCCCCGTGAATCGTCCAACCCCTTTTTGAAGCCAGCCAAGCTGGTGGCCAGCACCACCTCTTGGGGTAGCTAAATAAATTTTCAGAGGCTTTCTATATTCTGATTCTGGGTTCTGATGGTAGACGGCAAGAGAATTCTGATCTTCATATAGTTCTGTCCTGGGGATCTCGCAGATCAGACTGAAATCGGTGGTTCAAGCCCAGGGATGTTTTCCTGGTTACCCTTGGTCTCTCAGCTGTGCCTTGTCCAGTATTCATGCCACATGTTCTACTTGTGAGCTTCCCAAGGCATCTGACTATTGCTGGAAACCAAATGTTTGCAAGTTGAAGAAACTTTGGTCTGATGCAGCAAGTTAGTTTCTGTGTTCTTAAAAGCAGCATATAATCTACAGATGTTGAAGTGAAAACATGTCACTGTAATGAAGTAAAGTATCATGACATTGGCTATATTTTACTAATTGGCTTCAAGGACCACAGTTTATTGGGCAATAATCTATCAGTAGGCAAGATGTGGCATTTATTTTAATATGAGAGTTTTATTCTAGCCCCAGGGAAAGGAGAAACTAAAGGATCAAGGAAACAGATGAAAAACAAACAAACAGGGCTGCAGATTTTTTTTTTTTTAAATGAACACGGAGGGGGGAAGGAGGAAACCAGAAAGGGACTGGATTCAATTTCGGGGGGGGGGGGTGGCGAGGGGGAGGGATTTCAGGTTTTGTTTTGTTTTGCTCTGTTTTTTAAGACAGGCCAAGATTTTTCTTATAAATTAATTCCACACGTAATTTTTGGAGTTCGTTCTTATTTATCCAAACTGTGTCCCAAAAACAGTCAGACGAATTGTTATCAGAAACTGGCAGCAGAGCATGGAGTGGTGAACTCATTTACTTTCCCTCTACCCTTTCATATGCAGATTGAGTGCTCCTTTCGTTTTGTCATTGCTTCACGAGATCTAAGCTTCCTTCCTAAGACATCATCTTTTATTAATCAGCTTATTCACAGCAGAGTCCAAAGAGACTGGAAATGGGTTTGGGCAGATGTTGATAAACGTCTTAGGTTTCTTCTAAGCTGATTCAAGGCCAGTTATGTTTTATTAATAAGCTAACCTTCAAACACACTTCGCCCTCTGTGGACCATACCACGCTTTTAGACATCATCCTGTTTATACTGTTGGCTTGATTTGAGCAATGGCTGTTAACATCTTTTGTTTGCAATGGCAAGCACCAATGTGTACATCTGAATATTTGTGATTCATTGTAAACTGAAACACCCTACAAAGGAATACTTTGCTACATATCAGGTGTTGGAAATGCTAGCAGAAACCCATTGGTTTCAATAGTGCTTTCTTTTTGTCATTTCTTTTTAATCCCTCGGTCTCAGTAATGTAAAACCAAATGCTTGGTGGATCAATGTGGTCTCTCTTCTATGGAAAATATAGATACTTTGGGCCCCATAGGACATTTTTTGGTTCATATGGCACAGCATTATTTAAAAGACTTGTCCTGGAGGTTGTACTTTCCTTGATCTGTTTATAAGGTCCCATCTTCCACATGATGAGAAAGAAAGCCTTATAAACCAGTTCAGATTTCATAATGATTGCCAGTTTGATCAGTAGTTGCTTTAAAATTAGAATGGTGAGAAGCCTATCTATAATTCAACCTATTCTTATGGAACAAATAATGAAACACAAATTTATTCATTATTCATTCACAGGAGCAGGCATTTTCATTTGTTTGCAGCACTGAAGAAAACAACCAGCCAATCATAATTTGCCTTTCCTGGACAACAAAGGGCACAGAAATGTCTCATCCAATGAGGGTCATCTACTGGAAACAATAGTATAATTGTACTGTATTTTTTACAGTTTTTTTAAAATTCTAAACTATATATTAGATCTTCATGTAGATATATACACTTACTATTCCAAATTTGCATGTTATTTAAATAATTATTTTTGCTAATTGTTGTCCATTGTGTATTTTCTTTTTTGGGTTACAACCTAATTCTGTTTTCAGTGCAGACAGACTGTATAAGATAATATATTACTATTCTCCCAAGTACTCAAACTAAAATACTTTTCAACCAAATCCAGATCCAAGCTCCAGAATACAGCACAGAGACCAGTATCACAGCAGGGATCACAAGAGTATTTTCAACTGCCTAGCTACAACTTCGTAAAGAACCAATGGTCTGGCAATCATACTATGTTGAGAAATAGGATCACCTGACCACCCAGCATTCTAAAAATTTTAAATGGCTCAATGAATGAACCAAAAGAGGTTCTGGACTCCCCTCTTGGAATACAAGAGGTAGTCCAGAATTCAAAATGGTGTTCATGTTGTTACTGAATTAATGCTTCTTATACACAGCTTGACATCAACGATCATGAAATGAACGTCGGGTCTGATATACCAACAAAATCCAGAAACTACATATCAAAAATACCCCACAACATCAACTCATAAATCAAACCTTATATAAAGCTATCAAAATGTGCCAATGCAAATGATAAAGGGATGTAGACTCACAAATGTACTATGTTGTTTGATGTGTTGGCATTCCATATCTTCCAACGTATATTACCCAACATTCATTATTCCACCATAATGAAATGTTATACAGTGGCAGAACCCAAAAACCATAAAGCACTCATAATTTAGAATAGGAAGTAATCAATGCTATGTCTATACATTTGAGAACAAGCATACAGAAAATGTCACCTTCTTTTCTTCTGTTGATCATACATTGAGATGATATCAATACTTTTCATTTTTACTCAGGAAATTCTTGCTTGCACATGGAACCTCTTTCTACAGCACAATACAAGTTCACTGAATTCTTGATGAAATACAGTAGCTATCTGCAGAAATAAGAATGGCATCCGATGATGTGTATTTCACAGCAAAATATCAGAACCAGATCCTCCCACCTCAGCACAGGAACAAAATGTTGCAGAAAGCAATAACTTGGTTGATATGGGAAGGCTGTTGGCCCATATGAATTTGGATGAAGAAGCCATTCTGAGTTGGTGTCATTTACATGATTGCCATTCAGAACCTGATTACTGATAAAATTTTAGGCATCTCTTCCAAATACCAGAAAACTTGATGAGATATAAGCTATGTTTAATTGTTACTATAATAAATTATCTATGTTAAAAGGAGATGGAACTCCAAGAACAGTTATTAGGCAGTGTCAAAAGGTTCAAATTTAATTCTTAGGGACTTGCAAACAGTAAAACCATTGAAGGGCAGAAAAGTGAATAATCCAAGCTTACAGCCATATCATGTGGCATTTCTAGCATCTGTAATCATAACACATTTTAAGCTTGGTTGGGGAAAGCTGTTTTCTGGTGTCTAATGATGATGTATAGTACTGGAAGATTTGCAAACCCTGCTGCTTATGTACCTGTATAATGAGTAGAAAAGAAAAATCATTTTTGTGCCAGCTAAAAGCTGGCCCCAATTATGCAGTCCAAGGATTCCTCTTATCTTATCAGTGATAATCAGACAACACAAGTCATTCTGAGTAAGCCAGATCCCCCAGCGTACTGGGAGGTTTTGCTGATGTCTTTATTCAAACATTCAAGTCTACGGGATCATTGTCAAGAGGCCTAATCTTATGATCATAATGTTATGAACTGAGAAAAATCAATTGAGGTTTACATGAATCAGAAATATGTGGCACCCCCAAACTAGTCCAATGAGTTGTAGAGAACAAGAATGACTGCCTGCCAAAAAGCAAAACAAAAACAGAAAACTACAAGGCAGTATTACTTCCTAGGACTGGAAACTATATATCTAGTGAATAGTAAAAAAAATGTTATGGATTTTGTAATAAGACACAATTTAAAATAATGCAATCTAAAATTTCTGCATCAATTTCTGTGCAACCTGATGTGCATTATTTCTCTCGCAATGTGACAGGAATTTGCCCTATTTACATTTTTTACTCCTAGGCTGTTGCAGGGGGAGGAAGGTGGTTCCTGAGATTCTGATCAGGCCTGAGGGTACACTATGGGCTGTTCAGCCCTGTTCCATGATATCACTGAAGGTTTGGGATGGCTACTTTTTTGTTAGATGGATGTCAGGTAAACAGTTCACCAGAAAAGCAGTCTAAAATATTTCCTTAAGAGGTATGAATGGCTAAGAATTTATGGTTGTGATTAAATGAGATGCTAATCAAGAGATCAATCCCTGTTTGTTTGTATTTATCCATCACACTACAAGTAGTCCTCGCTTAGTGATCACAACTGAGATCGGTAACCCCATCGCTGAGTGATGTGGTTATTAAGCAAGACAACACATGACCATGACAAACTTACAACCTCACTTCCACCCCAGTTGTTAAGTGAATCACCCATGGTTGTTAAGTGAGAAATCATGTGACTGCGACTTGCAATTTCATTGCCAACTTCTCTATTGACTCCGTTTGTCAGAAGCCGGCTGTGAAGCATGCAAATAGCAATCATGTGACCACGGGACTCTGCAACAGTTGTAAATGCCCGCCAGTTGAGAAGTGCCCGGATCTTGATCAGGTGACCATGGGGATGCTGTGACAGTTGTAAGTGTGAAGACTGGTTGTATGATTACTTTTTCAGCACCATCATAACTTCAAACAGTCTCTAAACAGGGCAGTTGTTAAGCAAGGACTACTGTTATGCAAAGTGCAGAGAGAGGGTAGGAAAGTCAAAGAAATTAAAAGCATAACATAAAAAATGCAAAGAGAATTTCCTCCTAACATACTCAGATCTCATTTCCCTTGTAACAAAAGGGGCAGAGGGATACTCTCATACATAGCAATTTTCACTTCTGACAAACTCTCTTTCTTGCAACAGACTGCATATTACCTACTATCTTTCTACCTGCATCTGTACATCTTAAAAATTATAAATCCATTGTCACATCTTTAGTAAAGAAGCTATCAAAAATACATAAATTTATCTGCTTATTTTAACTTTTTTTTACCATTTACATGTAACTTGCAATGGTTCACTGTGATTTTGATACATTAATTTTCATACCAACTCTCCTAGTTGCATCATTTGTACTGCAATTCATTTGGGTTCTTAGCCAACAACATTGTATTGTCTGCATATATAGTATACATATATTCACATCTTCAACCAACATGCCTCTAATGTCACTCACAAGCATTCCTCACGTATTTCACATTCTTGTTGTACTCTCTGTTCAATAGTGAACCATTCGCTAAGCATTCTATTTATTTCTACGCATGCTTTATTTCATACGTATACTTCTCTTTTCACAATCAGGAACCAGCCATCAACTCCATGTTCACACAAAGTTCCATAACTGAAGCCTATTAACTGGTCATATACTTTCAGCAGATGTATAATAGACTTTCTTCTCACATTCATACATTTCTCAATAGTCTGTTGAAGAGTAAAAATATGGAGTGCACATCTCTTACCTTATGGAAAGCCACATTGCACTCCCAACTATTGTGCTTTGTCTCCTCTAGTATCCTTTCAGTCAAAATTCTGCCAAAGACTTTCCTAAGATTACTTAGTTTTTGAGTTCATTCTTGCCATCTTTCCCTCGGTAGAGGAAAACAATAACAGCATTTTTCCAACTGACAGGCACAGATTCAGTATTCATTCATACATCACACAAGTCACACAACTTCTCCATAAACAAACATCTATATCTTCACATTTCTCTAGTTATTTCATCCTTACTTGCAAGCTTACAATTTTTTTGAAACATTCATGATACAGTATATATGTTTTCTTTTTCATTAATTGTTTTCCTTGGACACTAACATTTATAGCATTTGATTCACTATGATTTCTATGCACTTTCGGAAATATTCCTTCAAGCATTCATTTCAGTATCATCCCAAATCATTTCAGCATTGTTATGTTCAATGGTCGTCAGCCTCAACATGCCACAGATATCTACACTGCTGATTTTCTTTTTTTTTCTTTATTTAGATGTACAGGCTGCCAAATCTGAAAGTTTTAGGTGACATACAGAATTTTTAAAAAGGCTTTTACACATTTTTAGTAAGATAAAGAAGGTGTAGACTAGGTTACCAGACTTAGTCATACCTATACCACAGGCAGCATTTCATGTGGTCCAGGGACCAGTCAGTTTAGGCCAGTAGGCCACAAACACTCCCAAAGCCCAGATTTGCCTCAGGCGTAGTCACACTATTCTATACAAGCTAGGACCTCTAACTAGAAACCACCTTACGAATGAGTATACTGTTCCCACCAACTAAGAGAAACATACAGAGTATTGAGATGCTCAAAGTATGAGTTCTGTTTATTCATCAGACTTGTATCTCACTTTTCCTCCAGGAACTCAAGAAAGCTTATACAGGATTCCTCCTCATAACTGATTCTGAGCACAACAGTATGATATAGTGTGGGCTAGGAAACAGTATACTGCGTAAGCTTCCTTATTCCTCAGAAATAGTCCTTGCTCCAAGTCATCCAGCAGCAGCAAACTTCCATAGCAGACTTTAGTTCCTCTCTCTTATGCTGTACATATTAACCTGATTTCAGTAACGTTTATTTCAGTCTATACTTATCACACTATACTACACACACACACACACACACACACACACACACAATCCATATAAAGGAAACCAATCTGAATTGTATTGATCATGAAAATTACTAGTGCTTTGGAAAGTAGGTATTGGGACTATATAAAATTCTGGTTCAATTATATTAGAAACGTAAGAAATTGCCTTATATCGGACTACTTGTACACCTTATTTCAGTGTTCTCTATTCTGTTAGGTAACAGCTCTTGAAGGCTTGAAGCACAAGTCTTTCCCATCACTTGTTATCTGATCCATCTAACTGGCAATGCCAGGGTTGTATTGTCGGCTTGCAGAGCACATTGACTCTTCCCTCATCCCTGAAACATCACAATTTGATCAGATCATGCAATATCATTCAATGTTTTTTGGAGATCCAAGATCATGAATGGAAGTCCTTTTCTTTTTCTTTCTTAGATATTTTGCAGAACCAGCTTTTCCTCCACCTCCTCTTTCTTCTGAATTCTACAAACACTCCTCAAACTGTAAACCTCTTACTGAGTTCTAGAGTTCCATATAAAAACCTAGAAGTCTCATCGTCTACATAAACATTGATAGATTTTGTACAATTGGGGTTGATGTGGGGCATGGCTCAGCCAACCACAAAAAGCTAGAAGGGAATGCTCTTGAAGCACTCTGTGTAGTAAGATAATCTGAAGGTGTTTTGTTGCACAAGGAGTCCCACCATAAAGAAGCTGACCATAGGCACCTCAAAGATCCCTACTCATACTTTCCTCAGTCTTCTGGCAAGTTACATCTTCGCTGAGCCTTTTATCAAAGCCTACAAAGTTCTTCCATTAGAGGATGGGATTATGTGTCCATTCCAATCAGAAGAAAGATACCCCTCACATCTACAGCAACCCCTGTGTCAGGTGATGTTTGCATGACCCTTCTAAGAAGCATCTCTCAGTACAGACTTTTCTGTTGCCTAGGGCTTTTTGATGATAACAGTGCCTAAGGGCAAGTTTCTTCTAAGAGACAGAAAACCTACAAACATCCCCCCCCCCATATACTTTGCCTAGTGTTTTGTGTACAAAGTCTTCATTCTATGGATGCTAGTGGATTGGGAGTCAAGAAACTCCAAGTTATCATAACTGGGACACAATTTGGAAGGGATTCCTTTTCAGATATGTGAATGAGGCGGCTGCTTCCTAACGTCTGAATGGGCTGCTTCACTCTCCCTAATAGTTCAAAAATAACAGCTTCCCTTCTTGGGTGGTGAGGGGAAGCACTTATTTTTAAGAAAAGAATCTCAAAGTCAAACAAGCACTGAGTCTCTCCATACTATTATTTAGTGCATTTTTAAACACACAAACATTAATATACATACACTAACAGTTCCCATTGCCACCAGTTAAAACCTTTTAAAAAGGTATCATTGAGATCTCTGTTCTTCTGAATAGGATTGAGGCATACTTTTAAACTGCTGCAAGTAATCAAAAATATATATGTGCAAGACGGCTGTGAGAAATGCCAAAGTTTCACCTAATAAAATTTTGTTATGCTTCAATTTTCAAAGTAAATTTGATTTATTGGAGCCACCAGCCATATGATGACAGCCTCATGTTTTTTATATGAGTCATGTCCCCAAGGAATCTAGCATAGGCCAATAGTGTACCTTGGACTAGATCCAGTGTCCGCAAACAGGTTTTCATTAGACTTTGATGCCAGTTGATTTGGGGAACAAAGAAGCTGCTGAAAACTAGCTTTTCTTTGGGACAGTTTCCTCTTCTTTTTTTAGCAAAAAGAAATAACAAAGATTTTTTTTTTAAGAGAAGCTTTGCGCCTCTGCATTGTAGGTGTAGGACAATATTTTAGGGAACAGTAATCTGTTATTGCAGGTGGTCATGCTTCAAGCACTTCCGTATTTTGAGAACAGATCAGACAAAGTGCAACAACTTATTGAAAAATTGCCAGATTTGTAAATTAGAAACACACTAGTTTGTGGCTAAGATGAAGTTAGCGTGTATTACAATCACTGGGACTTCTCTGAAACACTAAAGGAATATAATTACTTACACTGCTCCACATGTCACAAGGCTAGGGGTATAATCACATTAAAGAAAGCTTTATAGCAATATCTTACTCGGATTCTTATTTTATTTCAATGAAGAGTATATAGACACTTTGAGTAATTAGAATCTCCTACTAATGGACAAAATCTATTCCACCCTTTCCCAACCTTGTCACCTACCACTTTCAAAATTTGCTTGTAGAACATAATTTCCTCTGCAGTATGATGTGCTGATAACCTCCGCAGCTTTTAAGATGCTTCCCTGTACTCCCTTTCTTGACATGTCCCTATGGCAAGGCCTGGATTGTGGAACCAAGTGTTTCCCAAAGAGTTTTCCAGAAATTTAAAGAGGGAAATAGTCAAAATGCTTGTCAGTTTCACTCTACTCTCTTTGCTTGGCCTACAGTATTCCCCTCCCCCAAATTGCGAGGATATGAAAACAGCCAAAACTGTCCAAATCAATCAGTTTTCCCCTACTCCTGTTACCACATTACAAACAATCACACCAGAGCTATTGTAAAAAAATACCTAGTTGCAAAAATATGAATACATCATAGCTTGCAGTGGTTTTTAAACAGAAACAGAATTGAAAGCATGCAGGGGATGGCCATAACATTTTTCCGCATTTGTGGAGAGACAGGGCGAATGGTGTTCCCCCATCTCCCCCTCCCCAGGAGCTGCAGCTCAGGAGGCAGGGCGTGCTTCCAAATGGCATTTTTGCACTCTTTTATAGGTCAGCCAGAGGGAACACTAAATTGTGTTTAATGCCTGTTCTCAGGACTCTAAAGTTGGCAGCAGCAAACATGATGCAGATAGGCTTCAAAAGATTAGAAAGTTAAAACCAGGGTATGTCAAAGTCTTCAGGGACCTAGTACACAAGGATGCATAAAATAAAAGTAACAATCTGTCTGCACAGAGCAGCCTTCCTCAATTTAATGCCTTCTAGATGAGTTCATACTAGGTGTGAATTATGGGCGCTCTAATCCAGTATCTAAGGTGGATCATAATTATTTAGAGCAGCATTGAGCATTTGTTTGTGTGTTTGACTAATATCTCTGTTTTGCCAGCTCCGGAGATTCTGGATTGCCAACGTCCAAATAAAAATTCAAAAAATATATATAATTATCATAAAACTAATATTAAACAATAATATAAAAACAAGGCATGATGAAAAGAGAGACGTGTGCTAAAAACAATCCATGCCATGGCTCTTAATTTCCAGATGCTGTCTTAAGCAGCCAGTTCTTTGTTCCTCTGTGAAAAGATAGGGATATAAGCCCATTCAGATTTCACAGGGAAGAGGTAGGGCAATTATTGAACTACTGAACTACTGATTTTTTTTTTTTCCAGGTCCTTCCCCTAAGTCTGTCAAGGAAGGGAAACCAAGAACATCCCTTCATGGATGGATAGATTGAATTGGTAGATTCCCTTTGGAGAAGATGGTCCTTTAAGTAGCCTAGACCTAAGCCATGGAGGGCTTTATACATATTACCAGCACCTTGAATTGTACCAGGAAGCAAACTGACAATGAATGCAGCATTTTAAATATTAGTGTAGGATTGCTTTAGTTGCTCTTACCTGCCAGTATACAGCGTGCCGTATTTTGCACCCGCTGAAATTTCCAAGTAGTCTTCAAAGGCGGTTCTGTAGGCCATGTTGTAGTAATCCAACTTTGAAGTAATAAGGACATGAGTGACTATTGCTAAGGCCTCCTGCTTTAGAAAGGGCTGCATCTGATGCACCAATGGAAATAGTCCCCTATGTATGATCAAACTCCAACTCTCACCGGCTCTAGTCAGTATGGCCAGTTGTGAGGATGATGGGACTTGGAAATTAATGGGCCTTAAAAGCCTAACTGGAACCTTTGGCATATACCCCAGAAAGCAGTTGGATAATGAAAATGTGCTTTGAAGATACAGATATTCTTGCAAGAATTTGAAGTGGGGGAGGGGGGAGGAATAAATAACTACATAAAGTGAATAAATAAAGTAAATGTGTTAGACTATCAACTCTTGGAATTTTTGAGGAGCTCTGATTTATTCTGAAGAACTCTAAATAAACTAAAGAATATTACAAGTGTAGACATTTGTCTAGATGCATTTGGTTGAATTTAATTCAAATTCCCTGCTCCATTCTGAAACATACTTACTCAGAAGTCCCCTTGAATTCAAAGGGAATCATTCTTCAACAAACAGGCAGGAATCTTCAGTCTCAGTGGCACACCATAATTGATACATGGATCAAATAAATTGTGGGATTACAGTATGCTGAGAGGAGCGGGCTCAGTTAAGTAGTACTGTTCTATAAAGTGAATAAAATAATACGTTCAGTATTGTAATGATAAACATAATGGTGAACCCAAGAGATACCACTTCCTAACTGTACTGTAATTCCATCTCCTCCTCAATTCCTTGAACCTGTAAAGTACCTTGTATTGTTTGCTCTTCTTCCTCTGCTGCTTGTATTTTCTTCCCCAGAATAATCTTGTTTCACACTCTTGATGTTTTACAGCAAAAACCTGACAATGATCAGCAACGACCAGTTATTAGTCATTCTTGATTGCCATTGTCAACAGCCTTTCACTCTGAGCTCTGGAAATGCTCTTTTTCTCTCACTCTTGTTTTTTAAAACCTACAGCTAATAGTCCCCGCTTTGTTTTTTTCACTTCTTAATCTTATGTCTATGGAAGAAAAGAAAAAAGAAATCAGGGTTTTTATACATTCTGTTGCCAAATCATATACAAATTTGAGGTATACAAAATGTTACACAGTGCAATGGACTTTGACTTCTGAAAGCATGTCATCTATTTCTGAAATGACTTCTGATAATTTCAATACTTTCACCTTTGCCAAGTGCTCAAGTGAATCTGCCAAACATTCACCAAGAACAAACAAGAACATCAACAAACATTATGTATCACTGCAATATGTGCATTTCTTGCATTTTAATCCGTTCAATAGAAATCAATCTTTTTAATTCTAACATATCTCATTAGATCACATTTCACTCAGAGATGAAAAATTCATGCAAAAAGACAACTTATACAAGTGTAAGCATGTTTATCAAAGGTTATTCTGAATTCAACAGGACTTATTCTCATCTTAAGCTAGTGCAGGATTGCGGTCCTTAATAGTTTATAAAATTTAAGACATTTGAACGAGGTTATAGAGCAACATTGGAGAAAAGCAGCTATCTATGAAACAATTGCATTGCAAAATCCATTATGTAACTAATTTTACTTTTGGATAACTTTAACATTTGCATAATTTTCCAGCAAAAGTAGCAAGACTTTCACATTTCTTATTATATATATTTATGTATAAATATAAATATGTATACATTTTATATGTGAAAATAATAGACATTAATGTTTACGTGGTTTATATATTTATGTAAAATTTGTAATGTGTATACATTTTATATGTGAAAATAAGACATCTAAAATTTATGAACTGGGTTGTTATCCATTCATCTGAATTACCAATGATTTTCAGTTCAACTCTGTATTCTGTAGCTCTAAATGGCATGTGTAAATATACTGTATATGCATTTTAGATGACAGAATTGTAACATCTGTATCTATGTCCTAAACAATATTTTTATTATGATTGCTCAACTTTCTCCTTTCTCAACTAATCTCCTGTAAATGTATTGGACTATAACTCCCAAAACACCCAGTTAATTTGATCAAGCTACAGTCCAACATACTGGAGGGCACCACTTTGAGAAAGACTATGTAAAGAAAATATATTCTGTGCTTTTTTATTTTTGTTTTTGTTTTTATTGATTTTTTTTTAGTTATAAGTTTTGGAATAATTAAGATCCAATATCTTTTTTAAAAAAACAACAACTCATTTTCATGGAAATATAACTAGGAACAACCTTTTCTGGAATTTTAAACTCTCAAAAACAGTTCATATTCAGCCATATGGCATTTTCCAACCAGTTGACTCATGTTATTGTCCATTTATATCATTGTGTAAATGTGACAAATGATGATGAAATGAGATAATGCTCAGAGAAATCTTCATGTCAGATTCCAAATTTCCACTGGACTTGATTCAGTTCTTCCACAAAGTTTGGCTTCGTATGTAATTAAGCAGCCTTGGTCCCAATAGCAAGTATTGTTTCCAGTATACTATTAGAGCTGAAAGCCTTCTGGTGAACCTCATCAACAAGAATGTTGAAAGTCTCTTTGGGAAACACTGAACAGACACAAATGCTTCAGGCCAAATGTTGCTTTAACTTATGGCCCATGTAGTTCCACAGGCATCACAGGGATTATACTAAGGTCAGTGAAAATTTGGGCTCCTGAGTTTAAAATATAATATTCATGGTTTGACCCAAAATATCCAGCTCACCTTTAAGATATACCTCATTCTACAGAACTCAGTTTTAGCTTAGGGGAGAAAGTTATTTTTTTCTAGACTATTATCAGAGCAGAACAACTGGAAGAGAGCCTGCAGAATATTTTGGGGAGACAAAATGTAATGATTTCACATCTGAGTCTGAAGAATATCTAAACACAAGTGTGACTTTTTTCAAACAGAAAGAAAAGATCAGATGATGGGCCACATCCAATGTTACATAAACAGACTTCTGATCAAGAGATCAGAGCCTTTCTTCACTTTCCCTCCACCATTCCACTTGTGTGCTTTCTCCACAACAGATTAGGAGGAGGGTACACGGGATGGAGGGGTAGAATTAATCCCCCTTGCCAAAGCTTTTCCAATAATTGAATGACACAATTACACACGACCCCTGGATTGTTCTGAATCAGTTTAACTCTTAGCGGTATCTAAAAATATCTGAAAATGGGCATTTTGTGAGAGTACTACTACCACCTCATAGAAACATAAAAAAGGGATTTTTAGCATTTAATAGAGAAGAGTTCTTTGTAGATACAATATGTAGATAATGAATTGACCTGTTTAATGTTATGTATCACTGAACCCCTGATTTTGCAGCCCCAAGGAACTCCTGACAAAATTCAGTAACCAAACCACTGATGTTAAGCTGCATGATTTTTCACTTTGTATTGCCCTCAGAAATATAAGATAAACTTAACACTCCCATTTTTCACTTTAAAACACTAGCCCTGCCCAAAGATTAAAGTGTTCGGCATCACTGCTTCCAGGCAATAGAATTGCCATTTCCCTGCTGCTAAGATTGGCAGAGAAGCCACCATCTTTCTATATCCTACGCTTACCGTGCTGCTTCTGTGTTACACCTACATGGTGCCTTACCTCAATCCTAAATGCCACTGCTGTGATTAAAAGTGCCAGCTTACATGGAAGTCTGTCAAGACCTGAAGAGTGTTAGCTGCTCTAGCTGCCACTCCAAGAACACTCGATGCTGGGTCCTTGAGCCTTAAATCTTCCTCACTTCCAACTATCAAAGTGGTCTAATCAGCAATAGGCATTCTCTGTATGTACACATATACTCCACGTATGATAGCGTATGATGTCTTTCTTGTCAGAGGCATCTGCAGGATCTGAACCTTTTGTCAACCTTTTGTCAGTGACAACAGCAGTGTTGTGCTATTGTGACATAAGCATTGCCCCTTTCATACATACTTGTAACATCCAACACACATAAAAAGAGATGGAGCTTGTATCACAACAGCACTATATTGCTTTTGTTCTTTGACTGCCCCCACCCTCACCCCCACCTCTCTGCAGATACCTCTGCCTATTACTTTAATTCTGGCTTCATTGGAACTTACTTGCAACTAGGATAGCAACTTCTAGGTACTTGAATCGTGCACGAGTTAACCACTGTTCAATCCATTCCTTTGTTAGCTCCATTCCCACTGAAATGAGTACTGTAGGACTTAACCATGCCTATCTTAGTGTTCATTGCAACCATTTGTCTCTAGCAATTTTCCAATGTGTGCCTGCCCATTCTGGCAATGGGGCAACAGGCTGGTGGATAAGTCTGTGGAAGATGGATACATGGGGTTAAACCTGGGATAGAATCCCACTTAGCTCTACTGACTCTCACTTAGCTCTACTGACTCCATTCTCTCTGTAAACAAGGAAGTTGCTTACTCACAGGCAGAAGGCTAAGGTATCCCTGCAGAAGCCAGGATGTAGCTAACATTGAGATTCTTGCCCCAGCTGCTGCTATTTCAGATAGAAGAATTCCTTGAACGCTAAGTGCTAGTTGCCATAAGCACAAACCCTGGTTTATTGTTCCTTGATAACTGGTTTTATTGTAGAACTATTCTTATCATTTGCCACTAGAAGACCTAAAAGACCAGGTTAGGGATAGATAATCATGGAGAAAATCTATCTATGTGGTCAACTCTAGGAGTTGAAAATGACTTGATGGCACATAATCAAGCAATCAATCAAGCAATCAAGCAATTCTTACCATTAGGAAGTCTTCAACCAGAATCTGCCTTCCTGTAAATTAAGATTGTTATTCTGTGTCCTATATTCTGGGGTGTTTTGTAACAAGTCTTGATTATCTTCCAAATGACAGCCCATCCATCAGGTCCTTGAAGAGTGCTGCCATAACCTTTTACAGTCTTCAGTCTGTAACATAGCCATTTTCTTCAGTCTCTCGTCATTCGTTGTTAGGGATCAACTTGGTTGTCCTTCTTTAAGCATATTCAGTTTCTTTCAATCTTTCTTAAAATGTGTAATCCAGAACCAGACTTCTACTTGAGATGGAGCATGATCAATGCAGAATATAGTATTGTATAAAATATATAGTACATTTTTTTCTAATTGATGAACAGAGACTAAAAGGGAAACATGAGAAATAAATAAGTGTAAATGCTATCTAAATCTTTCCAACTTGTTCTCTCTTTCCTGATCCTGATCCTCTATCTGCTTATGCTCAGTAATTTTAGAGTAGTTTAATTTGCAATAAGTTGTATAACTGGTTAAATGACAGACAGAAAGAGCAAAGGGAGAGGGGATAAAATGTCAAGGGCCATCAAACCATGAAACAGTTTAAGAGCTCCCCTTTTTCTTGCTTTAGACAATGTTACATATCCTGAATAGCTGTTATGAAAGTAAAATATATTTAGTGCTTTCTGGCTTTTAAAATATAATGCTACTTGGGCTCCATATGTTTAACATTATCCATAGAAATATCAGACACCCCACCACCACCGCTACCACCACCACTTCCCTTTCTCAGTAGAAGCAGCTATGGAAGAGGGCCAACATGTACAGAACTGCAGTTCCACTATTCCCTGAGATATCCCCAGTCAATAGTTGTAGTGCTAATATCAATAGTAGCAATACAAATATCTAGGAATGAACTTATTTTCACATAAACGCCTGGGATGGTGCAGTCCTTTTTTTCAGCGTGAAATCAACTAATGAAGACTTATGTATACAGTTACTGCACAACTCACTAAGGTGAAGATTTCCATGGCCTACATAGAATGATGGTGATGAATTATTATTATTATTATTATTATTATTGTTATGGTTATGGTTATATTTATTATTGTTTTTTATTTATTGCAATGTATTATATGCATTCTGTTACGCTGTTAGACTCTTAGACTCGTATGACTGAACGGACATAGAAGCACTTGTAATAAACAAATCTATCTCTTTAAATCTGCAGATTGCTTCTGGAGATTTCAGAATGGTCTTCGTAGCTCTGTACCTCAGTGAAACAAAATGAAACCTCACGTTGACTTTTGAGAGAAACTGGAAATTTGCGTTGTATTTCAATTACTAACTTTGGCTTTGTTAATGCATAATTCTAAGCCAGGTTTGCCATGGTTTGGGGACTTTTTATCTCTAGTTAGCTGAATCCACCAAGTTCTTTCTAAAAAGAAGGGAAGGCAGGCTGGGGTATCAGGCTTCCTGTGTATGTGACCCAGAGCATCTCTTCCTCGACGATGTGGATTATAGTCACAACAATTCCCTTCCATTATTCCCTTCCATCCCCATTTTCCCTTTTTCTCTAATAGATCCTCAGTACTATATAGCCACCAAACATTCTCCATCTTCGGGCAGCATACAAGTTTAAATTTTATTATTGTTGGTCGCACAGTCAGCCAGATGTTTAGACTGGATTCGGCATTTTTATCCACCTGTCGAGTCCTTCCCAAGGACCTGGGATAGGCAGATGATGTTGTTGGATGGTGTTACAGGTATCATCGCAGGATGTAAGCTGTTCCAAGAAAAGCTGCCTTTTGCAATTGACTGAGGGTGATTTTGTTGATGCCGATGGTCTTCAAGTGATGCTCCAGATGTTTTAGGATTACACTCAAGGTGCCTATTACTATTGGAACTATCTTTGCTTACTTTTGCCATAGTCATTCTATTTCTATTTGCAGGTCTTTGTATCTTGTGATTTTCTCCAGTTCTTTCTCTTCTATTCTGCTGTCTCCAGGTATTACAATGTCCACTATCCAGACTTCTTTGTCTTTCTTATCAACTGTTGTTAAGTCTGGGGTGTTGTGTGGCAGGTGCTTGTCTGTTTGAATTCTAAAGTCCCAGAGCACTTTAGCTTCTTCATTTTCTATTATTTTGTCTGTTTTGTGGTCCCACCAGTTCTTGTTTGGAGGCAAATGGTATTTCTTGCAGCTATTCCAATGCACCATTGTTGGTCATGCCGTTGTTTGTAATCAGTCTGTGTGATCTTTTTGCAGCAACTAACTAGGTGGTCCACTGTTTCTTCAGCTTCTTTGCACAGACGGCATTTGCTGTCTTCTCAATTCTGGCTTTGTATGCATTAGTTCTTAAGGCTTGGTCTTGTGCAGCAGAATTAGCCCCTCTGTCTCTTTCTTCAACTTTCCTGCTCTTAGCCATTGCCAGGTCTTTGCCTGCTAGTTTGGGTGTGTGTGTGTGTGTGTACTGGCCATGTAATACTTTGCCTTGCCATGTCTCTTTCCTATTCTTCACTTGGTCTTTCTTGTAGGCCAGTTTGGTCTCTTCAGTATTCAGTAAGCCTTCATGGTGTACTTGCTTCAGTGCATCTTCACTGTCCTTCAGATATTCTTCCAATGCCCTTTTTCCTTCTTCAGCAGCCTGGTGTACTTGAACATTCCATGTCCACCTATAATCCTTGGTAAGTAGAGTCTGTCAACATTGCTCCATGGATGATGATGATGATGATGATGATGATGATGATGATGATGATGATGATTTTGGTTCCTTCAAGTCAGTTTTGACTCCTAGTGACTGCCTGGACAAGTCCCTGTAGTTTTCTTGGCAATGTTTTTGGAAGTGGTTTGCTCTTGCCTCCTTCCTAGGGTTGAGAGAGAGTGACTGGCCCAAAGGTACCTAGCTGGATTCGTGCCAAAGGCAGGACTAGAACTCCTGGTCATCCGGTTTCAAACCTGATGCCATAACCACTACACCAGACTGGCTCTCTTGCATTAATTTACCACAATGTATGGAAAAAAAAAAAAAAGCCGTGGCAAGCTATTTGCCTGAATCTACAACCAAACCGTTCTTGAGTGAAGTATCTTGCTGTGTAATCACTTTGAATTGTCTTGCCAATGGATAAAGGGAATATTATCACCATCAGTCTAAGATGTATGATAAAGGTGCAATAGAATGATCATCTCTGTTGAGTCCCAGTATCAGTGTGCTTCGTAGTGAAGCAAGCTTTTCCATACTGCATGATGGTAATATATTATGAACTGGCCAAAAACATGATACTGGTCTGAGTAGTATCAGCTGAGACTTTTAATAGGTTGCACTTTCAAATCTGTACCTGAAGCTTGAATCCTGCCACCAACATGGTACATAAGATTACATAAGATTCATCCCTATGATGTGTTTGCACATCTTACATAGAAATAAAGATGCTATAATAAATGCGGCATGTATTAAGAGGTACCACTTATTGTTTAGCTGTTAACAGCTCCACGGAGCATAATTATCCACTGCGAGACCACCATCCACTAAAATGAAGACAGTGCTAGGAAGACAAGCTTTAATAAAGTTCCATTTCATTGTTTCTTATTATGATACTCAGGACTGAATCCCAGCATAATTTATTCTAAGCTGTCAGATCATCCCTTTGAAAATCAGCTCACTAACCTCCCCCCAGCACACACACAAACTACACACACAAGTCTTTCTTCTGTTTTTGAAAAAGAACTCTCAACCAATCATGCCAATACAAGATCTTAGCTGACAATTGTTAATCCCAGCGCTTGACAAATGTAGAACTTGATACAAGAATTTAATAACTCATTGCTTTATATTATAAACAAATAGCATCTCTGTTTCCAGTAAAATAAACAGCATTCCTTCTCTTGGAAAGATCCCGCTTATGTCTTTACCATTATGGTGGATTAAGCACAGGGGAATTTTGTGTAAATCTGAGAGATTCATCACATGACCCCTCCTCCCTCAACAAATGTGCTGCAGTGAAGCCTCTCAACCCTATGCAGTCACCATTTTGAGAATGCCAGTCTTAGATTCTATGTATTTTTATGTTTCAATGTGTGCTTATGTAAACAGATAAAACATAAATGCACAAACACATTCACTGAAATCCTAAAAATAGTTAGGATCTAAGACTGGCTTTCTCAAAATGGTGCCCATGGGCAACAGCATGCTTATAGATATCTCCACTGGTTTCTGCCAGGATCTCTACCCCACCTGGTCTTTTTAAACAAAACCAAAAAAAATGTTTAATGTTCTGCTAAAAATTGAAATAGAAAATTGTCATACTGCAAAGGAACACACAGCTTCCAACATCTTTATGCCCAAGAGTATCTCTGGAGGCCCAGTAATATTCTTGAAAGTAACAGTATTCCACCAATGAACCTGAGCAACAGTTTCATTGTAATTAAGCAGATGACACCAGCAAAACCCACAAATGGCTGCATTTCAGATTACACATTTGTACCTAATGTCTTCTACTTGGAGCATTCCAAAACAGGTAGACTGTTCTGGTTAGCATTTTGATCATCTCGAAAGGTCTCATTTGCAGTTTCTTCACCATATAAAATAGTTTCTTCACCATGCATTATGAAAGAGGATTGAAGGAGGAAAGCTATGATTAAGCAAATGAGGCAGTCTTGTCAGTTAGCTTATGGAGAGAAGTCATGGACAATGACGATGACGACAATATGTAGAGTTTTCTGATTCAGGTACTAAAATTATTGCAGTGTAAGGGGTTAGATACTAGGAAGGAGCATTCACTTCCATTTACCTCAAATAATTCTCTGGACTTATGGATAACCAATTAGAAATGACTTATGGAAGATTGCTTTTGTATATGGTAACTGCAGTGAGACTATTGTATGCACAAAGATGGAAAACTATTGAAATACCCACAATGGAGGAATGGATTGTAAAGATCATGGAATTTACAGAAATAGTAAAATTGACCTGTCTAATCGTGGATACGACAACAGATACTTTTGTTAAAGGCTGGAAACTGGTGATTTATGGATTTGCTGTTTAAAAAGGGTTGATTATGGGAAGAAGAGAATAATGATGTAATTTTAATGAGGGAGGATAGAGGACAAGTTTGTAACTGCTGTAAAGAAGATCGGAAGTCGCTTCTTTATATATCCTTTTTTTCCTTTTCTTTCTTCTATTTGTATTTCCTTTTACACTTTCTCACTTTCTCACTTCCCATCACTTTTTCTTTTTCTTTTCTTTAATCTTATTTTATAATAAGGGTAAAGCTGGTCATGCCCCAGAAGCTTTTCCAAAGAAGCTTTTAGAGCTCACTTTATGCAAGACCTTTTTTTAACCTCTCTGTGTTAAAGAAAAACTGGTGCCACATCCATCAATTAACCCAGCTCTACACCAAATTAAATGATTTGCACATGTTAACAAAGTAAATCAAATTACCTCAGCCGTGTATTTTCTTTCATACATAATAAAGATATAACTTTTAGAGCAATACATTTGCCCTTCATAGAGTTAATGGTAGCATTAAGGGGAAAGAGGACTATAAATTGGTAGGATGATGGTAATTTTGGCTTTCCCAGCAGCAGATGTTTCATTCTGTTGGTCAGTTATATGTTATAAAATCAAGAAGGCATTGCATATGATTGGAACTTTTCCAACACTTAAATCATGTCTGACTAGCAGGAGAAATGATGGGCAACTATAAGGAAAAGCAATTTTGGTATTCTGTACCTGTTCCAGCTTGGCTGCTTGCTGCTTGAACTCCCCTTGCTTACAAGGGCATAGGGGATGTATAGGGAAGATATATTTTCAAGCAGCTTTTGTTTAGCATTGTTAAATGTCCTACTTCCTTTATTTCAATACAAGTTACAAATGTGGTTTTTTGTTGCATTTAATTGCTAGAAAATGCAAGCAGTCCTAACCATGAGTCTTATTACATTCTCACTGTGGACTCCTGATTGCATCTTTGCAAGACAACATGTGTTCTATCCCACTGCTAGTCAATCAGTCTTCCTTGCACCATTCCCTGAGGCACAGGATACCAGTTGTCCTCGCTTGCAATGTTCCGCAGCTCAGGAATGGCCAGGAATGATGAATGATTGCTAGAGATACAACCTTGGTCAATGGTTAGGAGTTTATGGGAGGCATGCACACACCTTGCAATGAGATATCAAGGCTTCTGGGACCTTAGACAAGTGAGCAACTCTTTAATTGACACACAGCTCACAATTCTTTGTTAACCTCTTAGCTTTACTGATATAGCAAGGCTTTGCTTAAGTACATATACACACGTCTGTCATCAAATCCTACCAGAATAATGGATCAAGAAACCTGAGGGGAGTGGAGAAGACAGATTGCAGTTCACAGATGTATGTACATGATGTGTCTTCCAGCCAGGTCCCTGTCTAGCCCTCCTTTTTACTATCTGTCTCAGCCATGCTCTCATTAGTTGCTGTCATTGCTGAGCTAGGTAGATTTCATTGCCAATATGCAGTTTTCATCTATGACCAGTGTCTGGTCTGGTCTAGTGTCACACTCACTGATCTTCATATGGCCAGGGCTGCATTCCTTAGACTGCTTTTTTGTTTTCTTGCTTTGTTCACTGTTTTCTTACAGGCCATTGCCTATGTACTGTGCTATTTAATTCAGATGGCGTCCATATATTTTACAAGTGTGGCATTTGAAAAGCGAGAATCAGCTATGCTCTGAGCCTGTTCTTACCCTACACTCCCTGTCCTAGCCAAGAATCTGAGGCTAGTTGATAGGTTTGGAAGCTTCCATTGTATGTCCAATAAAAACCTTCCCATGATAACATCATGGAATGGAAAAAATGTCCAGGTTCTCTTATTAACAGCTGTTCATTAGGAGACACAATAAATTCCTCTTTACTAATCCCTAGGCTTTCTAAGAGCAGCTTAGTGTAGCTATGTTGCATATAACTATTGCAGGACAAAAATGCTGAGCAAAGTCATTACTTTATAGCATTGCAAAATATTTGCAATAATTATCCCCATGCATGAGATCCAGTGTGGTAGAGAGGTTAAAGAGTTGAACTAGGAGTAAGGAGACGCCGGCTTCTCTCCACCCTTAGCCATAGAAGCTTACTGATTGACTTTGGGCGAGTCACTCTCTTTCAACCCAGCCAACCTCACAGGGCTGTTGTGGAGAAAAACAGGAGAAGGGAGCCCTCTGTCAGCCACCTTGAGCTCCTGAAATTAAATGTGGGGTATAAATCAAATAAATAACTGTAGGTTCAGGCTAACAGCTGCTTTAAAGATGGAAGATTTTTCTACATGGAAATGTTTTTAGGAGGAGGCTAAAACTGTGTCCGTTGCAATGTGTAACATTAGAAATTATAAATGGAATAGAATTGTGTATTTATTTTTCACCAGTTCTTCTTTAGGCACCATTAAGGGCATTTCCGCACAAAAGCTGATTACCATAATCCAACAAATATGAAGATGTAAGTAATGCACACAGGACTATAATCAAGTCTGTACCAGAAATGAACACAATTGAGCTCAACTGCTGCTGGCAATCTAATAATAAAGCCAGATCCAAAAGAATTCCTAAGGTTTAAACCTGATTTTTTATTGAAAACTCATCCAAAACAGACTGGTAACTGTCCATGGATCAACAGGCTTCACTACCAATTATGTATCTGTGTTATATCAAGATTTAACCTCTGTTTGTTCAACCAGACAATTACTGATTCCAATCTGCTTCATAAATACTATGGCTTTCCCACTATATGATGGAAAGCAAAAAGAGAAATACTGTAAGTCTCATCAGCAAATTGGTGAAAACTTATTCTTTATTCCCATTGAACTCTCACAGCAGTGGCATATCATGTAGAGGGGATATCACTGAACCTTATAGGACCCTCAGTCCAAGGAGTCAAAATGAAGTTCCCCAACACCTCTTTCTGAAATCTACTTACAAGGAATTATTAGAGCCAGCATACATTAATCTCTCCAGCCCATTCCAGAAAGGGTTCCAAGGTAATGGTCAAAAGTCACTGAGAGGTTCAAAAGAACCAACATTCCTCCACTTTAGCTCTCTGCTCAAACACTTAAGTGATCAAGATCAGAATGGAACCAGATAATCAATTTCATCCCGAACTTTTGAGTCAGCACTCAAAATTATGTTTCATAATTTAGAACACCAGGGTTCAAAGATGACTTCTGCACCAGGGGAGAAAAGAACAGAGCCCTCACAAAAAGAATCGACAACTTACAGCAACCAATCAGCCAGTCCTTCAGTAGCATCTGCAGGGGAGAGTCAAAACAGGCAGGAGGGTGGTTGCAGCCATATAGTCAAAGCCCTGCCCCTTTTTACAGGGGTGTAACAGTGGCACTCACGCAAAAGATCGGCCAAGAAAAGCTTGGATCACACTGCCATGACTAAGTCTTGCCTTTCTTGACCCTCCTGTGGACCTCACTGCAATCCCTCTCTGTTAATTTTACAAATTAGGATAAATAAATATGCATGTAGAAGACCCTGGTCCTCCAGGAATCCAATTCTCATTGTCAAGATGTACAGACTAAAAGGAATCCATAATAGTTACACAAGCAGCTGCAGAAGATTTCTATTGATACTTAGGGTATTTCCATACTGCTACTGTTTTTATCCCGCAGGGACTCTGAAACAATTTGAAGGTTCACCAACTAACTTCTCATGGCAAGAACAAGGAGCAAAAACTCCAGACATCTGCAGGTCCTGCAGCAACAAAAGTCCTCTTTATCTTCACTCCACTCAGAGCAAGGATGACAATTAAATTAAAAGCCTGATTAGATATAAACCTCTGCAAAAGGAAAGAAGAAAAGTAAAGTAACACTCCATCTCATTTCATCTGGTCTATTGAGGGGGAGCTGCAAAACCACCAAACGAACATTTCTCTTACAAGTTCCAGAGTTCAGAGACAGAGAGAAAGGTAAAGTGTTTCCACTGGGGAAATGGAGCCCTGTTATCGGGGGCAGGGGGGAGGGGGGATCCTAGCTTTGCACTACTTTCAATCTATCATAACTGAGCCATGAATCGGTTCAGTTCTGCAATACTGCTGATGACATAGAAGCAGAGGTCCAGACCTGCTTTCAGACTGGTGCAGAATCATCATGTGAAAAGTCTGAGCTTCAAACCTCTTCCACATACAGGGATTGTGCCAATCCAAGATCATTGCCTGTATCGCCATGATGTGGGACCAGTCTGGGGATTGGGAAGCTGAGCCAGTTAAATTGACAGTTCAGCTCCTGCTCCAGAGGAAGTGTTGCAACAATATTTTGGCAGTGTTTTCTCCCTCTTTGTTCACCTTCCAGCTCCTGCTAGTTTCCCCTCCCATAAGTGAAGTCCACGTAGTGCCTTGTCACACCCACCCATTTATGCACAAGCAATCAAGGGTGGTGCTTTTTTGTCCCCCATCCCTAGAATCATAGACTCATAGAATTACAGAATCATAGATTTGGAATGGACCTTATCTAGTCCAGCTTTCCACCCAGTGCAGGAACCCTCATACCATCCCAGACAAATGGCTCTCCAATCTTGTCTTGAAAACCTCCAGTGATGGACCACCCATAATTTCAGCACAGTCACCATGTTTCAAATGGGAGAAAAAAGGAAGGGGGAATGGATCCTTTTAGATTAGACTAAATTCAGCTGAAAAAGCATTGAATGATTTTAGTCCACAAGAAAGGAGGTGAGGTAGCATCGCAACCCAACACTGCCCCATTTCAAGTGTTGCATCACAGATTGTTGGACAAAGTTACATGACTGACACGGATGCTGGGAAACTGCACTTCCTTTTCAGCAGTCATCAGGTGTGTTCCCCCCTCTTACACTGAAAAGAAAGACAGCAAGGAAAAGAGGAAGGGGTTGTTTGCTAAGGTGCCAGTTTTTCTACTCCTCCATTGATCAGCCAGATGGCTTTTCAATCACCCTCCTCCTCATCCACCCTCATCTCAGGAAGCCCCTGAAAGGACGCTTTTGTTGCAACATGAAACTTCGGCAGAAGGAACGAGGGTGAGATCAGGAGCTGACTGGAAGATCCCTAAGACGAAATGGTTACCATAAAAGGCTTCTGAGATATTCTGTGACTTCTGGGAGGCCTAATATTAAATCTCCCAGATCTCCCAGAATCCCTTCCTGACTGACTTATAGCAAGGCATAAGATTTTTTTTTCACTCAGCACCATGGATATTCAATGCTAGCCAGCATGGGGCAGGGGCTTTCAGTTATCATCATGAAAACAGAGAGATCTAAAGCTGGGTACATAATTATTGGAACTACAGGATGAGCCACCAAGTTGAAAATACTTTCATCAGTGCTCTGTAAGCCTCTCATTTTACTGCCTGCTCGACATTGCAACACGCGCACCCCGCCCCACACGCACACACAGGAGTTTGGGGCAAGCCTCAAGAATGCCACAATGGTTTGCATTTGGCTTGATGATTTATTCATAGAAAAGTATGAATGTTAGAATAAGTATCTGCTGCCTTTGATAAAATCTCCAGCATTATCTATCATGTTGTTTTTAATAGTTACTACTCTGCTCCTGCACAGTGACCTAACCATTTGCTCCAGCAGATGGCAGCCTATTCACTGAATACCCTTTGTAGGAGGACAGCTGTGTGAGTCTATGGGGGCAAAAAAAAAAAAAAAATCAGGAATCTGGCAGCACCTTTTCTGATGAACGTTTTTTATTTCAATCCTTTCTTGTGTTTTTCTGAGAATATATATATATATATATATATATATATATATATATATATATTCATATAGTGATTATAGAGAATATATATAGTAATTATATATTATATTATATATAATCAGTAATTATATATTATATTCTATATAATCACTAAGTAGTTCTGGTAAGTCATTAATGTGTTGTTGCTTGCTTTGGAAAAATAACTTACACTTTGTTCCCGATAGCAGACTTAATAAGGATACCCCACATTTCAGCTTAGCAAGGTTGTTTTGTTTGTCTGTTTGCTTGTTTTGCTACACACTTGTAAATTAAAGATACATTAATTAATATATCTCCCAGTTTCCTTCTTGCTCTCCCTCTTGGTCAAGTGGAACATTTACTTTTTTTTCCCTTTTACTTGAACATCCACTCCATCATTTTAAGTGTCAGTTCCTCAATAAAAATATTGGAAGCATCCAGTCTTGCCATGAGCACATTCATGTTCTCTAAATGTGTTGATGGAGTCACTTAGCAACCAGAAAGACTAATGCATAGTCACTATGCTTGAAGGAGGAGGAAAAGGGAAGGGGGGGGTGGATCCTTTTAGGTTAGACCAAACTTAGCTGAAACAACACGGGATGATTTTAGATCCACAGGAAAGGAGGTGAGGGAGCATCCCAACCCCGTGCTGCCCCGTTTCAAGTATTGCATTACAGGTCACTGGGGAAAGTGATGTAGCTGACACAGATACTGGGAAACTGCACTTTCTTTTCAGCAAGCCACAATCCTGCTAAGGTCGCATCCCATGTTTCTGAGCAGTGAAAAGATCATTAACCCTAGAACAACTTTGGTTGGTTTTCCCTAGACAGCAGCCAGCAGTGAGTTGTTGGTACATTTGTAATGCTTGTATTGGGTTATAAATACCAAACCCCGGTTTTCTTGACCCCTGGGGGAGCCACCTGCTTCAAGCTCCAATGAGATAATCAGCAGTGTCCCAGAGTCAGACCAATGCCCAAATTCAGCTCTCTATGAGGTTATGTTAAGGTCTGCTTTCCCCAAGCTGGTGGCCATTAAATATTCTGGATGATTATCAGGCCATAGTAGATCCAAAAAGTTTTTTTCCCCCAATGAATACCAAGTGTGGAGGCAGTTTTTATCAGACTGAAGCATCCAGAGAGTAGAGAAGCAAACCTTTTATTCTTTATCCAGTTCCTGACAAGATTTGCCCCCTGCTCTTTCTACCAATTCTGCAGATAATAATAGGGGGGGGAAATCCCATTGGCACAAAGGAGACCTCTCTTATAACACTATTTCCTCAGTATTTACGTGTCCCAGAGAGAATTGTATTAGAAGAGAAAAGGCATAAACTTTCCTTGTCTGCAAACTATAACCCCGATAAAAATCTAGTGGGATTTTGCTTAATATTACTTTGTAAAAAAAATAAAAACGTATGTCATTACAAGTCATCTCCTCTCTTCTGCATGACTCAGTGTTCTCTATTCGGTGCTTTGCTTTGGCCGCAGATATTATCCTGAGAGATGGGGATGGGAGAGAGTATGGAGAAATGTGCCAAAAGAGTTTTCATATGTTATAGGTCCCTCCAACTAATTTCTAGTCCCTGTAAGCCATTGCCTGCAATGTTCTTAACAAAGCAGATGCTTGCATACTTTGAGACAGTTCCCACCGTAAACAAATTTTTTGTCAGTTGTAATTAGTCTTAATGCTATTTTTGTCCTGGTAACAAGGCAAATTCATTTTCTGTTGCCTCTCCCGCAGTTCGAATGGCATATGCAATACGTATTAGGGCAGAATGAGTGATATGGGTTCCCGTTGGCTACCACCTGTTCTTTTATAACTGATGCCACGTTGGAAATGTGTATATTAATGGATGCCTTTCTGAGAATTCCATCCTGGGCCGCCTCCTTCTGTTCCAGGTTCTTCACGTCTGAGGGGAGGAAACGCTTGAAGAACAGTAGCCAGCCTTCTTCTCTTCAGTAGCTCTTTACTTATTTTGTAAGCCACTTTTCTTTTTTAATTTGTGCATATATTTCTTTTGCACAGGTTAAAAAGAGAGAGACAAACTACTACAAATGTGATTCTTTAGAGCAGTGTTTCTCAACCTTGGCGACTTTAAGATGTGTGGACTTCAACTCCCAGAAAACCCAGCCAGCATGGCTGGCTGGGGAATTCTGGGAGTTGAAGTCCGCTCATCTTAAAGTCGCCAAGGTTGAGAAACACTGCTTTAGAGCACAATTTCTTGTAATTTTCCTCCAAACTGATTCCCTACCCTCATCTATGATATATGGAATGGGCATCGATGGAAGAATAATGATATTGCCACAGTGAAGGAATGGATTGTGAAAATGTCAGAATTTGCAGAAATGGCGAAACTGACCTGTTTGATCAGAGAACAAACCACTTTTTTTTTTTTTGAAATACTAGAAACCTTATATGGACTTTCTTCTGAAAGAAGAACAAAATGAATTGATGATTTATGGATTTGAAGATTAAGAAAGATGTGGCTTAAAGAAGGGGGTGAGGTTCTGTTTGTATATAAAAGATGAGATGGGAAAGAGATATGAAAAATTTGTTGCATTTTGAGTTTATTTGATTAAGACTAAAATAGTGTTAAAATAATGCTGTTAATTTCTGGTAATTTTATTGGATTTTTACTGACCAGGTTTAAATGATGAGGGTTGGGGATTTTCTTTAAACATAGGAAATTATATATAAATGTAACAGGAAGGATTTTAAGTGGGTTTATTAGATTTAGTTTGTAATAGACATGTTGTTATTTCTGATAATGGACTTTTTCTGATTAGGATGGAGTGATGAGACTTTAAATCTGTTTTTCTATAGAGAATGGGGTGGGATATGGGATGAAGAGATGGTTTGTGTACTTTAATAGATACTTTAAAAAATGGTAATAAATTGTTAAAGTTATCTGTACTTCCTGGGAAGAAGGGGGAGGCTACCTTTTTTCTTTCTCTTTTTTCTTTTTCAGAACTTTTTTACTATTTTTCTTTATATTTTTATCTTTTGTACTTTCTATTTTTATCTGTATACAGTGGTACCTCGGGTCACGAACACTTCTATTCACGAACAATTCGGGTCACGAACAGCACCGTTCGCAAAATTTTGCTTCCGTTTGCGAACTCCGCATCGGGCGACGAACAGGATCCGCGGCCATTTTCCCTGCCGTGACACGTGGTCGTGGCTTCCTGTAGGGAGGGGGACTCTCCCTCCAAGCAATAACCGCCTCCCCACCCGCCTTCCTGTCCTCCACGCCAGAAGTCGCCTTGAGCAAGGTTAGCGTTCTCTCTCTTCGTACTGCACTGTACTGTACTTTGTTTCATATTTTTGTGGTTTAAAAAAAAATACATATGGTTCAGAATGGATTAACCGTATTTACATTGAACCTTATGGGGAAATTTGATTCGGGTCATGACCAATTCGGGTCGTGACCAGAGTCGCGGAACAAATTAAGTTCGTGACCCGAGGTACCACTGTAATGTAATCTTAAAAAAATTATTATTAAAAAAAGAAGGTGGGAAGTCATTTATATATTTCTTAACTTTAGTTTTCTTTTTCTTGCACTTTTTTATTTTTCTTTTCTTTTTTGTCTCTTTTTTATTTGTCTTTTATTATATGAAAACTCTTAATAAATATAAATAATTTTTTAAAAAGATATATAGAGTGAGCATTACATTCTCTGACAGCATTTTCATATGTTCCCAAACGTATGTACGGAGTAAGAAATAATATATTTTTCATTGTGCTGCAAAGGCCCAGGTGACCACTAGAGGGCAGTAAAGAGAAATAGTTAATTCTCGTGGTCATCCTGAGCCTTGCAGTCCATATCTGATAGCCCTAATTGTGTACATCCATCCTATTTAGAAGGTGAGAAGTTTAGCTTTCTCTAGCAATAACACTAGCAGCATAGCTGCTTTAGGCAACCTTTCTAAAATAGCCACCATTTTATTTTCCAAGAATACCCCAGTCCTTATAGCAATTTAAAGGCACTTGGGATAAATAAATTAGGCAGCCATTTTTCTTCCAAATGCTTTCAACAGTGTAATAGCTGCCAGAATTAGTACTACCACAAAAGTGAGCCATCGGTGACAACCACTACCATGACCACCAAAGCACAATAAGACAGAAGCCAAAGAAGAAATCAGTAACAATATGTCTGTATCAAACAAATATAGCAATAATTGATTAATGTAACAAAAATGTCATGTTAATGAAGGATACTATGAATGATGCATTTGAAACAAATACAACTGAGTACAAAAATCATTGCAAACCCAAACACAAATATAAGATTCAGGCAACCATTGCTTTAGCACTGAGAATGAAAATACATTAGGAATCTTATTTTCATTTGTTTCTTTGCTTGTTTTATTTTGGGGAATAGCCAGAACATTCCTGTTTAAAACCTGTCCCTTGGATGTAATATGAATTTTTCCCATTTCACTTTGGTAAAGCTTGGCTATTCCCCGTCCAAGTTATTTGGCTTAACTGGGCCATAGCCTCGGCTGCTGGAAAAGAAACAGATAAACATAGAGTGAGAAATTATGTAGTTCTCTCATAGGACTACAGCTAGACCTGGTTCTCTTTTCTGTCAGCCAGGAAGGAGTTGGTCAGTTTGCATGAAAGCAATAAAAACACCAGACAGCATAATTCTGAATGATCATCATACAACTTAAATAGCATTCAGAGTTCAAAAGAGCAAAAGCCAAGCATTTTAATGCCATGATAAATGTACACTTGGAATTGGAATTCTTTTCCACAACCACAGTGGCATTTCTATCGTGCCTGAAATAAAAAGTGAGCACTGAGTTGCCCATGGACAATAAACAAGAACATGACATCGTTGCTAATTAGCTGAAGTTCTCAATGCATCCAACACCATCTAAACTCAAAAACTAAATGCTGCCGAGTAAGTCTGCATGGTCACTCACAAGATTTTTCCACCTAAGAAAGAATCTGAAATAAGATTCCATTTCTAGGCAGGAATGGGAAGCCCCCAAACCAAGGCCAGATGCAACTATCTCTCCTTGCTTCTCCTCCCATGACTCTAAGGTCTCTTTCTAAGGTAAGGGGGGAGAAATTCCCACTTTCCCAGGATCATGAATCATTAAATCATATTCCGTGCCACTGCATTCACACAGGCTTACACATATTCACAGAACTTGATCATTGGACTCCAATGATGAAATCTCCTCTTCTCGCTGGTTTTCCTTTCTTTCCTTTCTTTCCCTTCCTTCCTCCCACCCCTTTTCTCCCTCCCTCCCTCCCTCCCTCTCTCTCTCTCTCCTTCCCTCTCTCTCTTTCATTCTTTCCCTCTTCAGTTACTTGTTTTGTTTAGTCCTGTGCTTCTTCCACATGCAAACAATTTATTGGAAGAAAATTCACATTAAGGCCAAAAACATCTTCCTCTTCCCAAAGTCTTATTACCCCAGAGAAGCAATTTGAATGGTCACAATTTATTGTTCCATCTTTAGATGCAACCCTCATGAATTTTTCCCGCTTGTAGATTGATTACATATACCATTAAAAAAAAAAAAAGTAAATAAACCCTCTTGGATACCATTGAAAACTTTCTCTGAAAACTAATTACCAGAATGTGGGGAATCACACTCCTCTAAAGTTGGTCAGATTTTCTACCTCCCTCACTCTGTATGGCACTTAATTCATCATCTGTCTCTTCTACATACAGGGAAAGGAAAAGATTTTCACAGAGACAATCTGGAGAGTGTGAAGAGCTAAGCATTGCTAAAGACTTCATCTATTATACACTATCAATCAGTTCTTCATACGGTCATTGACTAGCTCAAAATAAGTATATAGCAAAGCAAACAAAACATTGGCATGAAAAATATGTTTCCCCAGATAAAGCTCAGATTAGTCACTTATCACTAACCTAATTCCTTACGAGTCATTTGATGGACTTGACAGGCCACAGCTAATTTCATTGTGCTAAGAATAACAGCTGTAACTGCCAGTAAAAAGGATGTATAAAATATATCAGATCTATTTCGACTATTAAAAACAAAGACACAAATATCTCAATAAAATGAACAATGTAATACACCACTAGTCTGGTTCTCAAACTTCCCTGAGTCACAAAGAGAGATTCAGGTTCCCTTAGGGATAATGTGTGTGTGTGTGTGTGTGTGAGGGTGTCTCTCTCTCTCTCTCTCTCTCTCTCTCTCACACACACACACACACACATACACACAGAGGTTTATTACCCTTTAAAATGTAACAGAGAAAAATAGGGGAAAAAAACAGCAACCGTACAAGTACCAAGCTTACTTGAAGCAGTAGGGAAAAAAGCCCTTGTTTAAACCAACTCTTTTCCCCGCTTCCCTTCTCAGAGGTCACCAGCTGAAGACACACATCAATTTGAGGGCCTCCAGTTGCAGTGCAGGAGCCTTTCATCTATTGTGTGTCTTGGACAAAAGCATTTTCTTCTCTGTAAACAACTTGAATGTGTCTTCATTCAGACCAGTTATTTTTTGTGCAACTTATTTGTGAGTTGACCGATATATTCATTGCAGAAGATTATTTTAAAAGCACCAAATATCCTAGGATATTCACACTGATGCATGAGATTCTCCATATTAGTTTCAGACCTACTGAGGTCCCCTGGGAAGACAATTGATGCTAGGTATTGTTTGGATTTGGAAATGAAATTCACTGTTTTGTACAATTTATTCTTGTGTTCTGGTGATCTTCATTTGGGAATATTGCATTTTCCAGATGTTTGTAATGCTGAAAAAAATAGCCACTGAGAGACCGTGCAGTGTCACACAGTGGCTCCATGAAATGCTGTAAACTGGCTTTAGCATACAAAGACATGTAGGAAAAGGCCCAGATGCTAAATTGATACCCATGAGCTTCAAAGCATCATTTTGCCTATATATCCAAATTACCACACAGCTCTCTCAAGTCCAGGTAGATGCCTAACTGAAAAGGTGCACTTCTAATTAAGTAAACTCTGTAGTCCACCCTTTCCCATTCTGTTGCCTTCCAGATATGTTGGAATTACAAGCCCATAACTGGGAGGGCACCAGCTTTGGGAAGGTAATGCAGCCCTTCCCGTAATGCAGATGTTTATTAAGATGTTTATCTTAGTAGCTACTTGCTTGTTGAAAGTGAGAAATAACACATTATGATTCCTAAAAATCATTACAAACATACTACACTAGGACTCATCTAAAGGTTTTTGGACAAAAAGCAGACATAAATTTAGGTTCTTTGTAGCGGGATTAGTTTTTGAAAGTGTTCACAGAGAATAGGAAGAATGTGACTCTTCATTTCTTCCAATCATTGAAGAGCACTTGAATACATGAGTTAATAAACTGACTTTGGCAGGATGGCTTTCTCCATTTGTAAAATTTGAAAGTGTATAGAATATACTGTATATGTATATATATAGTTGTCAAAAAAACGAAGTTGTTTATTGCTATTACTTACTATATAACTACACTGGCAATTATAAATTTCCATTATAGCTTCACACATATGCAGGCCAAGAATTGAATTTACTTCATTACTGCAATATCAGCTGTTGACTTGCACATGTGGATGAGTCAATGTACAGCTAGAACATTTGCATTATTTGACATTCATCTCCTGTTATGAATGTCTTCAATAGAGTTACTTCACAGATTTATCAGAAGGAATCTGGTAGCACCTTTTCTGACTAACGAATTTTGATGAAGTGAGCTATGTCAGGTTCGGTCAGCACGGGGCTTCAGGGAAGCTCGCAGCCAGACCACGCGGAATCCACCGGCGGCAGCTAGCGGGGAAAAGAGGAACTGAAAGCGCCGCTAATTAACGGGCCACCTGCGCCCAGCCAAACAGGAAAACCGCAGCGGAAGCTTTTAACTATAAACTGATAACGGCGCGAGCCAGCAATGAACGGGGCCGCAGGCAGCGAAACAAGATCGCAACGCAGCACAGAACCCGCGGGCTTGCACGTAACGGGGAGGGACCAACCCAGCCGGAGGGGAACTGGCAATCAAGGACAATGGACCCTGACCGATCCTGCCATCATGAGCAATCAAGGGGGATTATTGGGGGCCCATAATCCGCAGCTGCAACGTGATCGCGGGGCGGGAAAAAAGCGCGGGAAGGGGGGAATATAACAAGTGATGCAATTGTACCAAGCCAGTCCTGGCTTTGCTTGTGACTACTACGTTACGCATGAGTAAACCTTCTTTGTGAACCACACGTGTCACGAGAGTTTCTCTGTCGAACGGGGCAAACCTTACATAAAGCCAGGACTCACCGTTAGCGCTACCCGGTACCACCGAGGAGCGTTTCCTTTTCCAATACAGGCATGACCAGAGACGAGGAATCCATGGGTCAGCTGGAGCACGAGGAACCCAGGCTCGAGGAGGGACGGTCAGAGCCACCCGGGAGCGACGGGACAGCGGCCAGGACCGGGCGCCCTCCAGCCGAGCGGTGGTCGATGGGCATGAACCAAGGGCCAGACGGTTCAGGCGTCACGATGACCCGAGGTTCAGGGTCCCGGAACCGCGAGTGGGACGAGAAGTTCGCCCGACTAGAGGAGAGAGTCGAGCGGCGCCTAGACGCCATGGAGGCGATGCTCCAGACCCTGCTACAGAGAGTGGGACCACCGGCGGTGAGCGAGGGGGCGAGCAACAGGGGTGGCGGTCCAGCACCTCAGCCGGCACCGCCCACGATGCCCCGGTCGGTGGACCGACGGGCGGCAGACGCCCTGAGACTTCGAGGTATCACTGGGAAGTTCTCAGGGGACCCTGAACAGCTGCCGCACTTTTTGACGCACGTTAGGGGGTTCATGCAGAGGGGTGGTCACCTATTCGCTAGGGACGAGGATAGAGTATCCTACGTGGCCGAGCTGCTAGATGGTCAAGCAGCTAGCTGGGTGATCGGACTATACGATGCCAACGCGGCGGAACTACGGAGTTTCCCGGACTTCATGCAGGCGCTCCGGGACAGATTCGAGGACACATTGAGCGCCAAGCGGGCGGAGGACGACATCCTGCAGTTCAGACAGCGGGGCAAGTCGGTATCAGAGTATGCCCTGGAGTTCCGGAGGTTGGCAGAGAAGCTCACGGACTGGCCGGAGTCCCTGAGGGTGAAGTATTTTAAGAGGGGGCTCAATCCAGAGATCCTGGAGCGGGCACTGGGGCGGGACGACCCGTCCACAGTGAAAGATTGGATCTGGCTGGCCGGAACGGCGGAATCGGCATGGCGGCAGATCCAACAGAGCGCGAGGCGACGGGACCAGACGAGGGACCAGCCGAGGGAGAGAACCCCCGAGGAAAGGCGGAGCAGTCGGCGGCAGTCCACCGGGGTGCGAGAGGCGACCAGAGCCCCGAACCTGTGCTTCCGGTGCGGAGGCAGAGGCCACCGAGCGGCGCAGTGCCCGACGGAGCGGGAAGGAGCCTCACCACGGCCTGAAGTCAAGCCCCCGCGTGCGACCAGGAAAAGGGCCGGCGACCGACCGCGGAAGGGGGCAGTGGCGGCGGTGACCGAGAAAGGACGCGGGGGGTGGTCGATCCCGGAGACGGCGTCCTCCGGAGAGGACTCGGAGCCGGCGGGAAACGAGGCGCGCTCGCACTGAACGGCGTCCGAGTGCGAGCAGGGGAGTCGAGGCGCGCGGACCCAATAGGAGATGAGGACTGCCCTCCGTTCCGGGTGAGAATACACATCCGGGGGGTGAGATCCGGAGGGGAGGCACAGCTGCGGGCGCTACTGGATTCAGGCTGCACCCACTGCTTGATGCACCCAGCTGTGGTCTCAGGGCTCGGACTACAGCTGAGGCGCCTCCGGGAGCCCATTGCATTCAGCCAGCTAGACGGCACGCTGGCGGGGGGGGGCCAGCTCAGTATTACACCGAGCCGGTCCAGATGACGATCGGGAGTCACCGGGAAGAACTGAGATTTGTGGTGGTCCCGGTGGCCGACTACGCGGTGGTACTCGGCTTGGCATGGCTGCGACAACGGAACCCACGGGTCGACTGGACGGCAGAGGCAGTGCGGTTCGGGGTCGACAGACCGGCGAAGTGCGAGAGCAGAGGGGACCGAGCCGTGGAGACGGGTGCGGCCGCAACCACAGACGGGCAAGTGGAGGGTCCGGGACACCGGGAGACAGGGCGAGAGCAGACGGAGCCTGAGACCCGGCCGGCAACAGCAGCAGCAGCAGCGCCGGGACCCCGGAGACCCGCAACGATCCCAAGGCGTGGGGAGGCAGCGGCGACTGGCGAGACAACCGCAAAGAGAGAGGCCGGGCCCGGGGAACCCACGACGGGCGGCGGAATCCCAAGGCAGTATCGAGACCTGGCGGCAGCGTTCGGGGAGAAGGAGTCTGACGAGCTCCCACCACACCGGCCCAGTGATTGCGCCATCGAGTTAGAGCCAGGGGCGACCCTGCCTAAGCCGAAAATGTATTCCCTGTCAAGGAGAGAGATGGGGGCTCTGCGGGAGTTCATAGACAAGAACCTGGTGCGGGGATTCATCCAACCCGCGAAGTCACCATTAGCGGCCCCGGTACTATTCCGGGAAAAGAAGGATGGCTCGCTTCGAATGTGCGTGGACTACCGGGGGCTGAACGCAATCAGCACGGAGTACAAATACCCCCTCCCCCTGATGAAGGACTTGATGTCGCATCTGTCTAAGGGGAGGGTGTTCACAAAACTGGACTTGCGCGAAGCTTACTTCAGAGTCAGGATCCGCGCAAAAGATGAGTGGAAGACGGCGTTCAACACGCCGCTCGGAAGCTACCAGTTTTCCGTGATGCCGTTCGGATTAAAAGGGGCCCCGGGGGTATTTATGCAGCTAATAAATGAGGTGCTGCACGACCTACTCTACCGGGGCGTCCTGGTCTACCTGGACGACATCCTCATCTACACCGAAACCCTGGCGGAGCACGTGAGCCTGGTGCGCACGGTGCTCCAGAGACTGCTGAAGGCACAGCTGTACGCGAAGCTATCGAAATGCGAGTTCCATCGAGAGCAACTAGACTACCTCGGCTACGGAATATCCAGCCGGGGAATTGAGATGGACCCGGCGAAAGTAAAGGATGTCCTGGGCTGGGAAGCGCCGCGAACCCGGAGGCAACTCCAAAGCTTCCTAGGGTTTGCGAACTTCTATAGACAGTTTATCCCGAACTTCGCCCAAATCGCCCTTCCCCTAACCAACCTGCTAAAGACCAAGGGCACTGGGAAACCCCCCAAGCCCAGCATGGCACTTGCGTGGACTGCAGAATGCCAGGGGGCGTTTGAGGAACTAAAACGGCGGTTCACAGCAGAGCCGATCCTGCGCCATCCCGACCCAGATCGGCGGTTTATAATCCAAGTAGATGCGTCAGACGTGGCAACGCGGGCAGTCCTGCTCCAGCCCAGCCCGGAGGGGGCCATCCACCCATGCGCCTACGCCTCCCGCAAATTCACCGAGACGGAGAGAAGGTGGATGGTGTGGGAGAAAGAGGCGTACGCAGTCAAGTGGGCACTGGCCATGTGGAGGCATCTACTGGAGGGGGCAGCTGAACCGTTCGAGGTGTGGACGGACCATAAGAACCTCGAGGCCCTGAAGACCCCGCGTAAGCTATCCCCCAAACAGGCGCGGTGGTCCCAATACTTCGGGAGGTTCAGGTTCACACTAAAACACATCCCCGGGAAGCGCAACTTCCTAGCAGATGGACTGTCTCGCATGCCCCAGCATGCCAGCCTACGGGAGGAGATCGTGGACTCCATCATCCCTGCCAGCAGACTGGCTGCAAAGGCGGTGACCCGAAGCCAGACCAAGGGGGAGCGACGGGATGCGGCGCCTGAAGTAAGGCAAGGGTTCGCGGAGGCGGCGGAGCGGGACGCTTGGCTCAAGCAGAACCGAGAGGCGCTAACCAGCCAAGAGGGGTTGTGGTGGCACGAAGGAAAGCTGTACGTGCCCGAGGGTTGCCGACGGGAGGTCATGGAAAGAGCCCACGACAGCCGGAGCGCGGGGCATTACGGCTTCGTAAAGACGCTCCACTTAATCCGGCGGCAGTTTTGGTGGCCCACGCTCCGTAAGGACGTGGAGGCATACTCGGGGGGTTGCCCGGTGTGCGCGACGGCGAAAGGGGCCAAAGGCAAACCTAGAGGGCTACTCCAGTTGGTAGCGGAACCCGACGGCCCATGGCAAGAGGTTGCCATGGACTTCATAGTAGAGCTCCCGGAGAGTAAGGGGAAGACCGCCATTTGGGTGGTTACGGACTTATTCTCTAAACAAGCGCACTTTGTAGCGTGCTGGCGAGTCCCCACGGCAGAGGGGTTGGCGAGACTGTTCGTGCAACATGTTTACCAGCTCCACGGCGCGCCCCGACGGGTCGTCAGCGATCGGGGCGGCAACTTCATCGCGCGGTTCTGGAGGGAGTTCCTGAAGCGGGTGGGGACGAAACAAGCCCTTTCTTCCGCGGCGCATCCGCAGACGGACGGAGCCACGGAACGCCTGAACGGGGGGCTCGAACAGTACCTGCGCTGCTACGTGGGGCACCAACAGGACGATTGGGCGGAGCTACTACCATTCGCGGAAGTGGCATACAACAACGCCGTCCACAAGAGTACCGGGTTCTCTCCGTTCAAAGTAGCCACCGGGAGAGACTTGGTCCCCATGCCGGAGTTGCCTCAGCCGGAATCCCAGATCAACTCCCTGGACGCCTGGTTCGCCCAAATCGACGCGACCCGGCGAGCAGCGCACGCGGCATTGCAAAGAGCCAAAGCCGACTACAAGAAACACGCGGACCGCAAGAGGCTCCCCGAGGAGCAGTGGAAAGTGGGGGACCAGGTGTATCTGTCAACCAAAAACCTAAAGACGCACCAGGCATCGAAAAAACTCAGCCCGAGGTTTGTGGGGCCGTTCCCCATTGCAGAGGTCATCAATCCAGTAACCGTCAGGCTGACGCTCCCGAAAAGCCTCGGGAAGATCCACCCGGTGTTCCATTGCAGCCTGCTAAAGCACCAGCCGGGGAACGCCTGGCACAAGACAGAGGGAGTGCCACCACCCATCATGGTCGGGGGGGAGCAGCATTTCGAGATCAACCAGATACTGGATGCCCGGAGGCACAAGGGGCAGACCCAGCTCCTAGTGCAATGGAAACATTTTCCCAAGTCCCACAGCGAATGGGTGAGTAAAACCCACATAAGGGCACCGGACCTAGTGCAGGACTTTTACAAATAATACCCCGGGAAGCCGAAATAGAGCCGGGGGGGGGGAATTGTCTTCAGGGGGGCGGTATGTCAGGTTCGGTCAGCACGGGGCATCAGGGAAGCACGGGGCTTCAGGGAAGCTCACAGCCAGACCACACGGAATCCACCGGCGGTAGCTAGCGGGGAAAAGAGGAACTGAAAGCGCCGCTAATTAACGGGCCACCTGCGCCCAGCCAAACAGGAAAACCGCAGCGGAAGCTTTTAACTATAAACTGATAATGGCGCGAGCCAGCAATGAACGGGGCCGCAGGCAGCGAAACAAGATCGCAACGCAGCACAGAACCCGCGGGCTTGCACGTAACGGGGAGGAACCAACCCAGCCGGAGGGGGACTGGCAATCAAGGACAATGGACCCTGACCGATCCTGCCATCATGAACAATCAAGGGGGATTATTGGGGGCCAACAATCCACAGCTGCAACGTGATCGCGGGGCGGGAAAAAGCGCGGGAAGGGGGGAATATAACAAGTGATGCAATTGTACCAAGCCAGTCCTGGCTTTGCTTGTGACTACTACGTTACGCATGAGTAAACCTTCTTTGTGAACCACACGTGTCACGAGAGTTTCTCTGTCGAACGGGGCAAACCTTACAAGCTACAGCTCATAAACGCTAATTCCTTTTAATAGAATTTTTAGTTGGAAAAGGTGCTATCAGACTCCTGATTTTTGACTACCATAGACTAACACAATTCTCCTCCTATAATATCCACAAATTTATCAAGATGTTGGTTTAAACTTTAAATTCTTTGATATGTAAGGTTTGATTACTTAAGGGACTCTAAATTGGAAGAACATACCCCTTAAATATCCCCCACATCATTTATTGGGCATGCAGAATCATAGAATCATAGGGTTGGAAGGGACCTTGGAGTTCTTCTAGCCCAATCCCCTGCTTAAGGCAGGAGAAGAGGGCCTTCTCCTTGTCGCTCCCAAACTGTGAAGCGTACTCCCTTAAGTATCCTTAATCCACACTCCCTCTACTTCAAGAAGATTCAAGTTCCTCCTATTCAGCTAGGTCTCTTGAGTTGTCTGATACAGTAATGATTTATTATCTATCGAGATATCATCTATCTATCTATCTATCTATCTATCTATCTATCTATCTATCTATCTATCTATCATTATTAATTGGTCTTTTTTATTGTTCCAATGATGCAAATATAGTGAAAGTAGAGGAGTCAGCCCCCTTGAGGTATATAGGTGCAGGGGCCCCATCACAATCCCTTGCCAGCCACCTTTTCCCCAACACTTTCAATACAGTAAAGCTGATTGTGTGGGGCAGAGCTACCATATCTGGTCTGCAAATATATATATATTGATGACTGATTTCACCAGTTGGTTTGGTTTGGGTATTTGATTTTGACTTAGCATGTTGTTAAGACGACAGATATCTCACAGGCCATACGTTTTTTAAAAAATTCAACATCAGAATTATTTTTTTCAATAGTCCATAGACAAAACAGTGACATAGTCAGAAGAAGCAGTCTGGATGTTCAGCCTGTTGCAAGGCTTTTTACTATTATATGGCACACGTATGAGCTTATCAGAGCTTAACACCTTGAAACACTTATTTCCCAGAAATAGCTCTGTAATTGCACAAGTTAAGTACCAGTTACTAAAAATTAGTAACAGCTACTTGAGCCGATGTACAATCTGAGCTTCCTTCTCCTTAGACTTACCAACTATCACTGCTTACTCTGAATCACTCAAAAAATGGGACCATTTTAGCCAGTGCAGACATTGTGGTAGCAAATTAAACTGAAAGTAGCTTGCACACACAAGCTACACATTATCTGCAGCTGGGAATAGATGGGTCCTCCTTATGTTCCTGAGATATTCTTCTCTTGCTAAATTCAGCTTGTGAAGATGAGATCAGGAGAATTGTCCCTAAAGCAGTTAGTTTTGTTTCCCACCCTCCCACCCTGGAGGCTACAGCATTTATTAGTTTACAAAAATTATTCCAGAACCCCCATGTTCTAAACTGAATTCTCTTCTGTCATATTCTTAATTCAGCTATAATCAACTAATTCATAGCAACTATAAATGTGTATAATTAATCTGGGTGGAAACTGTCTTTTCAAAAATTTAGCAATGAATTGCACAAAGGTTACATAATCTCAGAGTTTTTTAGTGCCAACAGAATTAAATAAGCCTTAGCCTTTTTAGAGCAGTTACTTTAACTTTCATGTCAATTTTCTTCTTAAGAACTATTTCCTCCATTCTTTCTTCCAATGGGGTAGCATTCCAACATCCACCATCATATTTGATATAGCCCAACCATCTTTGTCCAGCTAGTCAGTTCTTTTATCACTTGGGCTGGCTAACTCATTTGAATATGAATATGAATATGAATTATGCTGAAAGTTGCCGGCCAGAAATGGTCGATGCTTCAGCGGTTCGAGTCCAGCCTTCGTGTTAACAGGGTGAGCTCCTGTTTCCTCCCCAGTTCCTGTCAACCCAACAGTCCAAAAACTCCCGTGAGTAGATAAATGGGTACTCTCACTCCGGTGGGACGAAAAATGCTGGCGGCGCCTTGCAAAAGGAGTCAGGAGCAGTTGCCAGTAAGCGCGAAAAACCGTGCGTGCCCGAAAAGGGCGCGAAGCAACAGAAACCCCACCTCCTGCGCTCGCCAGCTGGGCTCTGCTCTAGGAAGGAGGCTCTGGCAAACCACTTCCGAAACATCTTGCCTTGAAAACTGCAAGGACTCATCCAAGCAGTCACTGCAGAGTCGGTAACGACTGAGCGCAGATTTAAAAAAAAAAAAAAAGTCAAACAATGAACCTTGTGCTGTGGATCTTTAACTCTGAAATCTCTTCCAGATTCACTTAAATCTCTGGGAGTAAGCCAAAGGCCATTAGAACACTGGTTTTTCCCTTCAGTTTAATAGTCTTTGGCTCAGAAGGCTAGTGTTTTAGATGTTTCTTCAGCATAACAGAGCCTTAAAAACTTCCCCCTTGAGATCCCACTAGCTACATCCACCAACTAAATTCTTGGTATAATGAAAGTGTTACATATTTCTAACCAAGCAAAAATATTGCAGGGCAAACAAGGATCCCTTTTTTCCTACTTGTAACTTGAGTATTTTGAAGTTCAGAAAAAAACTCCAATAGCCAAAACTTATGGCAATTCTTGAGCAGAAAGAGTCATTGTATAACATTGGAATTGAGTCTGGAAGACCGACATAAAAGTCCCTCTGTCATGCAAGGCAGAGCTCAGTTTGTGGCTTAGGACAGGATCAGGGGAGTCACAATGTAAAAGTAAAGTCAGGTTTGGTTCCTGGTGACTTCATGGCCACAAGGGCATGAAGTATTCAGGGCAGCAATATGGAAGTGATTTGCCACTGCCTTCTTCCAGACGCCTTTTCAAATTCTCTGGTCTATTCTAGAGCCATGGGATTTCCTGGTAATCACCCATTCAGGTACCAATCAGGTCAAGCTCTGCTTAGTTTTTCAAGATCAGCCAAGATCAGTTAGGTGCTAGCTGAGTAGGAGCTGAGAAAATCCTGTTCAAACCATAGTTTAGCCATTATTTCATAATGGTTTGTGTTTCTGAAAATCTGCTTTCATTTCCTTTTTGTTTTGTGACATAGTTTAAAAACTGTTACCTAAACAAAGAAATTACAATAAAATCAATAAAAGATAGAGATAAAAGATAGAGATAAAAGATGGCAAGCATGACAGGTCCAATGGAAGGAAGCAAGGGGTCTTCAAGGCTCTTCTAAACCACAGCAGAGTAGGGACCATCCATGAGGGCAGCATCCACAGTCTTCTCTCCTTGTGATCATAAAGGGGCCACAATTTGAATTTAAATGAACCTAAAATTAGAAACAGCACATGCTCAGTGTTTCGTTAAAGAAAAAAAAGATTGTCAGAAAAATTGGTTTGCCCTAACTTATCCAGAAGGCAGAAATTATTGTGAAAGCATAGGATGGGATGGGAAGGAAAGAAAAAAAAATAACGGTAGGCTTTGCAATGGAAGGAAATGCAGGGTCACTAATGATGCTCAGCTGAATTTTAAAGGAAGGTGAAGCAAACAATGAGGTGCCCAGTAGTCTTTTGACTGGGGTGTGCTACATTTTATAAGCTGCGCTTACTCTTGTTTGAGTCACCTGCTAAACCAGTGCTCCAAAAAGTAGGTGGTGGGACCAAGACAAGCCTGAGCCAGGGTTGAGGCACAAACAAAATGTGAGTTTATTTACATGAAATAAAAATTAAATTAATTAAGTACTGTTCATATTACTCCCCATATATTTAATAATATTCCCATGTCGTTACTTTTAACTTTACAAATAAGGAAAAAATCGGAGTGGCTCTGAAAACTGCCCCCAACCTTGGGACCTTCAAGTTGCACACCCCCTGCCTTAAATGCTCACAAATGGTCGATGTTCAAAAGCAGAAAACATCCCCACAGCATCTGGGTCCTTTATATCAAAACATCTCAAACCAGTTTACAGGGAGATCAAAGATTCTTTGGCTTGATTATGCAGCAATTCATCCATCAGATGCTTCTTGAGGAAATGGGGGGAAATCTCACATATTTTCATGCTTTATCGAAAAACTATAGCACTTCCAGATACTGTATATTCGCGTTTTCTTCCTCCTCCTCCTCCTCCTCCTCCTCCTCCTCCTCCTCCTCCTCCTCCTCCTCCTCTCTCTCTCTCTCTCATATACACACACACAAAGACATACCCAACACATGCACAAAACAGTCCTTGTATTTCACAGCCTGGAATGCTTTTCTTCCAAAATCAAAGTAAGCCCTGCATCCAAGACCTGTACTACACTTCTAACAACAGAGAAGAGAGACTACATTTGCTTCCTGAAAGATAATTTGCTTGCTTAGGTGCCCATTAAATGCTGCCAAATATCTGTCCCTATCCTCAATGTCCCATTGGACAAAACAACAACAAAGTGCCATCTGGCTTGTTTTTAAGAGGCTTTCTTTGATCTTAAGTAAACATTGATCAGGAAACAATCTCAAACTCTCTTCCCCGTTAACACATGTGCATGACTTCCATCAATGTCAGTGTGCCTGTGGAGAGAGAAATGGAAACCCCCATTATCTATATCCATATCTCTGTCTCTGTCTCTATATTTATATTTATATTTATAAATAAATAAAATTTTGGAATCTTTGCATTGATGGGGAAAGGGAAGAGGGAAAATTAATTGATTCAGTTAAGTCAAATGCACTGTATACATAACCAAATAGACTGCCTGCATCCCATCTTCTCTTAAAATATCTGTGAGACGCTATACCAATGTTTCTCAACCTTGGCACCTTGAAAACGTGTGGACTTCAGCTCCTAGAATTCCCCAGCCAGCATGGGGTTGAGAAGCATACAGTAGGTCTCAAATAGTAATCCTAGTTTCAGAGTACATTTACTAGGTAAAGAAACAATAACAAAAATGATATGTGCTTCTGCTAAGACAAGAAATCTGGAGTTCCCTTTCTATAGCCATAGTCTATATATTGATGATATAGTTAAATTGTGTTTAATAATCATACAGGTGAAGATAGTCTCCTATGAGTCAAATTTAATTCACAAATATGTCAGTATTATTTTCTTGATGATAATATGGAAGTGTTTTGTCATTGCCTTCTTTCAGGATGTTTTTCAACTTTCCATTTCAGTCCATAATCCCTGGGATTTTTCCAGTGATTTCCCATCCACATTTTGAGTCTTCTTGGCTTTTTTGAAATCAGCCAAGGTTAACTAGCTACCAAGGGCATGAGGAAGAGCAGTCAAAACCAATACATTAGGCAAGGAATTCAATGTATTTATTTTACCTATTTATTTTATCAGAGTTATAGAGCTCAATGAGTGCCTTAACAAGGACACAAGATATGGATAAATGGTGGGTTAAATCATAAGAAGATTCAGGCAAGTCCCAGACCAGTCTTAAGTTTGCCTAACATCTGTATGGGTGATATTTGCACACCCATCATAAACTAGCCAACCACATTTTAGTCTCACTTGTATGGTTTGGTGTATCATGCAAACCCAGAAAACTGGACTAATTCATGGTTCACTTAACTGTGCAAAGTGTGTCAGATTTTTTTTCTTCCTAGTGTTTTTCCCACAGGTGCAGAGTCCACTTTTTTTTCCAGATCAACCAAATGTTAATCCATTGGTTGCGACATGAATTTACTACTGGCTTGTCGCCCGAGTCACATGATTAAAAAATATGGTATTTTAATTAAAGTTTCTTTTTTTCTTTTTTACCTTGCTCCCATAAAGCCAGGTGCTATCTTGCGAGCAAATTCAGAGAGAGAAAAAATCTAACCAACAAATAACTTCTAACCTTTTACAATCTAACCTTTTACAATAACTTTAATTTGCTTTTCTGTGTATTAAAATCCCACAGTTTGATAGGAGATGGTTTGGGCTTTGCAAAGCTGGAGGCATATTTCTTTTAAGCAGCCATGTCATTCTACAACAAGGAGTATACCTGTAGAAAAACAGTGGGTCCCTGTCCCTTTTTGCCTGTTGAAATTGGAACAGCACTACATTATTGATTTTAAGCTGGTTTATGACCGAAACAAATAAATAAAATAAAATAAATAAAAACATCACTATGGGGTTTCCTAAGTTGGCAGCAGAAAAACCAGGTGTTGCTGATCAGAGAGACAGAGCTTAGGCAGAGACTAAGATATTAATGATCTAGCTTTTATTTATTAGTGAGGCCTACAATGAACATGTGGGCAGGTGGGTGTGTATACACACACAAATTTGTATGTAGAAAAATAAAATTCAACTGCAAACTATTTAGACAGCTAATCTATTTATTTAAATCAGAGTGTGGCTGCCCACTGATCATTGTCACAGGCGTACTGAAGCATGCCCTCACTATAGAACATGAGGGCAGAGAACGGGCACCCACCCACGATTCCTATGCAACCCTCCTCTCTTGCAGAGGAGGGGGCCACGCCCCATTTGGGAAAGTCAGTGTGCCCAGTACGCTAATCTTTAAGGAAGAAGAAAGCGCCAGAGGCACGTTGTCCTCGCTCCGGCCCCCTTACGCTATAGGGCCGTTTCACGTGCAAGAGCAAGGTCAGTCTAATTCAAACGGAGCCTTTCCCAGTCTCGACTTCCGCTCCTGGATCTTCATGATGAGAAAGGTCGCTTAATGCACATATTGCGTTGCTCCAGTAAGCAGTCTGTGACTTCCTGCTTGGACCACAAGCACATTCAGCTCAGTTTGCAGCCTCCGCAGTGGCCATCCTCTAGGAAGGCCACGCGCGGCACCTCGAACCTCAGAGATTGCAATCTCCTTGCATGGGGGGCTGTCGCTCTCCCTCTTCCCTCCGGGCAATAGAGAACAGCTTCGGATTTGGGCATCTGCCCTCCCAGTTTGATAGAGAACCGGAAATGTCAGCCAAATGGCCTGAGGTTGGCGGAGACTTCTGGTTCGGGGTTCAAGGGCGACCAAAACCTCCGATTACCCGGGTGCGTTTACTCGGCTTCCTTTCCAGTTTCTCCCCTCCGGCTCCTCCAGTGGGTGCCGCCGTCCTTCTTTCTCCAAACGTGGCGTTCCAGGAGGAGAAAAGGAGTTTTTCAAGGCGCTTGTGTGAGAAGCACAAGGCTCTGCGCTCTTTAGGCTATTCAGTTAATCGGGGCAGAAGCTGAACCCGACTAGTGCACGTAATTTGGACTGGGGAGGGGGGAGGGAAACAGAGTTGACTGCAGCCGCCGGCCGAAACGTAGAGCCCGGCGTGGCTCCGCCCATTCCTCTAACTGCAGCGTCTCTCTTCCCTCGCCCCCAGCCCGTTCGGCTAATCTCCAGCCTTAGCGGGGAAGGAACTCTGGGTGAATTCCGGTGTGCTCCTTCGCACAATTCCGCATCGCCTCTGTTCTCCTTCCTTCGTTCAATATTTGTTGGTTGGCGGGTTGAAGACTAGACCCTCCCTTTCTTTCAAAAGGTCAAGGTGGCAGACATCCCTCTTCCTAGGTTCTCTCACAACAGCCCTGTGAGTAGGTCGGACTGAGAAAGTGACGACCGTAGGCTTCCCTCACCGGGTAAACTCTTTCTACTGAACCCAGTAGGGCGGCCGTGGTCCACCTGATGGCCTGCAAATGGTTTGGGCTACAAGTACTGTAAATATGACCAGCACGGACAACTGTCAGATAGGTGCTCAGTTGCCCTTGAAGTCGGTGAAGCAGCAGAAAGAGATCTGCGGTGTTAAGCCACAGGCTCCAGAGCAGCCTTCTCCCTCTGGGCGCCCCCCACATCTGCTGCAATTTGCCAGGCTGGCTGGGAATTCTCGAGTGTCCATCTAGTGCATGTGAAGGGCAGGAAAGGCTGCAGGGATGGGCATCTCAGAAAATGTCTAGGGAAAAGCTGACTCATTGCTGAGGATATTGAATTTGGTTAGGTTTAAGGGTGGCCGGTATGTGTGTGGAATCTTTATTCCATGAACATATGAAAATTCAATGTTCCTAAACTCAGATTAAAAAATCGGGTTCTACAAAAGAAAGAAACACAGGTGTGACATTGTTAGGGTTTTTCCTAATCTGGTACAGATTAGACATCAAGACTGCATTTGTTTTTCCCCAAAAAACTTATTTTACAAAATTAAACTCCTATTCCTTATCTCTAATCTTAATGCTATTTCTAAGTTTGCTTCTATTTTCCTACGTATCTTAATCTACAGCAGTGTTTTTCAGCCTTGGCAACTTTAAGATATGTGGACTCAACTCCCAGCACTCACATTCCTCTCTTTCTTAAACTGGCTTGTGGAGCTTCAATCCTGATTCTTCAGAGATAAGTCCCACTGACTTCAAGAGAGAACAACTGTAAGGATGTAACACAAGTATCCTGGTCCTGTCCCTAAGTGCTGGATAAGACTGTAGCCTTGCTGCGCAAACCACGTAAGTTTACTTAGAAGAAAGTCGCACTGGGTCCAATAGTTTATATAACCTAGAGTGTCAACCCATTTCAAACAAGAAGCCTTAGTAGTCAAACAATCCATCCCACATGTATCTAGTCAGAAGGATATCAATTGAATTCAGTGACATAATCCAATATGAGATTAAAGAGAGCAAAGCCCTCCAATTCAACAGCACTTACCTCTATGAAGAGGCATACAGTATAGGCTTTCATTGTCAGGGGTAATAGCTTCAGGCAGAATCCAAGTTCAATTGACACCAATTATAAGGAACACATTGCTTTTAATTGTGAGAGTGTTTTCACTTGCAAAAAGACCAAATGGACGGGAATGAAGCACTTTTGTTAAACCACTCCAACAATAGAAATGATCTCAACTTCAGCACACCAAGGATCTTGCTCTGTCCTTCGCTGCATGGGAAAGCCACTCAAACTGCCATGAACTGCCTTGGCTCAGGGAGAATATAAATGGGACGGAAGGGGAGCAACCCCACACAAACTACCCGAACAGCAGCCCTGAGTCTTTTTGTCTTGGATGGGAAGAACCTCACAGGAGAGAAACAAACTTAGGTTACCATCAAATATCCACTTGCCTAAAACTAAATCAACTTTGTGATGTGAGTATGATGAATGGAAGAAGATTCTTAATTCCTGTTGGAGAAGCTTAGGTTCGGTCAACCCGTCTCAAAAATGCTAAGTATATATAACTATGCTTCTCCTTAAGTCCATGTTATCAACTTTGGAGCCCGGAGAGCTAAGCGCTGTATGATATGCATTTGCAGAAGATTCTACTTCTCTTTTCCTGAGCAGCTCAAAGAGACTTTTGTAGCAGGAAGCCTCAGTGAACACTGTGGAACATAATATAAGTGAACTCTCCTTCCAGTTGAGATTGGCTTCCATTGACTTCATGAACATATCCATTCAATTTTCTTGGCAATGGGCAGAAGTGATCTACATTCTTCTGGGATGTTTGTTGAACCTTCCAGGCTAGGTTTCAGTCCTTCAATCCTAATCAGTCCACTATTGCTTAATTACTGAGCCCAGATGAGATTGGCCAGATATAAGGCAAATGTATATTGTTTTGTTTATAGTCCAGCCTTAAGTAGGTTTCACTGGAGGTAAGCAGCATTTATTGCAATGGCATTTCTACACTGCGTAGGCATGTAAATTGAGAAGGGAATTCCAGGACTTCTAAGGATGCAGGATGGATATTTACTTCCAACAAGTAGAAAAAGAGCTCAATAAAGCAACTTCTTCTGAAAGGGGAGCAGAAAATACTGGTGGAATACGGTTGGGGAGACCAAGGTACTGGAAGGCTGCTGAACAAGGGATGATGAGGATAGTGGCGGTGATGAATATATCGAATAGGAATTTCATCCCCGATAGTTGTGTGAGGAGTGTTCAGGTGGCTCTTTTGTGGTAGTTATCTAAGAATCGAGAAGGACCAACCAGCAACACTTACTGAGATTACGAGGTAGGATTTTGATGTCCAGCTCTATGATTATTGTATGATTATCTCTGTACTTATGGTGCTGAGGGGTAAATTGGAAAAAAAAGTTGTTCTGTTGGCAGAAGGATACAGACGGCCAAGAGCAGGGGGGATGGCGGGCGGGGGGGGGGGGTCCTTCCTATTCCTTCCCGCCTCCCTTTCCCTCCCAGGTCTCAGTAAGAACCAGAGTATTCCCTGCATTGCTGAGCTCAAGGGCGATCCCCGGAAACGTATCCATTCAGCTGTGGCTGCAATGCCCTCAGGAAAACTCCCCTCAGAAGGCAGCCCCAGTCTCTCTTGCTCTGCCCGGCTGGGCGAGCAACCTGGAAAAGGCAGCATTTTCACCCGCTGCCACTTTCAGAGGAACTGGTAGGAAACCCAGCGCGAGGGAGGGAGGGGGGGGAGGGGAGATGAAAGCCACCCCTGCCCGGGTCATCCTCGATAGCAGCCAGTTAGTGTCAGAGCAATCCCGGGTTTTGCTCCAAGGTAAACCCGTTCCAGCCACAGGCATCCACCGCCCACCCCCGAAAAAGATTGAGGCCTCCGGCACACTTCCCCGCCCACCCCTCCCGCCACATACATACAGAGCGGTGGCCTTCCGTCCGCAACTGTCAGGCTTCTTCTCAGACAGCCTCAGTTCCTCAGTTTTTCCGCCTAACCTCTGGCTGGCCCGCCAAGCCGACTTCCAATCCCAGCGGCCCATTGACGGGAAGCGCGTCTGCTCCGAGCGCTCGTGGATAGGCGCGCACGACGCATCCCGCCTGCTCAGCAAAGGAGACTCCGCTTGGCATCCAGCGGTTTGCGGCGATGCGCGGAGTTTCCAGCCTCGCCGTCGCATCCGGTCTGCATGTCTGGCTTTCTCCCGCGTCAGACCCGTCTCCCGCGTTGAAAGAAAGGCATCTCTTGCTTCCCTTCTCAGCCCAAATGAAGCCACGCGCATCCTGCTGACATCGCCTGGTTGGCTCTTCCGCCCTTCTGCACGCGACGGCTGACCCTGAGTTAAATTCAAGGATCACAGCTAGGTTATTGCTGCCTGCAAAGCCAGTGGCTAGCCTCTCGCTTCGGATGAATTCAGCCACCTCTTGCTTTGTGCGGAACAGCTTACTTGATGCAGAGATAGAATATTTATCAAGAGAAAGTACATTCTATTCCTTTTTGGTGGGGGGGGAGGGGGAGAGCAGGAAAATGCGGAAAAACAAGTAATTACTAGTATTATGATATCCCCAGTCCCCAGTGCGGTGTAGTGCTCTCGCAAAAACATGGCAAGATCTTGACAGATAACGGCAATTTATTTCAATGGGAACATCAATCCTATACAAAACTAAAACGCACAGTGGGACAAATTCCTAACAGTAAACGCACTTCTAGCTTTTTGGTTTAAATCCCTTAGGCTTAAAAATGTCATAATTCTTATCATAAGCATTCAAACTGGCTGGGAATCTGGACAATACAAAAACTAAACTGTCTTAATTCAACTGGGCGTGGGCACCGACATACTAGCCTAATATAAGCAGTTGTTGTTCTCACTGGCAGAATCCCCCACCATCTTTTTAAAATTGGAAACATCGTGGTTTAAGCTGCTCCGAGGAGTTCCGTAGCTTGGTAAAACGCGGAGCTTGATAAAAGAAGAAATTTGCATACAATATTCCTTGTCGCCGCATTTCTGGCTCTTTGAAAATTGTCTGCAAGTTGCAACGTTGGGGTCCTTTAACCATTTCGAAAACGAAAAACAAAACAAAATGAAAATACATTTGGAACACAAGACTAATGTCTCAACTGCAATCTTAGCACTGAACTTAGTGAGACTTACTTCCGAGTCAACCAGGACTGTGGACCCCCTTCTCCCTTTATTAAATCACCGTTTTACATGGAACGCCTATCCAGAAATACCTCAAGCGAACTCAGGGTGACTCATAAGCAAGTAAACGCGCGGCCTCTGGTACTCAACCCGAACCTTAACTTGGGCTGCGTCAGACTCAGGATAGCTCCCATTTTCACCTTTCAGATAGCCAAGGGAGAGCCCTCAGCGCCTATCCCCACTGCTTTTGCAAATGCTTCTTTAGCCAACAGGTGGCACACAGTGACCGTCTCCCAGTGGCAAAACCCGGGATTAAAACTTCCCTCCCATTTCCCCCCACCATTAAAAAAAAAAAAAGTGTGTGCACGCGCCTGTTCTACGCGCTTTTTTCCATTCTTACATTATGCACGCCCTCCTGGGACTCCAGCAAGCCCAGGTATCTTTCAAAGAAGGTAAAAATTAATATTGCAGATGTCTCTACTACGAAGCCCGAAAGATCTGTTTACAATTAGTTACTTTAACAACGACATTTATAACATTCATACAGACCTCTCTGGTGCAATATGCAACTTCCGTGTGTAGTTCAATTCTTTCACTTTCTTTTCTTTTCTTTTCTTTTCTTTTCTTTTCTCCTTCTGGACAACTGGAGCTGGTAGGGCTTCCTAAAAGAATATTTCATGTAATATGAGATCCCATCTGAAGACTGAAGTTTCCATTAAACTCATGTACACCTCCTGTGAATGGAGGCAGACTCATCCCTCTGGCTACCAAATGTCCCATTTTCTTTTCCTCTGGAGCAGTGAGCAGGTTGAAGTCTGTCTTTTGCGGGCGGGGGGGGGGGGGAGGCGAGGGAAGAGAAGACAAGAAAAATAATTCCAAACTTACTGCCTTTATATAAACGATGTAGATTTTCATGCCCCAGTTTTTAAAGCCCTACAGAGTTATGTTACTTAAAGGTTCTACAGAATTCACACAACACACTGAACCAGATAAAATAAAGACCTAGCCCCTCCCTGTACACAGGCCGTTATGTTTGGTTAGGGAGTGTTGGGGACGGTGGCTTAACCTGTTGTGTAAAGGCAGCTTGTTAAGTTAGCTTCCAGGTCTTCCAGTGTATTGTGAGACCTAGAAGGAGGATGGATTCAGTAACCAGATCAGTGTTTTCTGCAGGGGCCTAAGAAAGAAGGAGAAACAAAGAAGTAGTTTCCACAACTTTAGGTTTATGTTGACCGAGTCTGTTCTGTACTCGCTCATTGCCAAAATGTCAAGGGAGAGTGTGTTGGGCATCCCAGCTGTAAACATGGGGTTGGGATTCTTTTCTCTCTGAACTGCCTTTCAGGAAAAATCACAGTCTTGGAGGACGAGGACGAGGACGGCAACGTGTCTTTGATGTTCTGGTAACTGTGAGAAACGCTCCCCCCCCCCCCTTCTTTGCTGCTGCCCGTGAGTTGTCTCTGAGATGCCCTTTGAATCCGCTTCTCTCAGCCTTGCAGCTGCCACTCCTCCGCTGCTGCTTCAGGCAGGAGGTCTTGAGGTGTGAAATGGGGTGATCCAGGGGTGCCTCCACCATTGCACCATTCCAAGCCACTGGCCATTTCTCTTGGTGGACTGATTGACTGATTGATTGGCATAGGTGGTTTGAGACTGAAGACAGCCAGACTAACCCTAGGAAAATATGTCAAGCCTTCTCAGGGCAGGGTGCATGGAGGGACCAGCCTGTCCAATGGGTCTGACTCTGGCAAGAGGAGGGGAACTCTGCCTGTTCCGGGGGAACTCTGAAATGGCATTGGCCTGAGCCAGGAAGTGCCTGCCTTGGAGGCCATTCTGCCAGCTTTGGGCAAAACCTGTTGGCCAGTGTTGATGACCAGCCCATGAGGCCAGAGGGGATCACCCCAGTTCTTGCAAACCAGGAAATTTAGAGCAGCCCGTCTCTACCTAGCACCATCTAGAGACCACATCCATCATCACCTGACCATGGCCCAAGGGCCCTGTTGGCTGCCTATAAAGGAAGGGGTAGTGACAGCTTTTTCGGGAGGGAGGGAGGGGGGGGAATGCTGCTGCTTTTTTAAAAAGCTGAGCAACAGGGGTGTCTTCACGGTGTGGTCAAAAAAGTCAAGATGCACATAAAAAACAGGTAGAGCTTTGATCGTGGCCATCATCTTGACTTTTTTCACCATACCCTGTGGACACCCCTCCTAAACAGAGTCTCACCTGGTTAATGCAGATATGGGAGATCATAGAAAAGCCCAAGCTTGTAGGCTAAAATGGAAAATGGAAAAAGGCATCTCCATAAATTTGCCAGGAAAACTGCCTCAGCCGATCCATGAAGTCACCAGAAGCCAAGCTCAACTTGCCTAATATCTTATTAGTCCAAGGCATGGAAAAGGAATCAGCTCACTCTAAATTAAACCTGGAGCTCAAACAAGCTCCCTGGCTTGCATGATGTAGTATTTGTGGGTAGGGAGATTGCTGATTTCTCCCCAACTACAGGCCTTTCTTCTTGAGGAGGTCCAGAATTGAAATCATTTACTTCAGAGGGGGTTAGGACAGAGAAGAGAGATTTGTTCTGCTGGAAGTAATGATTTTGGGAATCTTTATTTCCCACATTATTATTACTGTTGTTGGTCGCACCGTCAGCCAGAAGTTTAGCCCGGATTCGGCATTTTTGTCCACCTCTCGAGTCCTTCCCAAGGGCCTGGGATGGGCAGATGTTGTTGTTGGATGGTGCTAAAGGAATCGTCGCAGGATGGAAGCTGTTCCAAGTAAAGCTGCCTTTTGCAATTGTTGTTGTTGTTATTGCTTTGTTGTTGTTGTATTTCTAGCCAGCCAGGAAACCTGGAAGAGGAGACTGGCAAACTTTCTTTGCATCTTGCAGCTCCTTCCCTTGAGAGCAGGTATCCCCCCACTCCCCACCGCACCCCAAGCATGGAAATGCTGCCATATGTGGCCAGCTCCCCTCTCTGCACTTCCCCTGGGAAGGAGATAAACGTGCCGCAGTAGAAGTTGACTTGAGGAACCTGTGCTTTATCTCCCACGGGAAATGCCCGCTGATGCCCAGCGGACTTCATTTTATTCATTTAATACATGGATATCCTGCCTTTTGTACAGAGCTCAAGGCGGAGGGCATAATCCTTCATCATCCCATTTTTCTTCAGAACAACCACCCTGTGAAGTAGGCTGGGCTGAGAGTGAGCGACTCACCCAGAGTCACTCAGTGAGCATCCATAGCTGAGAATGGACCCGAACCTGCTCTTCTGGTTTCTAGTCCAATACTCTAATTTCCGTGCTACGCTGCCTCTGGTGAATCATCACCAAAAGGCCAGGCCGAGTCAGCGGAGCTGCAGCAGGTCCAGCATTTTAAAGCAGCATCTTTCCTTGCCTTGAAAAACATCTCTCCCCACTCTGAAAATCCTTTCCTTTCCTCTCCTTTCACCCCAGAGTTCAGGGGCTGCCACAAAGTGCTGGGCATGAGCTTGTGGGAAGACCTCACTCCTACAGGCTCAAACTTTATCTGAACCAGGGCTCTTGGGATGTATGCAAAAATCAAGAGTGTGTCTGAGAAAGTGCAAACCGCCTTTCAGATTAATAAGAATCAACTTGGCCAGATCCTGAGAAGCAGATCCTGATCTTTCTATTGTTCCTTTGCCTATCCAGAATCTGGCAGGTTCAGCACAATTTCACTCCATTCATTTTGATAAGAACCAGGAAGTGGGACCATCTTATAGGGTCTACTTAGAAGTAAGTCCCACTGAATTCCACCGAATATCAGCTCAACATTATTCCCAAATTTGGGCAGGTTTTATTTAGGAAATTGAGGAGTCAGAGCATCGGGCACACACATTCCCCTTCGGCTAAACTGGGCTGTTTCTGCTTCTGCCGGTTGACTGCCAGGCCCAGCTACTCGGTGTTCCTTGGGACCCGCGCCTGACGTAGCGCTTTTTCCCTTTCCCACGGCCACCTGTGACCTCTACAGTGCTCTGTCCACAAAGACTGGGTTCCACAGAGCGCTCGCTTTAAACGGAAACAAACAAGATATTCACACAGCAAGTCTGTCGCAGTCCGAAGTGCCGGACGCGCGTTTCGGCCCAGGAGTTCTTACGGGTGGAGAATTTCGCAATGACTTCGATGGGCGGAAAAGCCAGCGCGCCTGCATCTGCCCTTCAGAGCCACGCGGCAGTCGTTAAATCAAAGGCCCGATGTTCACACTCAGCTGCCCTACGTACACGCGCGTGTGTATGCATACCAACCGAAGACAAAACAGTCAAGGAAACGCCTAGAGGACGCTTCAGGTGGAACGAAGCGTGCTCACTCCCAGCTCTGAACCAGGGGAGGGTTTGAACGTCAGAATAGGAGTGGTGAAACTCTAGTCCGTATCCCCCGCTTAGCCGTGAAGCTCACCCTGTGACTTTCGGCTTACCTATCTCGCGCGGTTGGTGTGAATGAGAATGAGGAGAAAAGGCTGGGAGTGTAACCTTGAAGTTATCCCGGATCCCTAAACCGTTTGGTGCAGGTCTGTCGGTTTTCTTTCCGATTAACTGGGGCGACTTTTATCTAAATGGTGCTCTGCTTCAGACTGAGATTTCAGAAACGCTTTCAAATGCAATATACATTCACACATTAAGAGGCAAAAGCTCTTTTACAATTGCCTTAGTCCGCAGATGGTGTGGTGTGGCTTTTCTAAGTTTTGTATTTCTCTGTTACGTGTCTTGAAACACTACTATATCGCGAAACGGCACTGTCGACCATCTCTAGACGCTTGCTACTCCCTTGCTAATAGCCGTGCAGGCTGAGGCTGATGGAAGCTGATATCCAAAAGATGTGGAGGACACCAGATTACGTTCAGATTATGTAATTAACATTCAGGGAAAAATTAAAATGTTTATGTTCCAAAGGACTAATGAAACTAGTAACCGATTTTCAACGAAGTTATACCCAAGTAAATGCGTGCAAAGCAACTAGACAGTTGGGCCAGATAAGGCAACATCTATCTTAAATGATCTTGCGGAGGCAATGGTGATATTCAGGAGGCTCGCTTTTACCTCACCCACTTTAGTCAGAAATGGTCAGATTTGGATTAAAACTTGCTCAGTAGAAGCCACCGCTACAAGAAAGTCTTCTCTCCCCTTTCCTACCTTCATCTTACTCTCCTCTATCTGGAAGTATTACTGCAATGAATCCACGTATTGCAATGGCCGAGTTCCGGGGAAATGAGCAGGGGCCCAAACAGAAACCAGCGTGAAAGTGAAATTTTCCGGTGCTGGCGGATGGCGAGGGCAGTTTCACTACCCAGGAAAATTTGCAGCGCGCAAGGGCGTTCGGACTCCGCGAGCCAGCGCAATTCAGCCAGACCCACAAGCTGTACGTAGAAGGCTCCAGGTTCTGAGGATCGGGGTAGGGGGTGAACTGCGATCTAACAACGAATAAAGACGCTGCACTAGACCGCAGTTCTGGAGTTGGGCGCGTCCCTCTACTTGCCCGTCTTCAGGGGAGAATAGTCCAGCAGAGAGAACAACGTCGCTTTTCTCCCCTTCCGCCTTTTTAAACTGTCGATCTTCTGTATTTTTTGCTCAGTACCTTTTAACCGAGGGACTTAAAATTGCTTTTTTTTTTTTTTTAATGGTGACAGAGACAGAAAAACAAACGAGATGGGGGGATTTCAGAAGGAACCCTCTTCATATTTACTTGAAACGGATCGTGATTTGGATGAGGAGGGCGAAGAAATCGCTCTGGTTGCAAGCTTGCAGCATGCGTTGCTCATCTCTTCTCCTGGATTTTGCAAGTGTGTCACAGTGGGGCTTATTCCCAGGCATTAAGCGGCTCAATTTGTTTTCGTTTGGTAACAAGCCGAGGGAACTGGAGAGCGATCTATAAAAGAGTTGTCTCCAATTTAAACTCTAAACTCAAAATAGATGGTGCTAATGTGGAATAATCTCATAAAACCTTAAAGGCTATATTGAGCAAATGTTTACCTGCAAAGCCACATCAATCAAATACACAATTTATCTTTTGAAGTGGTTTCCTTCCTTCCTACTTTCCTTCTTCCCTCCCTCCCTTTGAGCGAAGGGAGGGTTATTCTGTTACTCTACAAATGCATCAAATGAACACAAACAGCAGTTGAGGGTAAACTTCCCAAGGTAAATCTACTTCCGAATTAATTTGTTTAGGATCAAGGACAAAAACCAAGAACATGAAATGGGAGATAGAAGAAAAGGGATAATTCAGCCTTCACATGGGATAGATCAATTTTGTACAAAGACTTGTTTTAGTCTCCTGTCCTTCACACAGTTAGTTGGTAGACAACTGAAGGAAGGGGCAGGGCAAACCGGTACTGGATGTTTTTTTCCCAGGTAGAGAATCCTCGATGTCACCTGAACCGACTTTCAGATGCAAAAAATGATATAGTAATGATATGGTTCCTATATGGCCACCATCCCATAGGACAACCATCTGGAGCTCGGACCTCCTTGGTTTGGAGCAGTTTGCATTTTTGCGAAAGCTTCCATTTTTAGCTGTTCACATCCTGAGAATTGTGACTTCATTCACCACACCAGAGGGTGGCGTCCTCACATTTAAAGCAACATACATCTGTTTGGACAAGAGGATTGGTCTTTACTGGCAGAACAGAGACCAAGGATGATTTCTTAAAATATCTCTCCTATTTGTTTGTCCATGGGAAATTATTTAACCAGTGTTAAATGTTTTAACTCCATCTGCATGAAATCATATTAATACATTTATAATAGTCTGATCCTAAATTCATTCAACAAATACCCTTTCTTGTTCTTTCAGCAATTATTTTAGCATCCTTACTTGGAGGTGGTTGGAATTCACTTCCATTGCATGTGTAGAAAATTATATCAATATAATGCTTGATATAACTCTTCTTTTTCTTTCTTCAGTTAGAGAAAATTAATGAACAATACTGACACATAGTTGCAAAGCATCTAATGAAATCCAGGAACATGGGGGCAAAAAAATGGGAAACAGCACTCTTGCTGTTGACATCAAGAAAATCTTTGTAATCCTCTTGTAATCCTCCATTCAGAATTGACCCAGTGGATATGGAAAATCCCTTGTGTTGGATTAGGCTTATTTTCAAGAAAGCGTGCAAATGGCTTGCAATTTTAGGTATTTTTTTCTCTGCAGATGGAAGGAAATATTTTCATTTAATAGCCCTACCTTTCTTTAGGGCATTTCTACAGTAAGGCATAACCTTTAAGAAGCACGTGTACTTGGGAAGCAATGCCACTGAATGTTTGTTTGTTTATTGAGCATAATACGCTCTACCACTTTTTCACAGAAGCCTCCAAGGCAATGTACAAGATTAAAGAAAAGAACCAAAAGGAGCCCTGAAAGATATTTAATGGTGAAGTTGCAAAGATGATGAAGATGGGTGGAATTGGGTACTCCAAAGCAATCTTTCCCAACTTGGTGGCTCCAGATGTGTTACATTACTAACCTCTCATCATTCCCCAGCCTTCATAACAGCCTTCATTAAATTAGAGCTGTCTTCTTAGACTACAATGCCCATTGTCCTCAATGACATATTAGTTGGGGGTGATAAGAATCACAACTGTAATACAGTTGTATTGGATGCCAGGTTGGGAAAAGTTGTATGTAAATGGAAGTAAATTCTAACTCTTTGGTTTTACTGCCTTATCACACCGTCCAAGGCTTTGGTCCCCAAATAATATAGAATTAAGGGGGCACATGCTAGCAATTTCTTTCTTTAAATAATCAAGAGTAAATCTCTCATTCTTTGATTAGCTGCAGAAATGTGAACGATTACAAGTATGATAATTCCTTGGGCCATTTAATTATTTTTTAAAAACAGCCCTCATCTTCTGAGAATGAAATTTAGCATGTCAAGTAAGCAGATGGCTTGTACAAGGATAACTAAACTCAGTGGACAATTCATTAGAAGAACTGTCTTTCTTGTCAGTCATCTCTCACATAGTGGAAAGAGTATGGATAAATCATTGAAGTTATCCTCGCCCAAAAAGAAAACGTCCCTTTCTTTTGTTGGGGGTTGTAGGGAGCCAACAGCCCGCCTGAGGACAGGTCACCTCATTCCCTAAATTCCGTATCTCCTTTCAGTGGTGAGGCTGGCCTGTGTTGTTAGCGTCGGTGGAGGGGTCAGAGAAAGCTGGCTGGACCCTGCAGAAGTTTCTCTGTAAGGCTGAGGAAATGTCAAGCCAGGATGGGCAGAATAGCTGGAATGGCTCCAGAAGCTCCCTTCCTTCCATACCTTTTCCTGGTGGGACTCTGAGCAGCTTTGAAATCAGGAGCAGGGGCATCTCTGGCTTGGGGCTGGCTGGCTCAATTCTGAACTCATAAGCTGCCTTGGCATCAGCAGTGCCAGAATAGGAAGGTGGGTTAAGGGATCCTGCCTATGAGGAAAATGAAAAGGAACAAAACCCACACAGAAGAGCAGTTGGCCTTCAAAGCATTTGATCTTCCAGCTTTCCTTTCCTAGTACATTCCCTTTCCCAGTACATTTCCCTCGCTCACCTCTTCTGCCACTGAAGCCACAAATGAGTCGCATTGGGGTTCAAATGCCATCTCTGAACCTCTAAAGCACTCCTTTGCAGGACTTTGGAAGAAGCATCATTTTTTATCAGAATCCTAAACCAAAAGCAAAGAGCAAAACAGGCATACAGAACTTATGACCTTTTACTGGTTCCTGATTTTAAAACTCACCCTGGGGAGGGATTCCTCATTCAAAGAGAGTAAAATAAATCAATCAGTAAAAAACAAAGTGGCTTACAAAGGGAAAGAGCACTGAAACCATATCACAGTATACAACTGAGGAGTTACATTAGAGAATAAAGTGAATTTTAAGAGGCCATGATTATATTCCCATTTAAAACTGCAAATTTTTAAACGCTGTTAACTTTTTTTTTTTTTTTTTTTTTGCTGCAATAGATTAAGGCAGCTACTCTTCTGGAAATGTTCACATTTACAGAATTCAAATTATGGCCCTGAATTTAAAGTTCAGCTGAACTGAGTATATCCAGGTTGGTTGTTTGGAATCAGCAACCAGTTTGTTTACTCTGGAGTAGCCTACTTCAAAGGGCTCTTTTGGAATGATTTAGTATTCGAATTGCAAGTCAGGTGTTTAAAATGTCCATTGTTAAAAAACAAACAAACCTGTATATCTAACAGTCAAGAACACAGCACTGACTGAGGTCAGCTTTCTGATTCTAATGAGGACTTGTGTTATATGTCCTGGATCTGGAATATAATGTCAAACTCAGGAAACACCACTGGGAAAGATACTACCACCACACACCCCAGTAATTCAATTCAGTTGAAAAGAATACACTTTATTTGATAGACTAAAAAATAAAAATATTAGGGTGGGGTAAAATTACAAAACGGATGTTGAGGTGAAGCTTAGATGTTCTTTCTTCATGCCAGTGAAAATCTTTTGTTAATGATACACAAACTTCATTTTCTGAGCAAGATACAGAGCCCCACAGAGCAGATCAAAGCAAAGTCATCAAGCCTGTCCAAAATTAGAAAGGGGTTTTTGTTTGTTTGTTGTTTTGGAGTTGCTGAATTTCTTTCAAGGGATGCATCAGTTCATTAGGCAAATTTACTTGGCAATAGCTCAATAAGGTGTGTACTGTATGTTTATTTTTAGAACATTTGCTGACATAATGAATCCAATTTCGAACAAATACCAACAATTCCATCATTCCGTTTAGGCAAAAGCATTTACAGTGTACCTCATTTGGATTCTTCATTTGACATGTATCCTAATCACCTGGGAAACCATCATTGAATAATTTGCCATCAAAAGACTCAAGAAGTGAAGGGTGATATTGATAATTCAATTAAACACACCAGCAATTAATGCTCCTTTCAAGCTGGGGAAATCGATGCACAAGTCAGCAGGTCTTCTGAGCAGCAACTGGGTTGGCTTGGGCCTGGTTGCTTCCACATGTGCATATACTTCCATTAGACCATCTGGAGTCAAACAAGGGAAGAAAAGAGAAGGGAAGACCAGAAAAGGGAACATTTTAGAAGTGATGTGAGCAAAAAATACATGTGTGTACCAGTGAAAAACGAATCTTATGAGGAGAGGCCTCTTATAATGGTAAGCTTTGCTAGCTAAATGGATCCTCTGTGTACAGGAGCAGTACATCTCTGGATAGCAGCTGCTGAGCAAAGCTGCTGGCCTTTTGAGTTGCAGATGAGTTTCCTGCAAGCATTACCAGCTAATCAGTTCTGGGAACAGGTGGTCTAGCCCGCTTCTGGCCCTAGTCAAGTCCCGGCCTTGGGTTAGGATATTGGAAGAAGCCACTCCTTATAGGCTTCCAGACTGGGAAGGGCTCTTTTGGGAAGGCTGCCTTGCCAGCATGGGACAGAGATGGGGTGCTGCCTGGGTTCCCTGGAAGGCACAGCCAGCAGCCCCTTACCTTTCCTAGTGTGGTTCTTGACAGAGGCAGTGGCTTTTTCCACAAGAGGGGGGGGAGGTATGGATGCTTCTGAGTTTATAGATACTTGAAGGAAGCATGGGAAGGGCTCGGAGGGCAGTGCAGGTGTGACAAAGTGTGTGTGTGCTGGATCCTTCCAACATCAAAGTGCCCCAGCTTAGAAAGATAAATGTATGGCCCCATTTATTCAGTGGATTGAAGACCTGAATGCCCTTGCTACTTACAAGCGGATTGCCTATAGACATAGACTTTGTATGGACAAGTACAATAAAATATGGGACTCATTTATACAAAATACAGTAGGTTTAAAAAAACATGATAATCACATAAATGTATTAGAAATATATACATACTAGAATAATATTTGCATTAGATAAGTACATATAGAATTGTAATTATTTACTGTTATGACATATTAATGTTTTATTTTTGTATTTCACTTTTTTGTTAAAGCACTTTCTATATATTTTTTTCTTTTTCAATAATAAAAATAAAAATAATAAAAGTGCCCCAGCTTGGGTCCCCATGTTTGGGGGTCAATAAACAGGGGCACTGACATCCCTCCCTCTCTCATACACACACAGAGCCCTTGTGTTTTCTCCTCTGCAGAAGGGTGGCTCTTGAACCGCAGTTGCTCACAATACCTGGAGCTGACCATCATCGGCTGACGGGCTAGGGGAAGAAGCAAGTCAGCTCTGACAAGAGACCAAGTCTCATGCATGAGCATGCGCACAGGTTAGAGGGGACATTGCCAGCAGCAATGGTCTTACGAGGAATATGGGCCTGGAAGCCCATGGATGGAACTCTATCCCTATTGGCTTTGGGACGTCTTGACCCTCATCAGAGACTTAGAATGAAAGAAATGCCTATAGAAATAACGGGAATCTCATTCTACTAGTTTGCAAGGAGGTGGCATGTTATTTTGCTGTAAGAGAAACAAAGAATTGTGTGGCATTTTACTCTAAAACTTTATTGTGGCATATACTCTTCATCGCCATTGTTAGTGGCTGTGGGTTCCAGTGAGAATCTTTAATGCTCAAGCCAGTCCAGGATGTATATTGTGTAATGGTCAGTGGTGGTCTTGGGCAGGATGGAGTCATGCCTCAGGAGAAATTAAAAGTGTCTCTGGATACTATATCTTTAGCATGCTGGTGCAGTTTTAAACAATTAAAAACCTCTTCCTCCTCATGAAGTAGCACACACACACACACGTATACACATAGTTACACTTATATATATTTTGACAGACAATGGTATACTCTATCATGCGGCATAAAAGGTCACGGATGAGTTGGCTTTGAAAACGAGTAAAATAATTCCTTTTAGGAGATATGCCGATTAGAATAGCTTACGAGTAAAATAATTCCTTTTAGGAGATATGCCGATTAGAATAGCTTAATTATTTGCTCATATATGAAAAAAATAATTAACAGCCACCTATATTTCTTAGGTAGACAGGCAAAGCTAAACCTTACAGGTCTCAGCTATTCGTCGACCACATCTAAAATTTAAAAACAAAAAACGATCAGTACTTCTGTTTGCATTATTCTCATTTTAGAGATGAATAACAGAGAATGTGACTGAAAGATAGCGCCTCGCTCAGTCCCTGGAAGAGCGGGGACTTGTTTTCAATTCTCCCGGATGCCACTTTGGTCAAGAGAAAATTGAACGGTTGTAGCCGCCTGAAAGCGAGGGTCTTGCTCGGGGGGTCCAGTCAAAGAAGAAACAGCGAAGCACACATTCCCCGGCCTCTCTAACCAGGCGCTTTTAGTACCATCTAAGGAAGAAGCAACCGGTGGTGGAGGCTATTCCTAATTTCTGATTGGCCAAAGGCCCCTCTTGATTGACAGCCCTCCTCCTCGCTGGGCTCCGCCCCGTCCCAGCCACTTTAGTGACACTAATGAGCAAGTTCTTCCCACCGGTCTCCTGCCTGGAAGTGCTGACAGATCAAGGCAACAAATTTCAATTACAAGCCCTAATTTGTGTCCGCAGAGCGTTCGTTACCCATGTCAGAGCTGTTTGGCCCCTCAGACGAGGCAGAGCTTGCGGGAGGAGAAGGAGGAGGGGAGGACGAGAAGCCCCGCTTTGGCATACAGGGATCGTCTGGGCTCGCGAAGGGAAGCGGAGGGGGGACCCACGTCGGCGACCCGCTTCAGGCTGCCAGAAGGTGGATGCGAAAAGAGCGGCGAGACTAAGCGAAGGCGAGCGGCGCGGCCTGGAAGAGCAAAGCAGCCGGCGGGGGGCGAGAGAGAGGACGGGAGGGCTCCAGTTCGCCGGCCCGACATGGCAGAGAAGAGGAGAGCCTCGCCTTGCACCGTGCTGAGCCTCAAGGCTCACGCGTTCTCGGTGGAGGCGCTGATCGGAGCCGAGAAGCAGCAGCAGCAGCAGCAGCCGCAGCCGCAGAAGCGACGAAAGCTGGCCGGAGCCAGCGAGGAGGAGCCGCCGTCCGAAGGTAGCGGCGGCGGCCAGGGGAGCAGCTGCGACACGGACTCCGGCGAAGGCGCCGTGCAAAGCACCGCTTCGCCCTCCGGCGCTGAGACCTGCTCGGCCGCGCCCGAAGCAGCGAAGAACTGTGGCGCCCGGGAGGTACCTCCCGGTAAGTTCCTGCGTCCCCTTGCCTCCCCAGCCCGGTCTCTGCTTAAGAAAGAACTCCCCCCCGCCCCCCCAATATTCCTTGCTTGATCACTCCATAACTAAAAAATGCGGGTGTTTTCGCTCCAAAGGAGCGCAACCTCCAATGGTCCCAATCCCCAGGCTTGATGCCTGCCTCTTCCTCCACCCGGGCGGAGAGAAGACTGTCAGAGCTTGGCTCAGCGGTCTGCCCTTTCCCTTCAGTTTACCCTGTTTAAATCAGGCCGAGCTGTCCTGCGGGTTTCTGAAGCATCACCAGGGTCCAATCGTGGTAGCAGCATGCAGGGTTTAAAAAAAAAAAAAGTGGGCAGAGTCTAATACTCTGTTCAGTATTTACTTTAACAACAACAGTAGAACATTAAGGAGTGAGGCGTAACTTCTACCCATTTTGTTTTCCTGGAAGGAGTTGGTTTCTGTGGGATTAGCCTCAAGAGAGTGTATATTCCCCGTGTGTTTCAGCTGCAATACCACTTGCACATTTCCCAGATCGAAGCAGTTGGGTGGGACTGATGGAACCGCAGCCCCCAACAGCCTTGTGTTTTAAACGCTTTACCTGGTGTCTGACAGAAGGAGAGCATAAATCCAACTGGAAATAAAGGGGGCTAAAAGCACACAAAGGTTGCCTTCACACTAAAAGTAAACCTGGTTACTGAAGAAACCCATTTGCTGAGTTTGTACAATACGAATATAACCAAACTGGATGGGTTGGCCCACAAAGCTAAGGTAAAGAAAGGTTAGTACTGTCTAAGCTTAGTGTCTACCAATTCTTGCCTGGTCTGGCTAAGCATACTGTGTGAACTCAGCCAAGAAATTATATTTATCATCATCACTGACTGGGGAGGTGTCTTAGGCTGCAGTCCTCCAAACATTTATTTGGGAGTGAATACCATTGAACTAAATGGGAATAAGCTCCACTGAACTCCCCATAGAGAGGTTTAGGAAGGTCACTCACTTATGGTTTTCTCAGATGAACTACACATATATTCTTAAACTTGAGTTAGCTTGATTTAGAACAGCAGATTTATATTTTATTGACAGACATTACATTTTTAATTTCTAAGAAAAATAGTTCAGTTTACTCTAAATTTCTACTAGGAAAGATTATTTATATTAACTAAAACATGAATGGGGATCCCCTTTTCATTGGATACTTTTTAGTAATTTTCAGCCTGTTTAATTGGTCTGAAATGTTATTTATGACAATAAGACCTAATATTTTCTCCCGATAAATACCTTAAAAATATATATTACAAAGTTTTTAACCCCCCCCCCATAGCTGAGTTGGATTTAATTAATTATGGTCCTACTCAGAATATGCAAATTAATAAAAATATACTAAATATATTTATAACAATGTTTCTGTTCCCCCCTTTAAAATTATACAACATTGCACGGTTTCTTTCAAGTGAAAGAAAGTATGGGTGACCACAGGTTAAATTAAATTTGATATTTAATTGAAACTTATAGATTTATCTTCAAATATACTTTGGATTGGATTGCTAAATTCTGTTTGAACTGTTCGGGCAGGTAGTCGATTTAATCTGTCCCTGCAAAATAGCCAAGTTTGTTGTGGTGCTTTTGCTAATTTGTTTGGTGATGAAATTTTTGTGGATGCACCCGATAGAGGCCTAGAACACACGAACCTTTATTTTACAATACATCTGAAAATGAAATAAGGCTCATTGTCTCAATTTACTTCCAAATAAATACGCACAGGGTGGCCCTGCATACCTCGTACTAGGTGCAGTCAGTGCAGAAATGAAGCGGGTGTAGATTTCAGTTAGTACTTCCCTTCTGCCGCCTTTTAAATAGGATTTGGGCCTACGCGGTTCTCACGTGAAGTCTCCAAAATCACCTTCCAAGCCATTCCAAAAGAGGGTCCGCAATTAAAAGGCACGTAAAGTATACAGCATGGTGAGCTGTCTGTCCTGAAAATATTAAGAGTCAGGCTGATTTAAATTCAGATGGCCCTGAAAATGGGCGGCTGTCGATAACAACCGTTAAAAACTGAATGTGAAACCAACTCGACTGGTTCTAATGAAGGCAATTTATTATTTCCCAGGAAGCTGCCCTAATTGACGTTAGCCTCCGGTGCCTTTTGCTGCAAGGAAGCGCGAGGTCCGTCGCGCGAACACGCCGGCTCTTTAAACAGACCCCGCCGCCCCCGGTGGCCTCGCGCTACTTTTGCAGAGCTGTGCTCGCGGTGGGGGAGGGGGATGAATTCCCGCCTTTTCCCAGCGTGTTTTTCTGCCGAGTGACTGACTTTCACCTTGCTTCCTTCCCCCAATTGTTGCACGTGTACGAACACCCGCGTGGAATTTAGGCCTGAGGAGAAAGCAACGAGAGTAGCCGTGCCCGCACAGGCGGACAGTATGAAAAGCACGCGCCCTTTTCTAAGGGAGGCACGTGCGCATGAAACGCGGCAGAGTGGCAGAGAAGAACAAGCGAGTTACGCTTCGGGCGCCTTTTGCATTGAAGAGAAAGCGCTGGCTTTGATGATTAGGGCTTCTGTGGGATTTTCTGTTCTTCCTTCCCACACGGGAGTGCGGAGGCAGCCGCCGTAGTCGCTTCTCCTTTCGGGTTAGGCTTAGCGCTTTTAGGCTGTTTATTTGCCCGACTGCCCTTTCATATTCCTCCCCCCTTTTTTTTTATTCCTGCAGGTGGGTGCGAAGAGAGTTTCTTAAATGGTACGTCGCCCCCTCTGACTCCTGGAGGCCCCGCCAAGGCTGCCTCGCCTTCGCTTATCCCGCAAGTGCCTCGGGTGGACCTGCAGGGCGCGGAGCTCTGGAAACGCTTTCACGAGATCGGCACCGAGATGATTATTACCAAGGCGGGAAGGTAAACGCAGGGCGAGTCGTCCGACTCAGCGGTTCAAAACTGCAGTGCCACTAAATCTGAGGATCTGCGCAGCTCTGAGACGCGCGGTGGAATTTGTTCCGTTTGGGTAGAAGGTTTTACAACCGAATTACATTTCCTTAGAATACGGCGGTTACATGTTGCTCTTCAAAATTCGGTCACAGAACCAACTCAGTTCCACCCGGGCATATTTCGTTGGTGGGTGGGTCTCCAAATAAATGAACAATTAATCATGGAGTTCTTTTAAATGGCGTTAACTAAGAAACGCTCATGCATCCTCTCCATGTTGATTTGGAAGTAAATCTTAAAGTAAGAATATGTTTTGCAATGACACACCAAATCAAAAAGCAAACTACTTCCAAGCAAATCTGTTCAACAACAGATATATTCAGAATTACAGGGATTGTATGTACATTATTTGAGTTAGTTACTATACTCTTATATTGTCCAAAATTAGACATAGATATATTTTAAAATAAGTGACACAGATTTTAGGAATACTCCTAAAAATGAAGTTCTTTTTCCCAGCTAATCACTGATCTAGAATATATTACTTGGAAAGGCCATTGATTTGAAATTAGTTTATTGGCAATGATAATCAATCTGTTTTTAAAAAGTCTAATATTAGCTATGGCTTGAAATAAATCTCTTTTGTTTCTATTTTTTTTTTTGGTTCAAATCAGTGAAAATATTTCATTTACCATTTCTAGCATCCTGAGGTATGAATAAGATTCCTCTAGATGGTTTTTGATAGAAAACCATAGACATACCAAATCGAAAAGGTATAAAGTACCATAGAATACTTTATATTGTATCAAGCATTTTTCATGCTCAAACTTTCACCCCTATGTTAATTAAATACAAACATTTAATACTGTGAAATTTAGATGCTTAAATTATCTTAACATGTAATAATATTTAAGAATGGTGGGTGCAAATCCAAATTGCTGATAAAGATTAATTTAGCAAATTCAGATTTATAAAGCTGGATAGACCATTAGAATTGTAGATGATGCAGAATGTGAGGAATGGTAGACTTCCTGTTCATTATTTTAAAAAATTACATTCTCCTAAAAATAACTTCCTTTCTAAAAAATGCATACACTATGATAAAAACCTGCACTGTATAAATGTATCTGAATTTATTAAAAATTGCAACACAAGGCAGCGTTTGTCTTAAAAAATTTCTCGTCAGATAGGTTTTCTTTTTTATCTCATAGGCGTGCTAAAATAATGACAAGAACTAGTTAGCCACATCTAGTTTTGTTTCTTGCTTGTTTTAAACATGTTAATGTTTATTGTTAATAATTTATTAATTATTATTAATCAATTATTAATGATGTTAATAATTTTATTATTTCTAGAATTTAACTTAGATTTCATAGTTTTGGAAAAGATTGAGAATTTTAGGAAAATAGAATTGTATCTATGTTCTTTTATATGAAAATAAAAAGATACCGTATTCTTGTTATAAAATTCCTTTAATACTAAAACAGATATTACTCAAGAGCCGATTTGAAAAATACATTACAGTACTTCATAACATTCCAGAACCTATAGTGACTTCAGTTAGGCATTAGCAAAATCGCACTGTAGATTTTTGATTCCTCTTTTAATGAAGTAATTTTATAATACCTATTAATATAGTACTTTCATAATTCTTTTTACTTAAAAAAAATGGGACAGATAAGTCACAATTGTATTTATACGGAAGTAAACCCCATTTGTTTTGTTGGAATTTGTTTCTAAATATATACATTTAGGATTGCTACCTTCATGGATATATATTGTGTATATATGTATGTAATTTGGGTGTAACCATGTTTTTGAGTTTATGCATACATACACGCACACGCATGCATACACATACCCCCCCACACACAAACTTTATAAGCAATACAAGCCTGTCCTGGGAAAATCATCTGTAAAGCCATGCTTATTGTTTCTGTAACATACACTGCTGAAAAGGTGACTGATGCTATAAACTCTCACTATGCTAATTATTAGAAGCAGCTGATAGACATCATTGTTCCTTTCCTCTGACAGGACTGATAGTTTTGATCATCTTTTTACTTATGAATTTAGGTTTGTGTGCATGTATGCATGCAATGCCAGAAGGAAAATTTTCATGTTCAGGGCACTGTGACATGGAAATAGAGCTGTATCTATTTACTTTAGAGAAAACATTTTGAGGATCAGAATGGGAATATGAAAATTGTATTTGTAAATAGTTGAAGCTGCTACTTCAGCCTGTGATATGAGTTTTAAAACTGTTAGAGCACAATCTCAAAGCAAAAAATAACTTGCAAATTCACATCTAGACTTGACTTATGTGGGGCTGAGTTTGTTCTTTGAAGGAGTTTCAGTAACAAACAAAACAACGTGTAAAAGTAGATAGATAGATAGATAGGATTGTTTTGTGAGCGAGCTAATTTAAAAAGAAAAAAAAAATCCTGCAGATAATTTTAAATGAGAAAGGGTTGGGGGCTGTACTTCAATCTTGTTCCTGGTTTTCTGTCCTAAGTCTGTTTTTTATTAAATACTCTTTCAATATTCAGACGGATGTTTCCTGCAATGAGAGTGAAAATTTCAGGCCTAGATCCTCATCAGCAGTATTACATTGCTATGGACATTGTTCCTGTAGACAACAAAAGATACAGGTAAAGTAACAGTAATATTTAACACATGGGATGATGGGAACTGCAAAAAATATGGTTTATTTGTAAAATAACAAAGATTGTTCTTAACTCCCTTCCAAATTCCTATCTTCTTTTCACCCATGAACAATCCCAATGTTGGTGATTGTTTTTTGTTTTTGAGCTGATTTGTACATTTGGTTCATATATTGAACATCCTCTAGGTTACTCAAATTATTTTTTCCTATCATGTAAGCAACAGTCCTTTAGCCCCTTACTTGGGATTAGGCTCACTGTAATTAATAAGACTGAAGTGAGGTGGATTGTCTTTAGTGTTTGCAAATCACTTTGCTAGTCCAGTTGAGAACA